>NC_063358.1:7753250-7792268 GCF_021869965.1 Rhincodon typus
CAGCTCTACAGCTTGTAATCTGTGACAGCAATCCCAGTTCAGAGTTCACCCAATGAGGGAACCAAAACCAGGGGCTCCATGAGTAAATTTGAAATGTTTAGTGGACGAGGGAAAACTTTAATAATGAGAAGGAGCAGTTTGCAAGAGCCTGTTCTCGATAGAATACCAGGTGGTTTCCATTAGCCTCTGATCCAGTTAATCCCTGCCAGGAAAGAATGATGGCAGCTGCAAATCTACCGGATCTTACACCAAGATAAGCTGCGGTAAGGATCTAACAGTCCTCACTTAACAATTCATATTTGGCATTACTTTTTAATGTTTTAATGTAGCTCAGGTTGCAGTTGGAGTTGTTGGTTGGTTCGCCGAGCTAACTGGTTTTCATGCAAACATTTTGTTTCCCTTCTAGATGACATCGTAGGTGTGAAACGCTGTTGTCCTGTCCCGGTCTGAATTTATGTAGTCCAGTCTGTCACGGTGGGCTGTCTTGTTTGTGAGTTTGTACCATAGTGATATGTAGATGGGGTCTATTTCAATATGCTTGTTAATTGCGTCGGTGGATGAAAACCAGGCCTCCAGGGATTTTCATGCTTGTCCTTGTCTTGCTTGTCCTAGTACTGCCCACCTGTGACAGACCGAGGCATATAAATTCAGCACGGGACAGAACAACAGCGCTTCGCTGGAGGCTACACAGCACTGACAATGTCACCTGGAAGGGAGACAAAACAGTTGCATGAAAACCTGTCAGCTCAGCGAACCCACCAACAACTTGGCCTTACCTTGTAGACTATATGTTTTTTTTCATAAACCTTAAACAAGCCACCTTGAAAACATACGTATATAACATTCAGATTACAGTGGGATACTTTTGATTACATACCCTGGGCTAAACTATATTTTTAACCAGTACAGGCACTCCCCTGAACACAAGACATTCAGACCAATGTTACACTGTTGAATTATTTCATTATGATTCAGGAGCTAAAGTTTCAGGAATATGTCAGCATAGATGTCTGGACTGCCATATTGGTGCACTACACCCAGGATATTAAACTAACAGTTACCAGTCTGCAGAACATGCAAAAATCTGAGAAATTCATTTCACAAAATCCCAACACTTGTGTCCAAAAGTGTGGTTACTTCAAATTGCTGGGAACCACAAAACACAACATTACACATGAATGTAACTAGCACTGCTTTATCTAAAAAAGAAACTACCTAAGACAATATGCTAAACTTGTGCTCGATGTCAATTGAGTCAAAAAAAATCAGACAATTTTAAAAAGGAAGGACCAAAGTACTTAGCTTGATTTACTCTAGAGTTAAATTTTTGTATGTATAAAATGGAACTTCAATGAATCATAACAACTTCATCCTGAAACAGAACAATTTGTGACAGCGCTGTTCCTACATGAAGAATTCATTTCTCTATTTTCATTTATAATTTAGGTCTAACATTCTGTGCTGATCAAGATGAGGATGTCAGTACTGGCAAATAAGATTTTAATTGCTTTCATGCTGTCTTTAGCTACTTTTCTATTACAGGAGCAAGACAGACATATCTGTTAAAAACGTAAGTCTTCCCTTAGTGTTAATGAATTTGTACAATTTTATAATCAGCTTATTGCCAACTGCCCAGGACTCATTCTACTGTGATTGGCAGGACCAGCAGAGGCTTCACAGAGTATACAAGTAACTTTCACCACACAAAATAACAATCAAGCCTTCCCATGTCACTTACAGCACAAATGTCTCAACGGTCAGGAAGGAGTTGCTCCAATTGCCAAATGTGGACTTAAAGTGTTATCTACTCATTATCGGAGATCGCTATATGCAGTTTCAGGCCATAAGATCATAAGAGCAGACATAGACCATTCTGCCCATCGAACCTGCTGTTCCTTTCAATGAGATTGCAGCTGATCTGACAAGCCTCAAATCCACTTTCCTGCATTCTTCCTATAACCTTTGATTCCCCTAAAGGTTAAAAATTTGTTTACCTCAGCCTTGAACATATTTAATAATCAGTTTTCACTGCCCTCTGTAGGAAAGAATTCCAAAGATCTACCTACTGAGAGAAGAAATTCCTCCTCATCTGTGTTAAATGTGTGTCTCCTTATTCTAAGATGAAGCCCTCTGGTCCTGGACTGTCCCACAAGGGGAAACAACCTTTGTGTATCTACGTTGTCAAGCCCCTTAAGAATCTTATATGTTTCAATAAGGTGTCCTTTCATTCTTTTAAACTCCAATGAGTCCAACCTACTCAACTTCTCCTCACAAGCAAATTTCTCCATGCCTCAAATTAACCTAGTGAACTTCTCTGGATTGCCTTATTTTCCTACATTACAATAGAAAAACCATCTAAAAAGTACCTCAATACATGCAAAGCATTCTGGGACTTCCTGAAGTTAGGAAAGGCACTTTGGAAACACAAGTTCCTGCTGCCTCTGCTTCTCCATAAATTATCCTGAACCATAAGGTTCAGAAAGAACTCCCTCTGTTCTGTTAGCGTGGTGTTTCTGTTTTTCATAAGTAATGCAACCACCTGCATTTATGTCACCGCTTTAATATAGTAAGACATCTCAATATATCGTTCGTGTCTGTTTGAGTGAGATTGTCAATTATTTGTTCAATGGGACTGAACAGATACTTGGGTGAGAATTTCCATGTTTATTTGACAAAAGATTCTTCAGTTGATACAGAGAAGGGACTTGAACGGAGTCAATATAAATCCAGCTCCCAGGGAAAAAGACCATCGTCTAATCCATTTGTCCTCTTTGGCAATGCTTTTCTCTGGCAGTATTTCTCAAACATCTGCCAAGTTACTTACTATTTGCAATCATGGGCTGTATATCATTCTTTCTGAATCAAATTAATTGAAGCAGAATTAGACAAAATAAAAGGGGATTTAAATGGCCTGCTTATCTGTGTAAGCAATACACCAATAGATCTTAACTTTTAATCAGATAATTCTGATGGAATCCCATTTTTGCTGGTGGCAAAGATAAACACATAAGGCTGTATATCTACAGTTACTGACTCTAACTGCAGTCAATCTTTGCTTTAGCCATGAGTTCTGAAAGTGGAATTAGATTATATTTGGGGCATATGCTAAGATTTTTTCCTGTATAAATAGAGTCATTTGTCTTCATAAAAGGGAGAACTGTGATGTTGGAAAGCTTCGATTTAAGTAGTTCATCTTAATTTTGGAAAGTTCTCTGCAATGTAACAAATAGATAAGTACAGTAATATTAATATCCTAATGTCCATCTGCATTTTGCCTGCAAGATGTTCCAATATCAGCATTGCTTAAGTAAATTTGTTTCTCTGTTTTGCAGTTCTTCATCTCCTCCTGAACTCATTGAGTAGTGCTGAGCTAAAGGGTGATGGTGTCAGCCTTAGCTCAGTGGGTAGCACTGTCACCTTTGAAAGTTGTGGGTTTAAATTTCACTCCTAGCACTTCAGTGCAGTACTGAGTGAGAACTGCACTGTTGGTGGTGCCACCTGAATCCTTGTTGTAGCTGCACATAAATGATCAGGTGACACTATCTGAGGAAGAACATAGGAGTTCTACCTAGTGCCCTATTCAATATAAATCCCTCAGCTAATGCTTAAAGGGGAAATTATCTGATTATTATTTCAATGATGCTTGAGGCAGTTTTTTGTGTACAAATTAGCTGCTGTACTTCCTAATTTATAAGTGACTACCTTTCAAAACTATTTAATATGACTGCAAGATCCTGAAGAATGAAAAATTCTAAAGAGTTATATCAGACTTGAAGCTTTAATGAGTGATAACAATGTGGTACAGAGGAAGGAATATTTGAGGTAGTTCACTGCCACTGAGCCTCCTTTATTCTAATCTTCTAGTTTTGAAGAAATCACTGGACTTGAAACATTAACACTATTTTCTCTCTTCACAGAAGTTGCCAGGCCTGCTGAATTTCTCCAGCAATTTCTATTTTTGTTTGCTCCTTTGCTTTTGCTTTGCCTGGGCCCTATTTAGTGATTAGTAGTCAAGGATTCACTACTGCCGAGTATCTAACAAACACACTGTCCTTAGATTTTTAGAAGAGCTACTAAACAATATGCACAACTACATTCTTCAAACACAATTACTGGGATCTTGGGAAGCTGGCACAAATCCACCTACTCCTTCACAAAGCTCCAGTGGAGTTCATTATCTCCACCCACAGATTGTGTGACATCAGCAGGATGGGTGGAGTCAATGTAACACCAATATGAACCCCTTCAGAACCATTACCTTCTATGACAATGTTGTTCACCTGCTGACTGCATCAACCAGGCTATGGTTGGGCCATCATAATACTGAGGCCAATTGAGCATTTAAAAAGCTGCATTGACCCTTACTGATTTATTTAGAGATACCAGGTGGTCTTCTGATTTCAGTTGTATTGTATAATGGGGAACAGCTCCGGGATGGATGTGAGGATGATGGATGTTATTTACATTCCCACATCCCAGCCCGAGCCAAAACACACAGCCCAGTGGTGGCCAGGTGAAACACAGCACAGGGTCAATTCTTCAGAGCGATCACCATCATCAGCATAACAGGCTGATTCCAGCGTCTCTGGCTCTAATTTGAGATCCTCACCATCTGCAGCATTTCACTTCAGTCCAAAGGAAAGGATGACACAGAGCCTGGATCATGATGTTGTGACCTCAATGAGTCTTTGCTGATTTTATACAGGCTGATCCATACAGAACACCAGCTCCATCCCAAGACATCAGTCACTGTCTGCTTGAGTGAAATGGTCAATTATTTGTCTAATAGGACTGTGTAGGTACTTAGGTGAGACTTTCCAAGATCATTTGGCAAAAGGTCCTTCAGTCGACAGAGAGAAGGGATTTGCAACCCATCGCTGCAGAGGTGATTTAAATCTAGTTCCCAGAGAAGAAAGGCCATCGTTTCCTCTGGCAGCAATTCTCAAATGTCTGCCAAGTTATTTACTATTTGCAATCATGGGCTGTATATCAGTCTTTCTAAATCAAACTAATTGACACTGACCCAAAAACAAGCAACACCTTGGGCTTCTAGGATGACGAGAGCAGGGGTTAGAGGCATCAACCTGTCCTTATGTTACTCCCACTGGTGAAGAGAAGCTTATTCTCCAATTGTCTTGGCTATTGCTGCAATTGGACAAAGACCTATCTCCACCCCCCGCACGCCACCCCCCCGCCCCGGGACTGTGTGGAACAAGTTAAAGAAGCCAGTGCGGGCATTTTCTGTTCCCTCAAACTGAGGGGTGCACAACATCAAGACCCTCATGGCCCACTCACCCATTTCAGCCAAACACCAGTTGCCCCTCCAGGTAAAGGGTCTAAGAACCTCAGAACCCACAACTCCAGCGTGGAAGGAAAGCCACCCCCAGTCTTGAGGGACTGCCTGAGAAGAGGGGAAGAATGGCTGCTGACATTTAGAGCCATCTCTTTTAAGGTAAACTAATTGTAGAGCAAAACAGTCACAAGCAGGATAAATTCACTTTTTCAGCTACATTTTTAATGGTTAAAAAGTTGATTGTGCTTAACATATTGGGTGCATAATGACCATTTACTGACAACTGAATGGGCCTAACGATGTATGTTTATTGTCATGTACAATCTAATAAAATGAAATTATGGGCATCCTTTGCTTTTACGCATTACTACAGTTTTACCTTGTTTTTGTTCAGTGAAACAAAGTATTCATTTAGAATAATGTCCTGTGTAGGTCTATGTTATGTTAGTGGAACGTATACTTTTGAGGACTAAACAATTACAATATCTTCCAGGGACTAATACCATCAATTGCATCCTATTCTTCAAATAAAGTCGCTGCTATTTCTCGGATAATTATCAAGGACTTCAAGCTGCAGGCATATTGAATCCCCTTCAAATTATAGTATTTTCATAGGGAACTTGACACCTAAGCCATTTCTTAGTGTGTAAAACACCAAGATCGGCTTAGAAGATTGAATTCGCTGAAGGATGTTTTAAAAATGACATACACTGCTCATTTTATGAGTGGTTTTACTCTGTTTTATCTGAGTTTTTGGGGGCTGCTGAATCTCCCAGCAATGAAGTTGGTATATTTAGTGTTGTAGGCCTGTTACTAGCATGTAGAGACAGATCAGCAGGATAGAGAGACAGATCAACATCAGAGAGAAATTAATCACCAGGACAAAAAAGACAAATCACCATTTCAGAAAGAGACAGCCATCACTCGATTGAACAGGAAATCACTCTAGAGAGACTGAGCAGAGGGACAGAGACACAGACTGCCATCACTGAGAGATGGATCACCAGAGATCACAACAAAGGTACAGGTCATCAAGAAACATCCAACCTGGGAGAGAAGAGCTGAAAGAATAATAATCACCAACTTTTATGTGGAAAGTTCACAGCAGTTGAGAAATTGAAGCCCTGGAGCAATTTGTAGATGAGAATGATAATGTTTAATTCATGCACAGGGGAACATAGATAGAGTCAAGGTTCAAACCCCAATCCAGGGCTAGGTCACCAAACTCCAGTGCAGTACTGAAGGAAGGCTGCACTGTTAGAGATGCTATCCTTTTAATGAGATTTTAAATCAGGGCATTGTCTGCCTGCAGATGGATGTAAAAGATCCCACTGCACTAATTAAAATTATCACTGTATCCAGTCCAATATATATCATTTAGTCAACACCACAAAAACAGATTATCTTGCAATTTTTCTCTTCCTATTTGTGAAAACTTGCTGTGTGCAAATTGGCTGCTGCATTTCTGCAATGTTATGCCTCATAGTCAAGACATAGTATGTCCTATGATCCCAGTTGATGATTATACAGGGCAATCTCAACTAAGAAAGGAAGCAAAAATGATAAGAGTATGCATATTTAATCACATATATACCTTTAATAGGCATGCTCATGATATCATCACTGTATCCTACCATGTGAGTCAAGGGTATAAAGATCTCAGACTTCAGTGTAACTGGGGCCACTTGAAGCATGTGTTCCTGATGGATGTATGCTGCTACTTGCAAACAAATAGCTTCATGTTAGCCCCGATACTGAAGTGTCTGTGAATATGTATATAGTGAGCAGCAATAAACATCTGTTGGGTTTTTCAGTAACACATTGCCCATGTCTGTACCTTATGTTACGAGAACAAACATAAGCATTGCTGCATCAGATAAAGATGCCCCTCTGGAGTCAAAATGCATATCAGTAAGACAATGACAACACTTTAAGAGTAATGTAATAGTTGTAAAACACTTTGAGATGTCTTGTAGTTATGAAAGGTGCTATATAAATGCAAAGCTTTCTATTTTATCTTTTCAAATAAAGTTTGCAAGGTTAGAGATAGCTTGTGTGTGTAACTTAATGTCCTTGGTGGATTTAAATCAATTGGATAACGTCAGTTTTGAAAAGAATAGGAAGTAATACCAAAGGAAGGGAATTGTTACATTTCTTCAATCAGTTATTCTGATATCTTGAAATAAAGCCGGTCTGTTATTTTCACCTGTTCTTAGTGATTCAGATACTAAAGTGACCAGAGAATATTTTGGATATTCAATGTATCCTTCATCAAGCTATATACCAAAATTTAGTTGTAATTGATCAATCAGGGTCATACCAGGATCACACTAATGTAGAATCAAAAACAAATCCAGGATCATAAGAAATAACAAGGTGTAGAGCTGGGTGAACGCAGCAGGCCGAGCAGCATCAGAGGAACAGGAAGGCTGACGTTTCTGAAATTTCTGAAGAAGGGTCTAGACCCGAAACGTCAGCCTTCCTGCTCCTCTGATGTTGCTTGGCCTGCTGTGTTCATCCAGCTCTACACCTTGTTATCTCAGATTCTCCAGCATCTGCAAATCACACAAATCCAGAGACATACTATGACTAGTCCAGAGTCATACTAATCCAGGATAATACTAGTTCACAGTCATACAAATCCAGGGTTATACTAACCCAAGGTGTTACAAATCCAAGATTATACTAATCCAGGATTACACTAATTCAGGCTCATACTAATCCAGAATTATAGTAATCAGAATCACACCAGTCTAAGATCATACCAATCCAGGTTCAAACTAATAAAGGGTATACTCCTCCAGGGTCACACTAATCCAACATCACACTGATCCTGGATTATAATAATCCAGGTTCATGTCAAACCACGTTCATGCTAATCCAGGATTATACTGATCCAGAGTCATATTACTCCAAGTTCATATTCATGCTGTTCAATGAATCAGCTTCAGTAAAAAGTTAATTATATTGTCTTTCACTTATTACTAGGGTCTTAGAGTCATAGAAACATAGAGGCCAATACCAAAGAAAAAGGTCCTTTGGCCCATTAGTCAAATACAACCACCTATTTCCAGCACTTGGTCCGTAGCCTTATGTGCCTTGGCATTGCAAGTGAACATCTAAATACTTCTTTCAATGTTGTGATGGTTCTAAGGAACTTTGTTTTGAATAAACTAGTTGCAATATTTATCTGCATGGAAATAATATCGACACATTGAACGTTATCTATGCTTGTGAATTTCTGTGTACAGCCTGAGACTGTGGTAAAATATGGCAGTAAATGAAAATGCAAATGCCCTCTTTGGGATGTATTTTAAGGTGAAACGTCTGGAAGCAGACTCACTCTGAGAAAGCCAGCCCAGAAGGGCTAAAGTGGCTAAGAGTGGGACTCTGGCCCATCTTTCAAAAGAACACCAGCATTCTTTAATCAAGTATCATGGGCTTTCTGTTGAAGACAGCACCTGCTCACCTCATGTATTTAGGGGTGATTTGGGAGAGTTGGGGGGCGCAGGTAGTGGGCTAGCCAGCCAACCCGTGTTTCGTGTCCCCACGCAGAAAGTGGGGGTACCAAGGTGGACAAGTAGAATCCAGCCCATCATTTCATAAGAGACTAGTGAATGCAATTAGTCCTGGAGACAGGTACAAAACAAGCAATATCACATGAGCAGTCTGTTACATGTTTCAGACAATCCCCCTTTACCAATGACCCTGTGCCCTGTTGAATAATGGGTGGGTGGTAGATTGGGCAGGTTGCCAGGCACCCATTCTGATATCCATGTTGAGTTTCCTCTTTGTCGAGCTTGTTGGAACATTTTGTAAGATAGAAAGCTGAATATTAATGAGCAAGGGTGGGTTGTTAAAAACACTTTTAAGAAGCAATATTCCCCCTTAATTGGCAACTCACCGATACCCAGCAAGAAAGTCACCTCATCGTTTGTGAAAAACATCAAAGATGGAGTGAGATCATTCTCACATCAAAATAGAGTGAGGCGATGCCCACATTGAAATGGAGTGAGATGGTCCCATATTGTAATTAATCATTGGTTATCGGGATAGGTGACAATGTGCAATTGAGTCTTCAGATCAGCCATGATTTCTTTGAATGGCAGAGCAAGCTAAAGGGGCTGAATGTGGCATTGTTTCCTTGATGACTGTGGAGAGATATTTATAATGTCCCATGTCTTGATCTATAAGGTTTATAATGCAGTAGTTACATGGGCACAGCTTACATGAAAATATATGATAGATTTTATTGTGTTTGTTACATGTTCACAATGTAGAGGTGTCGGTGTTTGACTGGGATGGACAACATCAGAAGTCACACAACACCAGGTTATGGTCCAACACTTCACCTGATGAAGGAGCAGCGCTCCAAAAGCTTGTGATTTCAAATAAACCTATTGGACTATGACCTGGTGTTGTGTGACTTCTGAACATGCCCACGAAGTCAAGATTGCACCCTATCACTTCTCCACTGTCTTTTATAAATATGCAATGATGGTATTTAAAAATTAAAACAATATTGCGTGCATCACAGATGCTGGAGCTGGATTGATTAGATCATTGCACTGAGTGATAAACAATAATGAACCATATGAAACAACTGGAGCATCCTTAAATAGCTTTTTCTTTGTTCAGAATGTGCTTTGTGTCTGGTATAGATAGTTAGTCATAGTTTTTTTTCACTGCTGATCCAGCCATGATTCTAAACAATATGCAGACTCAAACGTATATATTCATATTTATTTAGAAGTGAAAATTCTCAAAACTTTCAATAGGGCTTTGTGCACTTGTGGAGAGAAAAGCAGAGTTCACACTGCATGTTAATTCCTAGAAGTTATGTTAGACATGTTATAAGAAGTCTTTCATCATTAAATATTTTTAAGGTAGAGGTAGGCAGATTCTTGATTATCAAGGGCATGAAAGATTATTGTGGATGTGCAGGAATGTCGAGTTCAGGGTAAAATCAGATGAGCCATGAACTACTTGAATGTGGACCAGGTTTGAACAGCCATGTAGCCTACTCTTGTTCCTTGTTTGCATGTTCCTTTAGGAATGGGAGGGGGTGCAAAGTAATGGATGCATTAGGGGAGTATAGGGAGGTATGAAAGGAAAAGTCCACGAGAGGCTGGAGCACAGAATTGCTTGAATGACAGAAGGGATTGCGGTGCAAAGCAAAAGTGGATGGTTATTGGTCAAGTAATGAAACATATCTATCTGTATCTGTGAACAGAATTTTGCTGAGGTGTCAGGAGTCTCTAAAGCCAGTGAGAGTCCTGCACTGCTTATTTTTAAGAAAATCTGCAGTGGTCAGGCAGTGAAGAGGCCACTAGCCAGCTTCCCCCCAGAATCAGGGCCCAAAGGTCAGGTGACCAACTTGTGCAGAACTGCCAGCCAGTCAGACCCAGCAATTCCTGCACTCAGCATTGCCAGAAAAGACGCTGTGGCTCCTTCTGGGAAAACATCCAGAGATGTCCCCAGATCATGAAGTAATGCAGGGCCAGAGGTAAGCATTGGCAGTGGGGTTTCATGGGATAGGGGTCAAGAGGAGAGGGTCACAGGAAGAGTTGGCAACAAGAGAAGGGGAGAGGGTTTCAGCAGTCCGCAGCTTCCCAATACCCAGTCCCCAACTAGGCACTGAGTGACAAGCTGGCTGCATGGTTACAACTGTGATGCATACTCCTTGATGACAAATCTAGCCACCATTCGATTAATACCAACAGCGGTAGAATAACAGTATAAGTGCTCACTTAATGTGATTTAGGTCCACCATTGTCTTTCCCTATACATGTCCTTCCCTCCTCTAAACTTGCCACCAGTGAGATCAGAAGGTTCTGCTCTGTATATGGATACATGTATATGTGTATTTATGTGTGTACATATCTGTATGAAGATAGAACTGCAGTCACACTTAAATTATAAGTTTCTATACAAGCAAAGATCAAGGAGGAAATCAGTTTTTTTTTGTTCATTCACTGGATGTGAGTATCACTGACTAGGCTTTGCCCATCCTCAATTTCCCAGAGGGAAGTTAAGAGTCAACGACATTGCTGTGGGTCTGGAGTCACATGTATGCCAGACCAGATAAGGATGGCAGTTTCCTTTCCTAAAGGACATTAGAGAACCAGATGAGGTTTTCTGAAAATCAATAATAGTTTCATAATCATCATTAGATTCTTAGTTCCAGATTTTTGTAACTTAAATTCAGACTCCCCCCATCTATGATCTGCGGTGAGAAAGGACAAAGTGGAGAAGGCAACATTTTCACAGATTTATACTGAAATTTCCAGGCTTAACAAAATTTGACCAGAATTTCACGTAGCTACATACAAACTTGCTGTTACTTCTTGTTAAACATGCACAAGCTTTATCTTTTTCAACAAAACACAGAATGTGTGGAATAATGGGGATATAAGATCACCCAAATTAAATTGTGCCTCCACTTCAAGGACTCTTCCCAGGGACTTGTAACTGATTTATAGTTGTTAGCTTGCAGTTGACTGCAGTGACTTTAAAATTTAATCAGCTTTCAAACACCGACAAGTGGAGTTGTGTTCATACACATGAGGAGAGCTCTGATTCCCTCGGCCACAGGTCAGCAGTATAACTTGATCCAAAACATCTGCTGGTCTCAAGTTAGTTTACAATGGGACCCTATTTTCTCAGTCAACAGGAGTAGTTTTCCAAAAATTTATTGTGGCAAATTCCAGCAAACTTCAATTTTAATATTCTCAGCTTTGTTTTCAAAAGCCTGGGGATTCACTCATTCCTCATCTCCTTAGCAGTGCAACTTACTGTGCTGACACATTGATCTGCCACCATGCTTTTGCCTCCAACAGGGTAATTGTACCTGATGAGGCAATACTTACAAAAATTGCTCCTGTACTGTAAGAACTAAACAAGGATTATATAGTACTGAAAGATTCGGTTGACATTTATAGCTCTTAAAGTATTACATATGGTGCAGTCACGGGCACTTCTGTGTCTGGACTAATACTAAACTATTTGGTTAGAAAGAGCAGAATGTCATGCTTCAGGTGGCTCCAACTAAAATGGAGTCTGAGATTTTAATACACGCAGGTTGCATGCTCCTGTGTGGATTTTAGCTTTCATGGTATATTGACCAACCTTTCAGGACACATGATGTTAATAAAAGCTTCTGTTCATCTTATCCCATCAACATAGTGTGTGAGGTTAATGTTATGGAGAGCTTGATCATCTTCCAAAAGTTGCCTTTCACTCATTTGGCTGAGTACCTCATCGATGTGTTTGTGTTTATGCACGTTCTTAAGCCTTGCCTTCCTGCCTGTGTTATGGTGCTGTACTCTCTTATTGGTGACCTGTGTTTTGTTCTGGGGTCAGCCTTGGCCTTTGAAGCCAGATTTCCCACACTTGCACATCCAATGGTATTTGGTGCTGCATTGTTTGCTAATGTGGAGAAAGATTCCTTCCCTAAAGGACATCAGTGAATGTCAGAGTGATGTCCATTTTCACCACAGAAAAACAGAAAGTGCAGGAGAAGCTCAGCAGATCTGGCAGCATTTGTAGGGAGAGAAACAGAATTAACATTTCAATTCCAGTGATTTTTAAATGTATTTCTCCAGCGCTTACTGTTATTGTTTTAGATCTACAGCATGCACAGCTCTTTGTTTCATTTTCAGGTTTTACAATTGACTGTGATCACAATAAAGTCACATATTTAATTCGAGAATTTTTTTCTGAATTTTGAATTCAAATTTTAAAAAACTTGGATTTTTTTTGTAATTGGCCACTGCTGCTGACCATTGTGCTGTCATCATGATGTTGTCTTTTGTCTCCAGCAAGGTATTCATACCTAATGTGGCAATGCTTATGTTAGTTTCCAGAGCAAGCACATATTGTAGTCACAGGCACTTCGATGTCTGAGCTAATATTAATCTATTTGCTTCAAAACAGCTGCACACTTCCATCAGCAAATCATGTTCTGAGTGGCCCCAGTGGATGGAGGATGGAGACTGAGACCTTTACACTATTGTGTCACTTGCTATGATATAGTGATGAACATGTCTCTTAAAGGAACATGACATAGTAACTGTGGGATATAACACAGCACGCTGAACACCTCCAATTCCAGCCTCTTGCAGATCTTTCATTTCCAATCAGCCTTCACTTGCTCACAAGAGCTGCTCCTTAAAACTCACCACCTCTCAATTTCTATCTCCACCATTAACGTGTAGCTTAAAACTTACCTTTTCATCAACTTTTAAGTCAGCTATCCTAACGTCTCTTTAGGTTCCAGTGTGTTAAATTTTGTTTGCTGATTGATCCTGTAAAGTGGCTTGCATGTTTTCCAAAGTTCAGTATGCCACAAAAATCTAAATTGTTGTGATATCTGATAGAAGTATAGAATAATGGAATCTCTACAGCGTAGAAGCAGGCCATTCGGCCCATCAAGTCCACACCAACCCTCCAAAGAGCAACCCACCTAGACCCACCCCTCCTCCCTATCCCTGTAACCCTGTATTTACCATGGCTAAACTACCTAGCCAGTAGATCCCTGAACACTATGGGCAAGCAACTTAATGTTCCTGGGTATAGATGCTGTAGGAAGCATAGAGAGGGGAACAAGAGAGGAGAGGGAGTGGCATTTTTGATTAAGGATAACATTACTGCTGTACTTAGGGAGGATATTCCTGGGAATACATCCAGGAAAGTTATCTGGGTGGCATTGAGAAACAAGAAAGGGATCATCACTTTATTGGGATTGTTCTATAGATCCCCCCAGTTGTCAGTGGGAAATTGAGAAACAAATTTGTGAGGTCTCAGTTATCTGTGAGAATAGCAGGGTGGTTATGGTAAGGGATTTTAATTTTCCAAACATAGACTGGGACTGCCACAGCATTAAGGGCTCGGATGGAGAGTAATTTGTTAAGTATGTACAAGAAAATTTTCTGATTAAGTATGTGAATGTACCTACTAGAGAGGGTGCAAAACTTGACCTACTCTTGGGAAATAAGGCAGGGCAGTTGACTGGGGTGTCAGTGGGGGAGCAGTTTGAGGCCAATGACCATAATTCTATTAGTTTTAAAATAGTGATGGAAAAGCATAGACCAGATCTAAAAGTTAGAGTCCTAAGTTGGAGGAAGGCCAATTTTGATGGTATTAGGCGAAAACTTTCAAACGTTGGTAGAAAAACAGGAGGCTGGAAGAACACAGCAAGCCTGGCAGCATCTGGAGAAAAGAAGCAGACAATGTTTCAGGTATTACCCTTCTTCAGGACTGGATGTGGGCGTAGGGGGAGCTGCAGATAAAGAGAGGCGGGAAGGGGTGGAGGCAGAATGCAGGTGATAATTGGACACTGGCAATAGGTATGACCTGGCTGCAAATCCGGTCGTTGGCTGGCAGGGAGGGTCAGAAGGTAGAATGGAAGGGAGGAGGTAGGGCTGGAAGGGGAGCCGGAGGGTGGGTGGGAAGGTTATTTGAAATTTCCAATCTAAAGCCTCCTCGTCTCTCTTTAAGGGTAGCTTTTACTACCCTCACATCCAGTCCTGAAGAAGGGTAGTACCAAAATGTTGACTGCTCCTTTCTTCCAGATGCTGCCTGGCCTGCTGTGTTGTTCCAGCCTCCTGTTTGTCTACCTCAGATTCTGGCATCTGCAGTTTTTTTGTCTCTAACTTTCAAAAGTTGATTGGCGGCGGATGTTTGCAGATAAAGGGACAGCTAGAAAATGGGAAGCCTTCAAAAATGAGATAACAAGAGACCAGAAACAGTATGTTCCTGTTAGGGTGAATGGCAAGGCTGGTGGGTGTAGGGAATGCTGGAAGACGAGAAATTCAGGTTTTGGTCAAGAAAAAGAAGGAAGCATATGTCAGATATAGACAGCAGGAATTGAGTGAATCCCTAGAAGAGTATAAAGGCATTAGGAGTATACTTAAGAGGAAAATCAGGAGGCCAAAAAGGGGACATCAGATAGCTTTGCCAAATAGGGTTAAGGAGAATCCAAAGGGATTCTACAAATACATTAAGGACAAAAGGGTAACAAGGGAGAGAATAGGGCCCCTTAAAGATCAGCAAGGGCATTTGTGTGTGGAGATGGGGGAGATTCTAAACAAGTATTTTGCATCAGTGTTTACTGTGGACAAGGATGTGGAAGATATAGAACGTGGGGAAATAAATAGCAACATCTTGAAAAATGTCCATTTAACAGAGGAGGAGATGCTGGACATCTTAAAATGCATAAAGGTGGATAAATCCCCAAGACCCAATCAAGAGCACCCAAGAATTCTGTGGGAAGTGAGGGAAGAGATTGCTGGGCACCTTGCTGAGATATTTGTATCATCAATAGCCACAGATGAGGTGCCGGAAGACTGGAGTTTGGCTAATGTTGTACCACTATTTAAGAAAGGTAGTAAGGAAAAGACAGGGAACTATAGACCAGTGAGCCGAACACCGGTGCTAGGTAAGTTGTTGGAGGGAATCCTGAGGGATGGGATTTACATGTATTTCAAAAGGCAAGGACTGATTAGGGATAGTCAACATGCCTTTGTGCATGGGAAAGCATGTCTCACTAACTTAATTGAGTGTTTTGAAGGAGTAACGAAGAGGATTGATGAGGGCAGAGCTGTGGATGTGATCTATATAGACTTCAGTAAGGTGTTCGAAAAGGTTCCTCATGGTAGACTGATTAGTAAGGTTAGATCACATAGAAAACAGGCAGAACCAGCTATTTAGATGCACGACTGGCTCGAACTTAGGAGACAGATGCTGGTGGAGGAGGGTTGCTTTTCTGACTGGAGGCATGTGACCAGTGGTGTGCTACAAGGATCGGTACTGGGTCCACTGCTTTTTGTTACTTAGATAAATGATTTGGATGTGAACGTAGGAGGTATGGTCACTAAGTTTGCAGATGACACCAAAATTGGAGGGGTAGTGGACAGCGAAGAAGGTTACCTCAGAGCACAACGGGATTTTGATCAGATGGGCCAATGGGCCAAGGAGTGGCAGATTGTGTTTAATTTAGATAAATATGAGGTGCTGCATTTTGGAAAGGCAAATCAGGGCAGGACTTATACACTTAATGGTAAGGTCCTGGGACGTGTTGCTGAACAAAGACATCTTGGAGTACAGGTTCATAGTTCCTTGAATGTAGAGTCCCAGGTAGATAGGATGGTGAAGAAGGCATTTGGTATGCTTGCCTTTATTGGTCAGTGCATTGAGTATCGGAGTTGGGAGGTCATGTTGCAAACAGTTTTAGCAAAGATTTGTAGCTCGGGTTGTGGATGAGGTTGTTGACTTACTCGGCGAGCTGGCTTGTTTTCATTCAGGCGTTTCGTTACCATGTTAGTAACATCATCAGTGAGGCCTCTGATGAAGCGATGTTGTTCTACTCCACTTGGAATTTATACTGTTTTGTCTGTTTTGGTGAGTAATGTCATTTCAGGTTTTGTTCTTTATGGGTTGGTTTATGGGGTCCATTTCTATATGTTTGTTGATTGCCATACGAGTTGAGAATTCCTGTGCATGTCTGTGTTTGGCTTGGGCTACTATAGTTACGTTGTCCGAGTGGACTGATATTAAGGAAAGTTTGTTGTGTCATTTTGCTGCTGTTCATATATTCTGCTAGTTTCCTTCCTGTTTGTCCAATGTAATGTTTATGGCAGTCATTGCTTGGCATTTTGTAAACCACATTGGTTCTGCATGTTGTGGGAATGGGGTCTTTAATCCTTGCGAGTGTTTATCGTAGCAGGCTGTGGGCTTGTGTGCTACCATGATTCCTAGTGGTCTTAGGAGTCTCATTGTCAGTTCTTGTATGTTCTTGGCAATCATACACAAACCCATACAGATCAAAACCAGAAATGACACTACTCACCATAACCAAATTCCAAGCAGAGTAGAACAACATCGCTTCAGCGGAGGCCTCACTGATGATGTTACCTAGCATGGTGATGAAACGTCTGAACGAAAACAAGCCAGCTCAGCGAGTAAGTCAACAACCTCGGGCCATGTTGCAGTTGATACAGGACATTGGTTCAGCCACTTTTGGATCTGGTGTCCCTCCTATAGGAAGGATGTTGTGAAACTAGAAAGGTTTTCGAAAAGATTTACAAGGATGTTGCCAGGGTTGGAGGGTGTGAGCTATAGGGAGAGTCTGAATAGACTACGGCTATTTTCCCTGGAGTGTCAGAATCTGAGGGCTGACTTTACAGAGGTTTATAAAATCATGAGGGGTATGGATAGGATAAGTAGCCAAGGTCTTTTCCAGGGATGGGGGAGTCCAAAACTAGAGGGCATAGGTTTAAGGTGAGAGGAGAAAGATATAAAAGGGACCTAAGTGGCAACTTTTTCACACAGAGGGTGATGCATGTATGAAATGAGCTGCCAGAGGAAGTGGTGGATGCAGGTAGCACATTTAAAAGGCATCTGGATGGGTATATGAATAGGAAGGGTTTAGAGGGTTATGAGCCAAATGCTGGCAAATGGGACTATGTTTATGTAGGATATTTGGTTGGCATGGACAAGTTGGACCAAAGGGTCTGTTTCCTTGCTGTATATCTCTATAACTCTATGACTCTAAATTAGGTTGGCCAATCCACCTAACCTGCACATTGTTGGGATGTGAGAAGAATCCGCAGCACCCAGAAGAAACCCATGCAGACAAGCAGAGAATGTGCAAACTCCACACAGACTGTTGCCTGAGGTTGGAATCAAACCTGGTGCTGTGAGGTAGCAGTGCTAACCACTGAGCCACCATGCCACCCATGTGATTAAACAGCTACAGAATTTCAGATTGTTTAGGTCTCAGTTTTGTTTTGTTGGTAATCAATATTTCTTTAGACATCTTTTACATCACTGATAAATATATCCATCCCACCCATTGCTGGAAAGTCAACACTTCATTATTCAACGTTGTATCATCGATGCCAGGTAGATCTTCGCTGCTCGCGCCATGCATTTAATTTCTGTTCTCTTCTCTGTTCATTTTGACAGCCAAAGGTGTTATCTGCCTCAATGGTAATCTCTTCAACTCAGGAGTAATACTCAGTCCAGGTCATGAATTTGTCTCATGTCTCCCTTTATTGCTTCTCAATGATAATTCAACAGGAGCTGTGGCACAAATTGAATCATTTAAAGTTTGCACTTGTGGCTTTTGTCCACTAGACCCTACAATGTTTCTGTAAGGAATAGATTTTTTTTGTATTAAGTTTATATGTCACAACATATACAGTAGATTCTTTGTTGTTTGTATTTCAGTCATCTGTCTTTCTGATTATTTACTGGAATTGTCATGGGACATAGGCCTGCATGTGATTTTACTAGTTCCAGAGCAAGAAAATACTAATCTTCTCTTGTCTTACATAAATCAACTTCACAACCAAAGAAACATTAAATCCAGTTTAATCTTTCTATTGCACTGGTTCACATTTCTTGCCTCATACCTAGATTATTGTTGTGGACGCATTTATTGCAAGAACGCAAGGACCTTTAAAAATTATGTCCACTTGGTGTGGTGCAATGTAGAACTTAGTTTAGCTTGTGCAGAACAACTACATGTTCTCTTCAAAGTGCAGGACCCCATTTCTCAGGCTCCAACATCCATAATATGTTCCTCATGCCTGAGTTTCTTTCTTCCTATGTTGTGCCCCAATCTGCCCTTATTTCTCTGAAACTCTGTATGCTTCCATTTCTCTCACTCTCATGCGCTAGCCTGATCTGCTGTCCCCCCAATTGGTCCAATCATTAGGATCTCTCCTATGTGCATTGATTGTCCAGGATACTTCGATTGCCATGGTGCGACATGGACCAGACCACATTTGAGACCAAGCTTAAAAATGCAGAATGGAGGGAACGTCTTCCAGGGGTGACCCTATACATATCAGGGACACACTCCCACCCCAACCCCCCACATTCTTCATCACCTGCTGTCTAAATCTTCCTTCCCAAATCCATCTCTTTTCCCTGGATGCTCAGATCCCTCTATGCCCAAAAGGCCCAACTTACTAAGTCGATCTTATCATCTTCCTTCTACTTCTTCCAGTCTCAACACTGTCTCAAACTCCGCTGATGTTGGGACTGCTGGAGCTGCCAGCTAATCAGATTGGCAGCAGCTCTCAAGGGTGAGACTTGGTGGACCAACATCTATTGCCCTTCCCTCGTTTGCCTTTGAGAAGGTGGTGGTGTATTGCCTTCTTGAATCACCGCAGTCTATTTGATGTCAGTTGACCCACAGTGCCGTTAGGGAGGGAATTCCATGATTTTGACCCTGCAACAGTGAAGGAACAGTGATATATTTCCAAACCAAGATGGTGAGTTGTTTGGAGGGGAATTTGCAATTGGTGGTGTTCCCATATATCTGCTGTCCTTGTCCTTCTGGATGGAAATAGTCGTGGGTTTGGAAGGTGTCACAATGACACCACCTGCAAACTGGAGGAGCAACACCTCATATTCTGCTTCGGGAGCCTGTAGCCCAATGGCCTAAACATGGAATTCACCAGTCTTAAAATCTCCCCACCCTCGGCCTCATCCCATGTCCAACCCTCCCTCTCATCCCCGCCTCCTTGACATGACACAACCTGTCCATTTTCTCTCCCGCCTATCCACCCCATCCATCCCACTGACCAATCCCCACCACTGCCTACCTGCACTCACCTATCACCGTCCCACCTACCTTCCCCAGCCCCACCCCTCCTCTCTCTATTTATTTCCCAGCTCACTTCCCCTTTCCCATTTCTGAAGAAGGGTCCTGACCCAAAACGTCAACTTTCCTGCTCCTCTAATGCTACCTGACCTGTAGTGTTCCTCTAGCTCCACGCTGTGTTATCTCTGACTCCAGTATCTACAGTTCTTGCTATCTCTGAGTGGGTTTGGAAGGTGCTGTCTAAGGATCTTTGAATTTCTATAGTGCTTATTGTAGATAGTACACACTGCTGCTGCTGAAGGAATGTATGCTTGAGGATATGGTGCCAAGTCAAGTGGGCTGCTTTGTCGTGGATTGTGTCAAGCTTCTTGAGTAATGTTGGAGCTGTACTCATCTAGGCAATTGGGGAATATGCCATCACACTCCTGACTTGTGCCTTGTTTTGATCTGATTTGATTTATTAATGTCACATGAACTGAGATATAGTGAAATGTATTGTTTTACGTGCTAACCAGGTAAATCATGCCTTACGTAAGTACACCAGGGTAATAGAATGCAGATGCAGAACATAGTGTTATAGCTATTGAGAAGATGCAGAAAAAGATCAACTTTAATGAATGAGAGGTCCATTCAAATGTCTGGTAACACTGGAAAAGAAGCCATTTTTGAATTTGTCAGTACGTGTTTTCAAACTTTTGTTTCTTCTGCCCAATGGAAGTGGATGGAAGAGAGTGTAGCAGGTGGGATGGTCTTTTATTATGTTGGCTGCTTTCCCGAGGCAGCAGGAAGTATAGACAGAGTCAATGGATGGAAAGTTTGTTTTCGTGAGGGACTGAGGTGCATTCACAGTCTCTGTAATTTCTTGCAATTTTGGAGAGAGCAGTTGCCACACCACACTGTGATGCATCCAGATAGGATGCTTTCTAAGGCTCATCTATAAAAATTGGTAAGAGTCATTGAGGACATACCAAATTTCCTTAGCCTCCTGAGGAGGTAGGACCATTGGTGTTCTTTCTTAACCGGAGCGCAACGTGGATGGACCAGGACAAATTGTTGGTGATCTTTATATTCCACCTTGTTGGCCAGTTCAGTTTATACTCCACCTTGTTGGTGGAGTTGGGGACTAAGTGTGGTGTGTCAAAATTTGCAGATGACACTAAGGTGAGTGGTAGAGCAAAGTGTGCAGAAGACACTGAAAGTCTGCAGAGGGATATAGATAGTCTAAGTGAGTGGGCAAAGGTCTGGCAGATGGAGTACAATGTTGATAAGTGTGAGGTCATCCATTTTGGTAGAAATAACAGCAAAATGGACTATGTTTTAAATGGTAAAAAATTGCAGCAAGCTGCTGTGCAGAGGGACTTGGGTGTCCTTGTGCATGAATCGCTAAAAGTAGGATTGCAGGTACAGCAGGTAATTAAAAAGGCAAATGGAATTTTGTCTGTCATTGCTAGAGGGATGGAGTTTAAAAACAGGGAGGCTATGCTGCAGCTGTATAGGGTCCTGGTGAGGCCACACCTGGAGTACTGTGTGCAGTTTTGGTCTCCTTACTTGAGAAGAGATATACTAGCACTGGAGGGGGTGCAGAGGAGATTCACTCAGTTGATTCCAAAGTTGAGAGGGTTGGATTATGAGGAGAAACTGAGTAGACTGGGATTATACTCATTGGAATTCAGAAGAATGAGGGGACATCTTATAGAAACATATAAGATTATGAAGGGAATAGATCAGTTGGAGGCAGGGAGGTTGTTTCCACTAGCAGGTGAAACTAGGACTAGAGGGCATAGCCTCAAAATAAAGGGAAGCAGATGTAGGACTGAGGTCAGGAGGAACTTCTTCACCCAAAGGGTTGTGAATCTGTGAAATTCCCTGCCCAGTGAAGCAGTTGAAGCTACCTTGCTGAATGTTTTTAAGGCAAGGCTAGATAAATTTTTGAACAGTAAAGGAATTAAGGGTTATGGTGAGTGGGCGGGTAAGTGGAGCTGAGTCTCAAAAAGATCACCCATGATCTGATTGAATGGCCAGATGGCCTACTCCTGCTCCTAGTTCTTATGTTCTTATGTTCTTGTGTTCTTATTTACTCCTAGGAACTTGAAGCTCTCGATCATCTCCATCTGAGCACCATTGATATAGGCAGGGATATAGACCCACCTGCTTCCTGAAGTCGATGACCAGATCCTTCATTTTGCTGACAGTGAAGGAGAGATGGCTGTCTTTTGTAAATGGTGAAAAGGCTTTGGGGAGTCACCAGTTGAGTTACTCGCTGCAGTATCTCTAGTTTTTGACCTTTACAGTCACCTTATCCGTATAGCTAGGCCAGTTCAGTTTCTGGTCAATGTTAACTCCCAGGATGTTGAGAGTGGGGATTTCAGTGATGGTAATGCCACGAATATCAAAGGACAATGGTTAGATTCTCTCTTGTAGAAGATGATCATTGCCGGGCACTTGAGTGATGAGGATGTTATTTGCCACTTGTCTGCCTAAGTCTGGATATTGTCCAGATCTTGTTGCACTTGAACATGGACTACTTGAGCGTCTGAGGAGTTGCAAATGCTGCTGAACATTGTGTCATCATCACTGAACATTCCCACTTCTGACTTATGATGAAGGGAAAGCTATTGATGAAGCAGCTGAAGATGGTTGTGTCTAGGACACTGTTCTGAGGAACTCCTGCAGAGACGTCCAGGTTTGCTAGGGCTCCTAAATGCGACAGTTGCTCAAATTGGACCTGATGTTAAGAGTAATCACACTCACATCAACTCAGGTTGAAGCCATCTGAAGACAAACTTCACAATTCCGCATCAGTCTTTGTGGGAAATAGACCAGTATCACATCCTTGATCAATGATTTGGAATGGGAATCACTGCAGCAAAAGAGAGAGAATGATAAAGTGACTATGTTCTATAAACTATGGTTTGCTAGGAATTTATAGAGAAAGGCACCTGGGATCATCTGCCATGTCAACACAGGAGGTAGCCCTCCACATAAAATACAAAATCCTTGAAACTGGTCAAACAAAATAGCCACAGCTCCATCATTTGAAATCTTCAAGTCCCATCTTTAAATTATTTACCATTGTATGTTTCGGGATGACTATTCCTGCATGTTCAGAAAAATGCATTCTTGCATTCCAATTTATATCCCCTCTGGTTTCAACCTGTAGATAAAGGAGGAACAGTACAGTGTTTCAGAAGCAAGCAGGACACCAGTGAACAAACATTACAGTGGAATTGTGCCTTCAGTGGAGGAAAGAAGAAAATGAGTTCCCGCCATATGTGTGATATCAGTTGGAACAAGGACAACACTTGCTTATGGCAAGAACTGTCAAGTGGCGTCTCATAATGTGAGACTCTGTTGTGCTGCAGTTACTGCACAGTTCCGACTGCCCAGAAAACTCTCCTGCTCACCATAAACACATTGGGAAAATTTACTGATTGATCAACAAACTGCCCTGGGTATATTGTGACACACTTTCCAAGGCCATTAGTCCTGAGGTGTCATTTGAAGCTAAACCAGATGTAGAAATGGCCTCCCATTGTATCAGAAGACCTCCACCGCAGACAAGTAGAACAAAAAAGTTTCCAGGTCACTCAGCTGGATAATTATCACCGTTATATTTATTTACTGTCACTGGTTCAAATCCCAGCATTTACCTGTAAATAGAATCTATACATTGCTGAGAATATTTGCTGCTAAAACTGCTGAGAAGGCCCAGGTCACTCCATATTATAACTTTGGTCAGAACTGACAGGATCACTGGACTCGAAACATTAGCTCTGTTTCTCTCTCCACACTTCCTCCCAGATCTGCTGAGTTTCCCTAACATTCTCTGTGTTTGTTTCACATTTCCAGCATCCACAGTCTTTTGTTTTATTGTGACTTTGGTGATGATTTCACAGTTCTTGAAGAATGGAAGAATCTTTTGTTGCTTTCATGGCTTTGAGAAAGTGTTCCAACTAGGGTGGCATGGTGGCTCAGTGCTTAGCACTGCTGCCTCGCAGCACCAGGGACCTGGGTTCGATTCTACCCTTGGGCAGCTGTGTAGAGTTTGCACATTCTCCCCACGTCTGTGTGGGTTTCCTCTGGGTGCTGTGGTTTCCTTCCACAGTCCAAAGATGTGTAGGCTAGGTGGATTGGTCATACTAAATTGCCCGTAGTGTTCAGGGATGTGTAGATTAGGTGGGTTATAGGGAGGGGTCTGGGTAGGATGCTCTGAGGGTTTGTTGGACCAAGGGGCCTCTTTCCATACTGTAGGGATTCTTTATACCCAGAAACTCAGCAGGGAAATAACATAAAAAGGCACATTACAGGAATTGACATCATCATTTTAAGGAAATGCGCTCACTTAACAACATGACAAAACAACTTAATGTAACACAGTGCAACATATGTTCAAAATCTTTGTTGTCAGTTGGTGTCTTCTAACCTGAAGTGAAAAGGTTCCTGAGGAACAGGTGACAAAAGCATTTTGTGATCTGATGCATTTGGTTATTCTGATCAGTGAACATGGCAAGATCTTCCTTCATGTGTGCTTTTCTGACAGCTACTATGATTCCTTCATTGCCTGTCCATCCTGATTGCCTCAAATCTTCATTCCCAGACTCATGGGTGGATTCTAAAGAACATCATGGTGGCTATTCAAACTCTGACAGGAACCTCGGATGGAGGTGGCAAGGCCATGCAATCGAAGCTTACTGCTCATTAGGACAACCATTGATTAGGCCACTGGGCTTCTCACATTGCAAGAATCTTTCAGCTTATGGCCTCCCACGTCCTCATGTTCAGGTCTTGCTCATTGTACTATGTTCTTCATAAGATGGCCTTCCATCGAGGTGTGAACTTTAAGGACAGTGAAGCCCTGGAAGGAGATGACTCAGTGGGGGAAGAGGAAGGGTAGAGGGTAGGAGAGGAGAGGAAATGGAGGTGGAAAGTAAGGCTGCAGAATATCACAGTGCCTGAGCTGCAGAAGGAAAGTGTTGAGTATAGCAAGGAGTACACAGGAGCTGTCAGGATGCCACGAATATCAGGAATCACTTGATTCAGGAAAGTTTCAACTGAATCCCTCTGACCCAGGGTAGAGGATGTGCTAGGAAAGTCAACCTAAGGTAATGCAATTGCACGTGCAAATATCTATTAAAGTTGCATATGAAAGCAAAGTCGTGAAAAACAGTCATATTGCACCCAAAATGTTATCTCTGTTTTCTCCCCAAGGATGCTGCCAGACCCACTGGGTTACTCCAACATTCTGTGTTTGCATTAAAGGTGCATCCTGAAACATTTATACTCTTCACACCAATGAAGGATACACATATTCCCTGATTCACCAAAAGACCATAAGATATAGGAGCAAAAATTAGGCCATTCTGACCATCAAACCTGCTCCACCATTCTATCATGGCTGCTAAGTTTCTCAATCTCATTCTCCCACCTTCTCCCTGTAACCTTTGATCCCCTTAACAATCAAGAACTTGCCTATCTCTGGCTGAAGAAGTTTCTCCTCATCTCCATTCTAAAGGATCTTCCCTTTACCCTAAACCTGTGTCCTTGGGTCCTAGTCTCTCCTGCCAATGGAAACATCTTTCCAATGTCCATTCTATCCAGGCCTTTCAGTATTCTGTAAGTTTCAACTAGATCCCTCCTCATCATTCTAAACTCCATCGAGTATAGACCCAGAGTCCTTAAATATTCCTCATATGTTAAGCCTTTCATTCCTGGGATCATTCTCATGAACTTCCTCTAGACCCACTTCTAGGCCAGTACATCTTTCCTGAGATATTGGGCCCAAAATTGCTCACAATATTCTAAATGTGGCCTCACCAGAGCTTTATAAAGCCTCAGAAGTACATCCCTGCTTTTATATTCTAGTTGTCTCAACATAAATGCCAACATTGTATTGGCCTTCCTAACTATCGACTCAACCTGCAAGTTTACCTTAAGAGAATCCTGGTCTAGGACTCCCAAGTCCCTTTGCACTTCAGATTTCTGAATTTTCTTCCCATTTAGAAAACAGTCAATGCCCCTATTCTTTCTACCAAAGTGCATGACCTCATACTTCTCACATTGTATTCCATCTGCCACTTCTTTGCTCACTCTCCTAACCTGTCTAAATCCTTCTGCAGCATCCCTGCCTCCTCAATACTATCTGACCCTCCACCTATCTTTGCATCATCTGCAAACTTAGTCAGAATGCCCTCAGTTCCTTTATCTGGATCATTAATGTATAAAGTAAAAAGTTGTGGTCCCAAAACTGACATTTGCAGAACACCACTAGTCACTGGCTAACATCCTTAGAAGGATTCTTTTATCCCTACTCTCTGCTTTCTGCCAGACAGCCAATCTTCTATCCATGCTAGTACCTTGCCTCAAACGCCATGGGCCCTTATCTTACTCAGCAGCTTCCTGTGTGACATCTTATCAAAGGCCTTCAGGAAGTCCAAGTGGATAACATCTATTGTCTCTCCTCTGTCTATACTGCTTGTTACCTGCTCAAAGAAATTCTAACAGATTTGTCAGGCATGACCTCCCCTTGATGAAACCATGCTGACTTTGCCCTATTTTACCATGTACTTCCAAGTATTCAGAAATCTCATCTTTCACAATGGGCTCCAAAATCTTACCAATGACTGAGGACAGGTTAATCAGCCTGTAATTTCCCATCTTTTGCCTTACTCCCTTCATAAACAGGGGGTTACATTAGCAATTTTCCAGCCCTCTGGGACCCTCCCGGATTCTAGCAATTCCTGAAAGATCACCACTAACTAATGCTTCCACTATCTAATGAGCTGTCTGTTTCGGAAATCTGGGGTGTAGTCCATCTGGTCCTGGTCATTTATCCATCTTCAGGCCTCTCAGATTTACTAACACCTTCTCCTCAGTAATGGCCACCATACTCACCTCTGCCCCCTGACTTTCTTAAAATTTTGGTATGTTACTCCTGTCTTCCACTGTGAAGACTGATGCAAAGTACTTGTTCAGTTGTTCCACTATTTCTTTGTTCCCGATTACTACTTCTCCAGCATCATTTTCCAGTGGCCAAATATCCACTTTTGCCTCTCTTTTGCCCTTTTTATATCTAAAGAAACTCGTGCAATCTTCTTTTATATTATTGCCTAGCTTACCCTCATGTTTAATCTTCTCCCTCCTTATTTCTTTTTTAATTGTCCTCTGTTGGTCTCTGTAGGCTTCGCAAACTTCTGGCTTCCTATTGCCCTTCGCCACATTATATGCTTTCTCTTTTGCTTTTATGCTGTCCCTGACTTCCCTTGTCGCCATGGTTGCCTCATCCTCCCTTTAGCATGTTTCTTTTTCCCAGGGATGAATTTTTGCTGTGTCTCCCGAATTACTCCCAGAAACTCCTGCCATTGCTGTTCCATTGCTTTTCCTGCTAGGCTCCTTTCCCAGTCAATTCTGGTCAGCTCCTCCCTCGTGTCTCTGTAGTTGCCTTTATTCAGCTGTAATACCGTTACATCTGATTCCAGCTTCTTACTCTCAAACTGCAGAGTAAATTCTATCATATTCTGGTCACTGCCTCCTGAGGGTACCTCCACCTTAAGCTCCCTCATCAAGTCTGCCTCATTGCACATCACTAAATCCAGAACTGCCTGTTCCCTAGCGGGCTGCACCACAAGCTGCTCCAAAAAGCCATCTCATAGACATTCCACAATTTACTTTTCTTTCGTTCCCAATCAACCTGATTTTCCCAGTACACCTGCATATTGAAATCCACCATAGGAAATCACTGTAACCTTGCCTTTCTTACATACCTTTTCTATGTCCTGGTGTATCTTGTGCCCCACATCCTAACTACTGTTTGGAGGCCTGTACATAACACCCATTATGTTTTTTTAACCTTTGTGGTTCCTCAATTCTATCCACACAGATTCTACATCATCTAATCCTATATCACTTCTTGCTATCAATTTAATTTAATTTCTTATGAATAAGGTAACTCCAACCCCTCTGCCCACCTGATGCATTCTGAGGGGTGAGTAAATGCCCTGGGAACACACCCTTCCCATGTTCAAAAACAGCATGCACCCTGGGTGATGTGCCTGCTCGTGGGTGAAAAGGTCTGTCCTAAGGGTGATACATACATTTTTCCAGAGTATTTAAGATCACTGACCCTTTGCTTGCACTGAATCCAGAATTGTCTAGTTTCATTTCTGATGCTGACAGTGGCTGCTAACTGACTGCGCACCTGCTTAGTCTATACGTTTGAGCTCTGCCTGCAATGCTCTTAGAAGAGGGCATTCTCCTCTCCCTGATTATGATCCCAATGTCATGCCAAGGTCGTTGTCAGATGATCAGTGGACTGCTCTGTCCTTGTTCCCAGACTTCTGACTTTCCACTGACATCATGGGAGACAGCAATGCGGTTCAATGCACCACATTCTCCCCTTTGCTCCTTCAATACTCACGTGGCATCTACAGTAATGGCTGCCATGGGGACGCCAAATCTCATAGGAAGATCTCCGGGCCAACCTTCTTTCCCATCCCTGCATCCACTAATTGACTGTAAAACCCTTATTCCCTTTGGCCCATTAAGTTTGTACCGCCAAAACTACTCGAAATCTACACAGTCCCACTTTGCAGCACTTGGTCCATTGAATGTTATGACATTTCAAGTGCTCGTCCAAGTACTTTCTCAAGGTTGTGAGGTTTCCTGCCTCAACTAGCCTCACAGATTCCAGATTCCCAGCATTCCAGATTCTCATCACCACCTGAGTAAAAAACGTTTTCCTGAAATCCCCTCTGAAGCTAATGTCTTATACCGTAAAAATGTGTCCCCATGAAAATGCTGATTCAATCCTGTTCACCCTCTGGTGGGTTTGTGGACAGAAACCAGTCACAGCTTCCATTCTAAAAACCGAAAGAACTGCGGATGCTTTAAATCAGAAACAAAATCAGAAGTTACTGGAAAAGCTCAGCAGCTTTTCATTCTCTTCCCTTCAATGAAACAGTCTGCCCTTGAGAACACTAACATGAATGTGCGATTGTGTCAGTATTACCAACAATAGTCTACCTGGTCCCCTACAGTGCAACCTAGCACTTAACACATTGTACAGCCTCTTCCACTGTAATGTAAAGGAGACATAAATCAATACATTTGGGTATAAGTATTTCAGGAATGGAAACATATTGAATGTATGCAGACTTGACACACAGCTTAACAAGGATTCTCAAGAGTGCCTGCTGCTGTCACTGAATACAAAACATTAATCTATTATGTCTCTTAGTGCATCTGTGACCTTTCTGCACCATGACAGAATATCAGTTATATTCTAGGAATCCTGAAGTATGTCAGAAAACTGCTAAGCAAAGAAAATCTGCAAATTACTCAACAGTCAGCAAACACAGTTGGAAATAGATGTCTTTTCTATGCCTTATCTGTCATTAGAGCATTTTACGTTTTCTGCCAATCTGATCTCCGATCCTGAATTGAAACCCACTGCTTAGTTGAAGATAAATGACATCCATTACTCGAACTCTTCAACATAACTTCTTAACATAACTCATCCTCTGGGTCAAGGGAAGCACTGAAAGTATCATCTTGTTGAAGAGGGCACTTTGCCCATCACTAAAGTGTTAAAGGTCCAGGGTCCTTTTCAAGAACTGTCTTGGGAATCCATAGGGTGTCATTTGAGCCATCTCCTTTTTAAGTATCAAGTCATATTTCCAGGTTCATTTATCTTAATGCTTTACATTTTGAGTAGAACTTAAGGTCATTTAAGGTTTAAGATTAAAGTTTACTTAAGAAATTAAGGCCATTGTTTACTCATTGGCCTTCCAGGTCTTTCCTAGTCATGTGTCTTATGCTTCACAGCTTGTGTTTGAAGCCAACATTGAAATCGACACTCATCTTCCCATGACAACATTATAAATTGGAGGTGACTCTTACCTTACTGTACCTATTGTTTAGTGCATTGACCTGCAGTGCACTGCCAATGTTTCCTGCCTATATTCAGTGTATAGATGCTGCGATATTTTACATGGCTGCCAGTACCTGCAATCGAGAGCAATATTGTAAGATAGGTGATGCAACCTGTTTACTAGAGACTTAAATTAAAGTGAAAACTGAAGGAAATATTTCACCAGCTTAAATATCCATTCCCTCTGCCACTGGTCTATCAGTGAACACTGTCCACAGTATGCACATGCACTTCTTTGGCAGCTGCTCCTTAAGTCTTAACTTGCACCAGCTCAAAGGCAAAAAACCGCAGGTGTATAGGAGCACTTCACCGCTATGTTCCCCTTTCTTGTAACAGATCCTGAAGGAGTTATTGTATGTGACAGGTTGGCTCTGACCATCCTATGGATGTCACTAGAGCTCTATTTTAGCCTTCAGAGGGAGCAGATGTTTTTGTACCAGCTCCCTAAGGTCCTAGTAATTATACTTGACCAAATGTAGTTGTACTTATTGCCATCATACAATAAAACTTGTTATCTAAGTTCAGTGCCTCTTCTGTAGATACTCTATGGTGGTATATTCTCCCCCACTAATCATTAGATAGGCCCAACACAAAGCAAAGACAAAGGCAGATTGGTAGCAATGACTGATCTCAAGCCACCCTCACTGTGTACAACACACCCTAAAGGTGGCAAATACCACAAGGTCCCAGAAATGGTCAACTGGGAAAATACCACACAGCACCAAGTCCCACACTGCCCTGATGTGAATGTATATCACTATTTCCTTATCATTACTTGGACAAATCCTGGAACTCTCTACTTAACAGTGGTCCAACAGATGGATTGCAGATGATCAACATCCACCTCCATTATCTCCATTGAAACCAAGAATGGACAATAAGTTCAGGCTTTGCCAGTGATGTTCTTCTGATGAATTAAAATGTTTTTCTTCAAAAATAATTTCAGAAAGTTTATAATTCATTTGACCTGACATATCTTCCCCATGTGTCTGTGGAAGTTACAGCAGGTGGAACATCATGTACTATTACACAGATGCTGTGAAATCGATGCTGTAATGTGTCTGTACTTGATTCATTGATCTACAATGTCTAGCAATTATGCAATATGCATGATGAGATAAATTCAGACTAAGAAAGGTCAGCTAAATCCTTAAGCAATTAGACTTCATATAAACTCATTACACTTCACATTCATTGGCATTACCATTGCTGAATGCCCCACTCTCAACATTCTGGGGGTTATCATTGACCAGAAACTCAACTCAACTCACCATATAAATACAGCAGCTACAAGGGCAGGTCAGAGGCTAGGCATCCTGTAGTGAGCAAGTAACTCCTATCTCCCCAAAGCCTGTCCATTGGCTACAAGGCACAAGGCAGGTGTGTGATGGAATACTCCCCACTTGTCTGTATGAGTGCAACTCCAACAACACTGAAGCAGCTTGACACTTTCCAGAATAAAATATCTCACTTGATTGGCACCACATCCACAATTATCCATTCCTTCCACCACCGACACTCAGTGGCAGCAGTGTGTAAGTGTGTACTATTTACAAGATGCAATGCAGAAATTCACCAATGATCCTTAGACAGCACCTTCCAAACCCACGACCTCTACCACCTAGGAGGTGAAGGACAGCAGATACATAGGATACATACTTGCTAGTTACCCTCGAAGTCACTCACCATTCTTACTTGAGAATATGTCATTGTTCCTTCACTGCTGCTGAGTCAAAATCCTGGAATTCACTTCCTAACAGTATTGTGGGTTACTGAGATTTTGTGTTGAATGAGTCGATGACACATCACCTTCTTACAATAAAATTCTGAAAGTCTTTGATACATATTTATGTCCAAAAAAACCTAAACATCAATCAAGCTCAATTTAACAAAGAAGTAGAGACTGAGGATTCCACTGATTTCTCCATCAATTACCTCTAGAGATCAGATGGTAATTGTGCATATGGCGATTTAAGGGACGAGTTACCTCCATTGTCAGTGTAATGGATGAGGCACAGACAATTTTTTTATAGTCAGAGAGGACTTAATGCTAGTGAAAGTGAAACAATTTGCGAGGCAGTCCAAGACTTGGAGGCAAAACCATGGGAGAATTTGAGGCAAGGCAGAGGCTCTATGGAAGGAGCCAAGTGATTCAGTGCGTTATGTAGGCCCAAAACCAGAAAGTGCACCACTACATCGGTAGGTAAGATTCAGTCATATCAACATTATCAAAAGCAAGTACAAATACCAGTGTCAAAAATAATTGTTCATGCCAACACAATACAGAACCACTGAGTAATTAGTCACAAATGGGAACCGTGATGGAATACTCCCCTCTTGCCTGGATGGGTGCAGCTCCAACAATACTCATGAAGCTTGGCACCATCCAGACAAGGCAGCCTGTTTGAATGGACCACATTCACCAACATTCATTACCTCCATCATTGATGCTCAGTAGCAGCAGTGTGTATTAGCTCCAAGATCCACTGCAGACATTCACAAAAGATCCTTAAATAGTACTTTCCAAACCCATGACCCCTTCCATCTAGAGTGACAAGGGAAGCAGATACATGGGAACACCTCCACCTGCAAGTTCCTCTCCAAGCCACTCACCATTCTGACTTGGAAATATATCATTTTTCCTTCACTGTCGCTGGGTAAAATCCTGGAATTCCCTCCCAATGTGGGTCTACCTTCAGCACATCGACTGCAATGTTTCAAGAAGGCAGCTCATCACCACCTTCTCAAGGGCAACTAGAGATGAGCAATAAATGCTGGCCAAGCTAGTGATCCCCACATCACATGAGTGAATAAAATAAACACTGACCCAACATCAAACATCACGTGTAAAAATGGTTTCCAAAAGGTTAGGTAACCAAACTTCTTGCACTAATGTCCCCTTAGGGACAAGCTCTTTGCTGTGATTACTTTGAACTATTGGTTTATTTTTTACTCCTGCAAAAAATAAAAAATTGAGAAGTGTCATTATATTCATCACATTCACAAGTACTTTGCTCAGGTTTATAATGTGATAGCTTCACTGATTAAACAGAACAGGATGTATTGTAACCAGCAGGAGTTAAAAGTATCACATTTTTCTTTATTAAATATAATACTTATTCAGTTACTCTGAATCAATTGGTCAGCACAAGATATAGCAATTCTTATAAAACCAATCAAGACCAGTTCTGCCATCTTGTGGTATTTGAGTTGAATGTTTGAAAAATGTGAACAGTTTCCATTTACAATAGATATTTATTACTCCCAGAAAACACTGAAGTATAGGACAAACTTATTTTATGAAGGGAGCGCAAGTGGGAGGTTAATAGGGAAAGTGCCAGCTCCAAACCATCTTCAAGATTTTACAGAGATCAGCCAACCCTCCCCCAAAGAGTGGGTTGATATTTTAAACATTTTAAATGAAAGAGACAGGACAGTTCTGATGTAACACACCCTGCTAATTGTATCTTGTGGGTTTTCCTAGACCTTAGCTGGGATGACAACTACTTTAAAGCTCCCCCCAAACCTAACCCCTCCCAAATAACTATAGGCGCACAGCCGTGGACTATACACCCCTCTCCAACATCGTAGATCCAACTTATCTCATCCTGTATTTTGCTGCTAAATCCTTAATTGGAAGCCGAGCCCAAAGGCCAGGTACGTTCTGGCTTCTGTAGGTGGGAACGTCAGGGAACGATCATCTGATTTGCTAGAGAAGCGAATACACTGCAATAGGCCAGAAAGCCTGCTCCAATAATCTCTGGCTTTTTGCCAGGGAGATCAACAGGAGATGATATTTTAACCATAAGACCTTAAGATATAGAAGCAGAAGTAGACCATACCATCCATCGACATTGTTTTACTGTTCAGTGAGATCATGGCTGATCTGATAATCTTCAACATTACTTTCCTGCCTTTTCCTCATAACCTTTGATTCTCTTACTGAATAAAAATCTGTCTATCTCAGCCTTGAATATACTTAACGACTCGGCCTTAACAGCCCTCTGCGGTAAAGATTTCCATAGACTCATTAACCTTGATGAGAAGAAAATTCTTCCTCATTTGCATAAACAATTCTTCCTCATCACTGTTCAAAGTGGCCATTGCAGTGTCATCTTGAGAACCTGGATGTAGTACAAGAGGTGGTTTAAGAACCTCACATAAATGACAAATGTCAGTGAATTAATTCTCAAATGCAATGTACCTACCATGGAACCACTGACATCACATACAGCTTCATTCAACACAACCCTAGCCACCTCCATCAACCAAGACTCAGACCTCACATTTGTAGCTTTGTCTCACCCTCACTGACCCAACTGTGCTACAGATTCACACCCACCTTTCACAGCTTGCACAGACTGCCAGTTACTCAACTATGACAGCCACATCTGCCAAACACTATGCAACAAACTGACACACTGCCCTCTCTCATGCACAACAAGGTGGTGCAAATCCCGAGGCAGCAGGAGATAACTGGAGGGGAACAGGGACAACTGTCCATCTTCAACTAGGTGAGGAAAATGCTAATCATCATTGTAGTGGCTTGCTGAATCCATTGGAGATGGCCATGTATCAGACTTAATTCACCTTCTTACATCCCATGTCAATGTCATCCCATAATCTCTCTGATTTATATACTGCAGATAATTTAAGGATGAACTTCGTAGTTTCTCCTCCACCCCTCAACAAAACCCTACCACTTTTATCCCCTTCTGTATCCATAGGCCCAAGAATTGTGTGCTGGTGTAGTATCTGCTTGGTAGAGGGCATTGACATGTCTGATGTGTGGGTAATGGTCAGATATTTTACACACACGGGGAATGAAACCTTCTGTAGTAGTGGCAGATCCCAACATGTAAGTGCAGCACTCAGAAAGCAATGCGTGCACTCATTGACAGCCCACCCCTGTCCTGATTCCTCTTAAAAGCGGTGAATTCAAATTCCACCAAGAGTCCCCGACTGTTATGATCTTAGCTGATTTTATTAGTGGACAAGTCATAACCCAGATTTCAATATGGCTTGATAGGTTTATTTTGATTTTAAAGAGATGGTCTTTCACTGAAGCATAAGCATGCAATACTGCAGATTTGGTTTTCAGCAATAAAACAGAAGTTTATTATGCCAAAGAAATTAAAATCTAAAGCTAAACAAACCCACAATTTCCAGAACCTTTTAATTGAAGGTCCGTGCATGACAATATTTTCTTTGTTTGCTTGTCAAACTCACCCAAAGAAAACAAATCTCTTACTCTCCAAGAAGACTCTCTCTCATTCAGTTTTAAAATAAATCACCATTGTTACAGAAATAGTTGCAAGTTAATCACAGACTAAAACCATATGCCACTAGTTCAAAATCCAAACTCTAAAATAAATTATATGAAAATATATATAAATCACACACCATATATCACAAATGTAAAGGGAGTGTCCAAAGACTTCAACAAAAAGTCCAGTTTGACAATCCAGTCAAGTACTGAGGGAATGCTGCACTGTCAGAGGCGCATGCTGTCTTCTGGATGGCCCCACCTCCTCTTTTGGATGAATATAAATAATTCCATGGCATTATTTTGAAGAAAAGTGTACTGGCCAATATTTATTCTTCAACCAGAATTATTAAAACATTACCTCATCATTATCATATTGCTGCTAGTTGTACTTCGCTGTATGTAAATTAGCTGTCATGTTTCCTGCTTACCAATAGCTAAGAAACTTTGGAAGTTTCTTTGGAAGCTTTAAAACTTTATTAGCCTTTGGAACATCCTGAGGATTTGAAAGGAGCTACATAACTACATAAATAAAATACAATTCTTCAAGCTCTCATTATTTATATTGAATAAGTTGGTACAATAAATATTCTGGAAAGCATTGCACCAAGATCCTGCTTTCTTTATATATCATTCTTCATGAAGTGGGCTGTTAGTTCAACATCAACTTGATTTACTCGAAAGAGAAGTGTGAGTTAATGAAACATATTAAGCTTCACACAGGAATAGGTGGCTGAAAAGCATATAGTACTCTGCAGATTGATTAAAGTAATTGTCTCTGCATGAATGACCCAGAGGAACCCAGCATGTTATAGGGTTTGTAGAGAAAAGGTTACATAAATTGACTGCTAGTTTGCCTGTAGGTGCTCTTTGAAAAGACTGAATCATTTTATTAACTGATAACATGAGCTTGTGAGCAAACACGGATTTCTTAAGAGACGATCATGTTTAACCAAAGTAAAAACAAAGAACTGCAGACACTGGTGATCAGAAACAAAAACAGAAAGTGCTGGAGAAACTTCAGAACATGTTTAGTGATAAAAAGAGAGTTAACGTTTCAAGGGTGGTGACCCTTTGTCAGAATTGAAAATAGCTGGGAAAAAGTGATATTTAAATTGGTGATGGGATGTGGGGGTCGGAAGTGGGGAATGAATAGAATACATGAAAATGGTGCTCAGAGAGAAAGAGAGAGAAAAGGATAGGCAAACAAAGAGATTATTGATGATAAACCCTGGGAGAAGTAAATACTAGGCGGAAAGCTTATAAGTAGTGTAGAAGAACAAAGAACAATATAACACAGGAACAGGCCCTTCAGCCCTCCAAGCCTGTGGCGACATATTTTGCCCTTCCATGTAAAACTGTCTTCACTTACAGGATCTGTATCTTTGTATTCCCTTCCTATTCACATGCCACTAGTTCAAAATCCAAAGTCTAAAATAAATGATATTAAATAATTGTATAAAGGGGAGGCAATGGCCTAGTGGTATTATTGCTGAACTGTTAATCCAGACACCCAGATAACGTTCTGGGGGCCCAGGGCCCAGGTTCGAATCCTGCCATGGCAGATGGTGGAATTCAATAAATATCTTGAATTAAGAATCTAACAATGACCATGAATCCATTGTCATTTGACGGGAAAAACCCATCTGGTTCACTAATGGCCTTTAGGGAAGGAAACTGCCATCTTTACCTGGTCTGGCCTACATGTGACTCCAGACCCACAGCAATGTGGTTGACTCTTAATTGCCCTCTGGGCAATTAGGGATGGGCAGTTAATGCTGCCTACCAGCAATGCCCCTCATCCTGTAAATGAATAAAGAAAAAAAATTACACACCTTGAGTAAATGGTTAAAAGTGGGTTAGATTTGCTGGAAGCAACCCATACAAAATAGGACCAAGGGGGTTTGGTGGGAGGGTTACAAGCATGGAGGAGAGTGAAATTATTAAATTCAATGGTGAGCCCTGAAGATTGTAAGGTGCTTAAGGGGGAGATGAAATGTTGTTCCTCCAGCTTGCGTTAAGCCTCAATGGAGCACTGCAGCAGGTCTGAGACAGAAATATTGCCCAGGAAATACAATGCTGTGTTGAAATGGCAGGCAACTGGAAGCTCAGGGCCATTTTCATGGACCAAGTATAGATGTTCAGCAAAGTGGTCACGCAGTTTGCATATCGTCTCTGTCTACTCTACTCTTCTTCCATGCCATACAGACGCTGTCAGACCTGCTGATATTCTCCAGCACTTCCTGAGTTTGTATCATTTTTAACTAAGAGCTGCAGCTCTTTGTAAAGGTAACAGAGTGGATTGAAGGGAGCAATGATGTCGATGTGCTGTACATAGACTTCCAAAAGGCATTTGATAAAAATGCTGCATGACAGATTTGTGAAAAATGTTATAGTCATAGAATAAACAGGACAGTGGCAATGTGGATACAAAGTTGTTTAATAATAGGAAGCAGAGAGTCATGGTCAATAGATACTTCATGAGCTGGAGGAAGGTTTGTAGTGGAGGTCCCCAGGGCTTGGTGTTGGGACCTTTGCAATTCCTGATTTATCTAATGATCTAGATCTTGGAGTGCAAGACACAAGTTCAAAGTTTGCAGAGGATAAATAAAAACTTGGAAGCACTGGGGAGAACAATGTAGAAGTCCAAAAGAATGCTGCCAAATTGGTGGAGTGTGCAGATAGGTGACCGACGAAGTTCAATATGGAGGAGTGAGAACTGTTTTATTTTGATAGCAGGAATTTGTAGAACTGGTATAAAATAAAAGGCACTACACTAATTGGTGAGCAGGAGGAGCAGAGAGACCTAGGTGCATCTGTGCATAAGACTGAAAGTGGCAGGAAAATGGAGAGCACAGTTAATAAAGTATAGAGTATTCAGGTTCTAATAGGGTCATTGAGTACAAGAGCAAGAAGGTTACAACAGACCTGTAAAAGGCAATTATTAGACCACAGCAGCAGCATTGTGTATAGTTCTGAGTGCCAATCTTCAGAAAGTATGCAAAGGCATTGGAGAGAGTGCAGAATGATTGCAGGGACAAGTTATGAGAATAAATTGGAGAAGTTGAAACTATTTTCCTGAGAGGCTGAGGGGAGACTTGATTGAAGTTTTCAAAATCATAGGCAGTCTGGACAAAGTAGACAGGGAGAAAATATTCCCACTAATAAAAATCAAGAATGAGAAGGCATAGATTTAAAGTGATTCACAAAAGAAGCAAAAGCAATGTGAGAAAAAAACGTTTTCATGTGGCAAGTGGTCCAGGAAATGTTATGGGAGTAGAGGAATTTAGATGATTAATTAAATACAAACAATAAGCAGAGCTATGGGGAAAGAGTGGAAGAATGGCACCAATTCATGATGCTGAGTTGGAGAGCAAGAACAGAAACAATAGACCAAATGGCCTCCTTCTGCATTGTGACAATTCTACAATTCTGTGATACTGAAATAATCTACTTAATACAATGGACCAGTGTTAACATAAAGCATTTAAGTCTCTGTTTTATATTTATTATTAGCTCTGCCCCAGGTGTCCCATTTGTTACTCCCAGTCCATTATCTATCTAGGGTCTCTGTCACTCAGTGTGCGAACCCAGCACGATTGCCCTTGTTCTCTGATTATGTCTGCACTCTTGTCTTTGATGGTAACATTGTTCCCAAAATAAGAATGTTATCAAAATGAACTTAATCCCAATGTTTCCAGTGATCAGGATCAAGGACTTAGCGAGATGTCTCCACCCTCAGCAGCACCTGCCCCCCTAGAATTCTGAAGGCAGCTCTGCTGCTCCAATAGGAGATCAGCTATTGCAGCTCAGTCATGGCAGTCAAACTGTGGCTCTGTGCAACATGTATTCAGAATCACAGAGATAGTAGGAACTGCAGATGCTGGAGAATCTGAGATAACAAGGTGTAGAGCTGGATG
>NC_063358.1:7792668-7793586 GCF_021869965.1 Rhincodon typus
CGTCAGCCTTCCTGCTCCTATGATGCTGCTTGGCCTGCTGTGTTCATCCAGCTCTACACCTTGTTATCTCTGAAGTACACGGGAAGTCTCCTTAGGATTTTACTGCTACACGTCAGTCTGGCCTGACAAGACATGGCAGAATCTGACAACTCTCCGTATACAACACATGGATAGAGCATTGATAGAGGGGCTGCTATTGAAGATAGAAAGAGAGATGCGGGGCACTGTGTATTTGAAAAATCAGTTCTTTATTTTTCCAGCAAAAACAAAATAAATTGAAATGCCACAATGAATAGATCAGAATTCAGGGTCTGAACAGCTGGCCCAAATCAGAAATGGATAGTTTTGCCTAACAAATGCCTCAGAGACAGCCAACCATAAAAATGAAAATGCAAGTCCAAAACATGCTTTTCATTTCCTGATGTTAAGCGTTTTTAATCCTTCCAGTCCTGTATATCTCCACACATATAAAAATACACAGGTCAAAGGACTCCAGCTGCTCCTGGTGAAAATTCCCAGCTCAAATTACTGCCTTGATTAGATATTCAATTATCCTCAATTGATAATTTTGCTGCAAATTCTGAATCTATATGGACCAAAATATTCCCAGGATTGACTCTTGGCCCATGTTGCATAAGGCAATTGCAACAAAGCTTACAGCACCATTGGCCCCTGACCAGAATGGGAGAATTCTTGCAGTTTCCCTGATTCTCTTTGTTATCTAATGATGTGTGATGGGAATGTAGCGTGACTTTGGATATTGGCTGAGGACAGGCGTGTGTAAGGTAGTGGTACTCTAAGGGAAGAAGAAAGCACTTGAACTTTTACAATCTTGTCTCAAAGCATTTTATAGCCAAATCCATACTTTTTAAAGAACTTGAACTTTTACAATCTTGTCTCAAAGCATTTTATAGCCAA
>NC_063358.1:7793596-7828710 GCF_021869965.1 Rhincodon typus
AAGAACTTGAACTTTTACAATCTTGTCTCAAAGCATTTTATAGCCAAGTCCGTACTTTTTTAAAAAATGTACTCAGTGTCATAATGCAGGAAATGCAGCAATTGATTTGTACAGAGCAAGCTCCCTTCAAAGCCACGATATATTGATACACCAACATGAAATCTGTGCTGACAAAGGAAGGCAGGAAATGCAAGGTTGAAAACTCGAGTCATTTAAAGCAAATAATCTTTGCACCCAACATCTCAGTTTAAAAATGAGACCATGTAAATCAATCTTAAAGAGGTTTGGGGAAAAGTCTTGTTTTTATTCAGATCTGAACCCATTTTGGTCCCAGGGCAGAGGCTTTTCAAGAAGTCTGAGCCCAGCTCTGGAAGGTGGCAGTACCCCGGGTCAGTATTTTGTTGGCAGTGGTCAATAAGCAGGCTGCTGCCAAAACCACCACCTTTGCTCAGCTGGTGGTCCAACCCCAAGTGCCACTAGCCCAATCCAACAGCTGGCAGTTCAGTAACCTCAGCAGTGCTGCCACTAGCTGTGGTCATTGGTGACATGCTGCAAGGTAAAAGTGCCCTCAGAGCGGTGTGAGGTCTTTGGGGGCAAGCTGGGGCCAGTCAGACAGACTGTTGTAATCAGGTGTTTAAAATAACCCAGCACCTTGGAGACAGAGGTGGGCATGCAGAGAATGACCATTGCTACCAGGGGACCCTCCATGGGCCATAGAATGCCCTTTAACGGCAGCCCGACCCCTACAGAAACCTACAGGACTGACCTGGCAGTCTTCTCAGGCAGCAGTGGGTCCTCCAAAACAGGCAAAGTGCTATAGAGCAACAAGTGGAACTTAATTGGGCCATGACATGGCTGAATTGGTTATTCTTGGGCTTCAGGAAATGGCCCTTGCTGGTACTGTGCCATGGCAGCAGGAAGACACAGGGCTTCCCTCCATACACCTTTCCCCGCCATATTACAATCATAGAGTCATCAGGATCTACAGCACAGGAAAAGGCCCTTCAGCCCATTGCGTCAGTGATGATCAAATGGAACCACCTAACTATTCTCATCACATTGCCAGCTCTGTAACCTCCTAGTCCATCACCAGTGGGCCAGGAGGATCCCAATTTCATTTTTTCACCACCTGCTTTCTGTGTTCCTTGGTACTCACATCTCGGGACTTAGGCCGGTGCCTTATATTAATCTCCTGTCTTCTCCCAGCATTTACAGATGAGTATGTGTACATTCTACACCATTAGCATCAACACTAATTACATTCGACACAGTAAGGCTACCCTTACATATTGCACACCTTTGAACTTTCCAACTGCCCTCTGCAAAAGTGTATCAGATACCTTAAGTGCACAGCACATGACTTCTGTGAAAGAAGACTGAACCCTGAAAAAAGGACGTATATTTGTATAGCACCTTTCATGGCTACAGGACATCCCAAAGCTTTTTACATGCCAGCCAGCAATGCCTACGTCCCACAAATGAATAAGTAAAAAAATTAGGTATTGTGAAGTCACTATTGTAAAGTCAAAAACACAGCAGCCAATTTGTACACAGCAAGGTCCCATAAACAGCCATGTGATAATGACCTGATCACATATTTTTCTTGGAAAACAGGAGCCAGAGTAGGCCATTCAGCTCCTTGAACTTGCTTCGTTATTCTAGATCAGAGCTGACCATCCATTTCAATGCTTTCTCCCCGTACTATTCCCACAATTCCTAGATGTCATTAGTATCAAGAAATTTATCAATATCTGTCTTGAATATTTTCAATGGCTGAGCTTCCACAGGTTTCAGGAGTAGAAAACTCTAAAGCTTCTGATGCTGATGGAGAGATAAAGGTCCCTGATAGGGTAGCTGCCTTGGTTTTGAATCCTATCCATGAGATGCACTCCCTCAGCCATTGACTGGGGCATCAGCCCTAATCTTTGTGCTCTGGTCTGCAGCTTGAACCCACAACTTCTGATCCAGAGATGAGAGTGCTGCAAATGGGTATGACTAATATGGGAGGATCCACTAACTGGGAGACTCTGGCCCAGAATTCAAAACACCTTGGTCAGATGTGGTAAGGTAGTATTCAGGAGATCCACAGCCAGGTCACATTTGAAATATTTTCTAATACAGTTAGAGTTCTCTTTAAGAAAACCTAGAGCACTAAGAACTACCAGAAACGAAGCTGCTTAACAAATCTGATGCATGAATTTGAATACCCTGCTTTACTGAATCTAATAGCACTCCTCTATAAAACACTGAACTGGTTCCTTAATTGCTGTTTATTCTGTACAGTTAATCTTCAGATGTAGGATACTTGCTGAAGCTCTCCCATCAGACACAGTTCCTGGAGGAGCTACAAAACTTCACTTTAATGAGGATAAATAACAGCTACCTTTTGTTGAACTCCTTAATAATTTCAGGGAAATCTGTTCAGCTTTGTAGTCCCATGCTTAAAATAGAATAGAACATAGAACATAGAACAGTACAGCACAGTACAGGCCCTTTGGCCTGTACAAAATGATTTTATATAAATAATAGGTAAGCTGTTGTTGTAGAAAATTGTAGGGATGATGCTGCATCGATACCTATCAAGAACGTCTGTGCTAACAGGAGATATCCCAACATCACAACCTGGTCATTAGCAAGGTGAATGTTTGTGTCTAGGTGAACATGCGAGTCTATTTGTATGTGCCTCAATTGACAAACTCTGTACAGAAACTCAGCTTTCCCTTTTGCATATAAATTGGCCCAAGATGCTATTGACAAACACATTAAAGTTTTATTCAAAGTAAACAGTGGCCAGGTTTGTGTCTGGCACATGACACACCAACAATTTGGTGGTAATACCTGCCTTTGTCTTGTTTGGATGGTATCTACACTATGATGCTGTGCTCATTAGCCACAACACAGTCAAATTATATGCAAATGAGCATCACCAGGGGACTGAGACTAATACACTGTCAGCAAGAAATCAGTCAGTGCTTTGTGATGGATTAAAATGAGCGTCAGTTCAATGGAATGCCAGAACCTCTGGGGAGCAAGGGGCACCAGAGGATAGGGGGCATACAATTCCCTACAGCAATGCTTAGGCTTCTTCTGAGCCATCTTTTGCCTCTTGTCAAATTATTTCCCAAATTACTATTAAATTGAACCTGGGCATGAGAGCGTCTTTAATGAAGATGGGAAGTCACAGTTGACTTTAGATTTGTAAATGTGATTCTTTTCCTTTATCCAACATGTTCTGATTCTGAATAAGGTCATAATGGTGCATTTCACATTATTTCCTATTTTAACAAAAATTTTTTTTGTTTATTCATGGGATGTAGGTGTCTCTGGCTCAGCCAGCATTTATTGCACATCTCTAATTACCCCAGTAGAGAGTCAACCACATTGTTGTTGGTCTGGAGTCACATGGACGCCAGACCACGTAAGGGTGGAAGATTGCTTTACTTAAAAGGATTCTTGTGAATCAGATGGGATTTTATAACAATCAACATTGGTTACATGGTCATCATGAGGTTAGCTTTTTATCCCAGATTGTTACTGAATTCACATTTCTGCTATGGTGTGATTTGAAATCCATACCTCCAGAACATTAGCCTGGACATCTGGATTACTTGGCCAGTTACTCTACCACAACTCACCCTGTCACTTTAAAGATAAGTACAATATACATTTCTTTTATTATTTCTTCGTCCTGGCATCCCTAAAGACACAGGGTTAGACCTTGACTTGCGATCAGGTAAGATGAATACTGGTGAGACTGTGAATACTGGTGAGACCACAGTCTTCTCCCCCATTGCTTTTGCTATTTCCTATCAGGAACAATGTCAACAAGACAGCTGAATAAAGACAAGATCTATCTCATTATCTCATATCTAAGTTTGATTCCACAGAATCTGGTTGCATTGCTCTTTATGAGACTAGACATTGAGACACAGAAACTATCTGCTCTGCTTGGTTGCCACCTAATGCTACTTGAGTAATCACCACCGATTGTACAGAAAAAGGCTATAGGCCAAGAGCTGGAGAATGGGATTAGAACTTTTAGATCCTTGTTTTTGCCTGGTGCAGATTCAATGGGCCATAGGGGCTTTTTCTATGCTATAGACCTCTATGAGTCTCTATGACTCAATAGGAATGAAAGTTCATTATTGCTGAAAAATCTATTTCAGTAACTTGTGGCACATAATCCTAGAAAGCAGCTCTGCCCTGGGGCCGCAAAAAAGGGGCTTAATTATTAAAGATAAGTCTTGCCAATTGTGGTTGACTCCAGACTGTGTGAAAGGTGAATCAAAACAAATTTGGAAGATTTCTGCTGCCAGCCACTAACAATGTGACACTGAGGCGATTCCACAAGCTCTGCTCAGCCAGGCTGAGCAATCCAAAAAATAGTCATCTTGAAACGTATGTGATGCTGAGGGGATTTCAGAGGGTAGATGTTGAGAGGATTTGGTAGAATCTAGAACATGGAGGCACAGTTTCAGGAAAAGCATCTTCAATTTAAAACGAGGATGAATTTCATGTTAATCTTTAACAAGATTGTTAATCTTTGCGATGTTTTTTCGCCAGATAGCGAAGGAGGAAAAGCCATTGAGAATATTTAAGGCTAATTTAGACAGATATTTGATCTGCAAGAGAGTCTATTGTTAGGAAGGGTGGGCAGTAATGTGACATTGGAGGCCACAATCTGATCAACAATGATCCTATTGACTGACAAAGCAGGCTTGAGGAACCAAATATCTTGAAGATGTCATACCAGGATTGAACAATCCGGGGATTTGGTGGGAGTTCATTCAGCCATTTTTTTTCATTCATTTACAGGATGAGGGCAGTGCTGGCTAGGCCATCATTTAATGTCCATCCCTAAATGGACAAATGGCAGTTAAAAGTCAACCACAATGATGTGGGTCTGGAGGTCAGATCAGGTAATAACGGCTGCTTCTCTCCCCTAAAGGATATCAGTGTACAAGATGGGTTTTTTTCTGACAATCATGGTCATTATTAGACTCTTAAATCCCAATTTTTATTGAATTAAAATTCCACCATCTGCCATTTGAACTGGGGTCTCCAGAACCTTACTTGGGTCTCTGGATTAGTAGTTCAGCAAATAATACCACTAGACCATCGCCTCCCCATTGATTATTATAGCCAGAGAGAAAATGAACCTTGCATGTCACTGAGCTATTCTTCACAGCAATGGCAAATCATGTCCTTGCCCAATGTCCCTAAAAATACATCAAAGGCCACTGGATAATGCAGGAAAATATAAATTCTTCAAGATTTATTTCTCCTGAAGCCCAACTAAGACTCAGAGACAAAAACTCCCATTTTCATCCTGGCAAATGTAGCTCCAAGACAGGGAAAAATGCTAAGATATCCATTTACTTTTTGTTTCATGTGCTTATGGAGAGGCCTTGTAGAGCATTTCATTATGAATTTATACCAGGTAGAATATATCTTGTTAATCTGAGCTATCAATCTTTGATTACAGCCAACTTTGTCTGAATGGAAGGAGGAAATTTGGAAAATAAAAATTTCTTAGCGAAAAAGCCACATGAATGTCAAGGTATGTGTGATGACCTTGCATACATATTAAATACATAATAGATATTCATTAGGTCTTATAATGTTGCAACCATGCCATGAAAAATCATTTTTCAGGTTACCTTTTGTGTAAGGTCATTAACAAAATATCATTTTGCCTATGTTCAGATGTCAGTGAATCATTTGTAAATTGCAGGATTCAGAAATAAAGGCGCCATTAAGGAACTTAAGTATTATATTTACACACAGCTTCTCTAATCTAGGCAATGCTTTCGAAGGAATATGGAACACACAGTTGAAAAAAAATCAAAAGTTCAGAATTCTGGACTTCTTGTTTAACGGGTCAAAAAAACTGAGTCAGCACTCTGAATACCTAATAATTTTGCAAAAGTAAGGTAAATGTTCATGCTACCAGCTCTCTACATTTGCAAGGCTTTTCTGGCCTTTACATATTTATCATACTGTGAAGGAAAGAGTTGAACTACATTCTGACTATTTTATTTTTACAGAATAAATGTTTGATTTGCACTTTGTTGACATACAATGGCAAAGGTTTTAGAGACAATCATAGAAGCCCTACAGTGTGGAAGCAGGCCATTTGCTCTATCAAGTGCACACCCAAGTGCTGAAGAGCATCCCACCCAGACACACCCTGTCCCTGTATTTCCCATCTCTAATCCACCTAACATGCACATGTCTGGACACTACAGACGATTGGAGAACATGGACAATCCACATAACCTGCACATCTTTGGACTATGGGAGGAAACCAGAGCACCCGGAGGAAACCCACACAGACACAGGAAAACATACAAACTCCACACAGACAGTCGCCCAAGGCTTGATTTGAACCCAGGCCTCTGGCCCTGTAATGTAGCCATGCTAACCACTGAGCCACCATGCTGCCCAACATAGAAAAGAATTGTTCCCACAATGAGGGACTTCAGCTACGCTCATAGAGAAAATGAGTTTGTTCTTCTTAAGAGAAGAGTGACAAGAGGTTTGATGGAGGTGTTTAAAAATGGGCTGTCAAGATGGAGTAGAAATTGTTCTGTTTGCTGGAATGGTAAAGGACCAAAGGATACAGATTTAAAACAATTGGCAATTGAATCAAAGGCAGCTTTAAAAAAAACTTTATTAAGCAGTGAATGGCTACAATCTGCAATGAATTGCTTTGAAAGGCTGGTGGAGGCATATTCAATCATGTATTTCAGAAGGGAATTGAATAGCCAGTTAAAATGAAAGAGTTTACTGGGCTATAAGGAAATAGTATGAGTGTAGGGCAAACTAAATTGCACTTGCAGAGAGCCAGCATGGATCTGACGGGTCAAACGATCTCCTTCTGTGCTGTAATCATTTTATGATTTTGAATTACATTTCCACATTATGTTTAGTCATACCCAATATTTCCTAATTGTAACCTGTGGAGATCAATGGTACCAAACCCATGGTCCACAGACAAGCATTGAATTGAACAAGATGTAAAACAAGATTTTGATAACTATTCAATTAAAACAAATGAAAAGAAGAATTAAGCATTCACTGAGATTAGGAAAATATAAAAAGGTTAAATATGTGATGAAACTTATCACGTATCTCTTCATTGTGCTGTTGTTTGACTATGGCTATCATTGAACAAATAGCTATCAAATTGATTGATAAAGCAACAAAGTCCAGTGGAAAAAAAAGCTAAATTATATGACTGATAACCTCCAAGCATGGAGAGGATGGCAGTAATTACGATGGAAAGGATAAGCAGTGAAGCATGCTGTCCAGTATGCTGTCTCACTCTATTTCCTGTTCAATATCTCGATCCTTTTCACATCCTCCAGTTGAGTTGTAGTTAGCTTCCCTGTGTTCATGGTGTGAGCTCCTGTTTTTATTCCCTTATTCCCTTACTCAGCACAAATACAATTACTGATTGGGGCTGAGTTAATTGATTTCAGGTTTCTTGGCTTAAGCAAGAAGGAAATTTTTCAGGATTACTTCACTTGGAATGCTATCCAGTAACCTCCTAATGAGAAGTTTGCTTCTGTGGAAATGGTTAGACGCCTCTTCCCCAGTGGGCTAGCAAAATACCAGTGCTTGCTAACAAGCGTCACACATTATAGTTTGGCTTCTTGTACGAGTTGCGCCTTTGTGGTGATCTACGCAACTGCATCCCTTTGTATGTCAGTTCTTCACCAAGAAGAGATGAGAAAGCTGAACGATCAAAAAACAATTGTTATGATCCCAGTTATTACTGGACAAATCAAAAAGCAGACTGAAATCTGATTTTGTTTTGGGGGTGATCTCCCACTGAGACACAAGCACGCAATGTTGCAAATTTGTTTTTAACAATAAAATGGGATGTTATTAAACAAAAGGAAGGAAAATAAAATAGAATAAACCAGACTATTTATTGATAACACAAACTTCTGAAAGATTTTGAAACACACAATGAAATATAATCCCATTACTCCAAAACATTCCTTTACAAATTCCAAAATACACCTGTACAGTACCCAAAAAGCACTGCTTGTACAGTGCTTACACCAGATAATACCTTTGTCTAGTACCTCAATAGGTTAAAAATAACTTCAAGTCCCAGCCTGCAAAATCTGATAGCTTCTTCCGGTAGTTGAAACATTTTCGGGTTCAAATACTGTCTTCAGGGTTTTATCCAAACACTAAGGTAATCTAATGTTAACAAAACTATCTTCTCCTTTTCTCAGGAGCAACTTTACATATGAAAACTTCTGCAGAACTTCCCAAAACTGAAAGTAAAATTGAAAAGATCTCTCTGTAAGCTACAGGTGTTTCCCCAAACATAAAAAAGGTGCAGAAATTATTAACAGAAGCCTTGAAGCACAATTATTTACTTTGTTAGGTTGTAAATCCTCTAACGGTCAATAAAAATCCATCAATTTTTGAAAACCATCCTTCACAAACATTTTTTTAAAAATCACCATACCTATAGAAATACTTACAAATTAATTACTTATTCCCTTAGAATCACTGAAACACTCATAAGTCACTACTTCAAAATCCAGAATTCCAAACGTAACCCAAATGATATTATAAATATGTATAAATCACACAGCCTACTTCATACAATTCTAAAAGTACTATTGTTTCAAATATGAAAATATGTGTTCATCTTGCTTCAATGGGTTAGAAGGAGAATATTGGTATGATGTTTCTTTGTGTTATTAGGAATATAAGATTATGATTTACAAGCAGCTGTTTGTGTTTATTTGTATTATTCAAACTTACTCGAGACAGAATAGAGCAAGATTTTCCCTCTGGTTTCCAAACCCCATCATCAAGATCAATGACAATGCTGCAGTAGCATCCCACATGCTGTAAGGCACTTTGTGATTTCCTAAGGCACTATATAAATATCAGTCATCCTTTTCTATAGAACTACAATCTCCTACTATAGGAAACAACTTGCAACAATCAACTTTACCGATCGCCTTACAATTTTGAATCAGGTCACCTTGACATTTCTTTCTGAAGAAATTGAAGGCAAAGTTTTTTTTATCCTTTTTGCTATATTCCTAACAGCCAGAAACACATTTGCCGCTATTCCCTACCATCATAAGAACAATTATCTTTTGATAATTAGGCATCTATGGATGTTCAGGTTGTGGGAGAATCAACAATGTCACAGTGACATATTACGCTCAGGCAACACCGCAGATTAAATGACTTCGAAAAGAGTAAGAAAGGAAGACTTGCATTTATATAGTGTTTCTTATAACCATATACATTTCAAAGTACCATTTCAGTATTTCTGAAGTGCACTCACAGTCATAAGGTAAGAAATAAGGTAATCAATTTTCACCCAGCAAATTCCCACAAACAACAGTATGAACGTGATCAGATGACCTGTTTACTTGTAATGTTGATTGAGGGATAACTATTAACCAGGACATTAGAGATGACACCCAAGTTCAAAATAGTGCCAGGAGATCTTTTGCCTCTGCACAAGCAGACAGATGGAGTGTTTGTTTAATGTCTCATCTGAAAGACAGCACCTCAGACTGTGTAGCCCACCCTCGGCACAGCTGTAGAAAGTCAGGCTTGATTTTTGTGTTCAAGCTTCGAGGTAGAACTTGAACCCAAACTCTTGCAGGTCAGAGATGAAATCTCTACCAACTGCACCACAACTGACAAGTCTGAAGGGGATATAGTGCTGTTGGATTGAGTGAGAGAAATTTGATCTGAATGTGGTTTGTGGATACTTGACATAAGTCAAAAATCTCAAAAAGTTAACCCAGCTAGATTCATTTGGCATGACAGCAAGAAAGCTACCCTGTGTGGACATAATGGAGGTAACTATAGCACAGATGTGCTTATTTTAAATCTCCAATGACAGTCAGAATGAAAGACAATGGGCTATCACATGGATTAAATAAACTTTGGTGTACTTCCTTCCTGACTCAATTGTATAAAGCTCCCACATGTATATAATGACATCAAGCATTATTTTAACCTAGAAGTTTGATTTTAAACATTCTCTGTGCACTTTTTTTATAAATATTGTATAAGGCGCTGGAAATATTTCCCATGTTTTTTGAGGGAATCCTTCAATATTCATCCTCCCAATGATTTCAACTATCATACGTGCATTACAATCATTGAATATTTTAATGTTATTAAACGTCTGTCACAGAAAACTGGCATACAGATACAGCAGATAATAAAGAAAGTGAATGGAATTTAGGCTTTGATAGCTAAAGGAATAGAATATAAAGATAAGAAAGTATTGTTGTAACTATACAAGGCATTGACGAGACTGCACCTGGAGTATTGTGCACAGTTTTGGTCCCTTTATTTGAGGAAGGATGTGGTGACATTGGAGGCAGTTCAGGGGAGGTTAACTAGATTGATCCCAGAGATGAGAGGTTTGTTGTATGAAGCAAGATTTTGAACAGGTTAGGCCTATACTCTCTGGAATTTAGAAGAATGAGGGGAGATCAAATTGAGGTTTTCAAGATGATAATAGGAATAGATAAAATAGACATGGAGCAGATGCTTCCTCTTGTGGGGCATTCTAGGACAAGAATCATAGGGTCATAGCCTTAGGATAAGGAGTAGCAAATTTAAAACAGAGTTGAGGAGAAACTACTTCTCTCAAAGAATGGTGAATCTGTGGAATTCATTACCCCAAAGTGCAGTGGATGCTGGGACAGTGAGTAAATTTAAGGAGGAGTTAGACAGATTTTTAGTTGGTAATGGGTTGAAGGTTATGGGGAGAAGGCAGGAAAATGGAGGAGAGGAACATATCAGCCATGATCGAATGGCAGAGCAGACTTGATGGGCTGAATGGTCTAATTCCGCCCCTATATCTTATGAACTTATGAACAAATTATTTGAAGTAACAAAAATAGCGTAGACATCTATTAGAAATTGCTTTCGCACAAGGATTGCTGTTATTTTGAAATCCGTTATATACTTGTAACTGTCCTTGGACAGGATATGAAGACAGATGATAGTTCTTCTAACAAAGAAATTTAACTAGATGGAGTTGAAGCTACTCTGTCTCAAGACAGCCTGAAAACTCAATACTGCAAGTTAATTTATAAAATGGGCAATTATGCTAATACATTGCTGACTTTTTGTTGTCAAGGTAGATCAAGAGACCCCTTGATGTATCTGAGCATTAGCCCAATGGCCTCGTACTTCCAACTAACTTGACAAAACATTTCAGCAAGCACTCAGAAATGAAACGTATAAACATCTATTTTCTTTATTCCAATGCAATGTCTGACTGTAATGGTGAACTGGCCGATAAAGAGGCCTTGCAGCTTTCACTGCCAGTAGATTGACTAGTAATCTCAGCAGATTCAGGTTGTAAATGGATTTCATTGTGTCCTGAGGAAGACTGATTTTTAGTTATATGTTGCATATGGCTAAAAAAAAATTGATCCTAATTAAACCAGGCTTTTATATTATTCAATTTCCTTGAAATAAGGTCTGCCCGCTTGCTACTGCTACCCTACTTGGTTAAACACTCCTTCTCCATTTCTCCCTGAAGATCTCTCCCCAGTGCTGCTGCAAAACCTCCCAAACTAAATGTTACCCACTCTAATTAAAACAAAATACTGTTGGAAACCTGAAATAAAAAATGATTGGTGCTGGAGAAACACAGCAGGTCTGGCAGCATCTGTGGTGACGGAAACAGCGTTAATATTTCTAGTCCAATGACGCTTCTTTGGAATCCTTCAGGACTCTCCAAAGAAGATTCATAGACAACTCAAAACATTAGCTGTTTATCCATCTATGGATGCTGCCAGGCCTGCTGGGTTTCTCCAGTTCTTTCTGTTTTTATCTCAAATGTTGTCTGCTGCTGCATCTGCACCTTTCCTAAAACTACTGGCATCTAAGATCTTAGAACAACTGGCAGCTGCCTACTCCATAGTCCATCAGAGACCTGCACAGCTACATTACTCCTGTCGGTGCTGCATAATATTTGTTTGCAGATGACACTTCATTTTTCATTACACCACTTCTTCATCAATGCTACTTGGCATAACTCCACAGATGATGGTATCATGTCACCAAGTCACCCTTTATTCACACATGAGCAGTCTTTGACTTTATAATGCCTTGTACAGAGTCAGGTACCAGAGTGCCAGTGTTTCTGGGACTCACCATTTCTATATGTCAGCCAGGTCTCCGTGATGGAACCAGATTAACACCTTAATCAGGGAACTCATATTCTAAGATGTCCAGTTGGCTGACCTCATTATGATCACTACATCACTACGCTACTGAGATGTACAGACAATAAGTATCTCAGTTCCATTCCTGATCTGTATAGGTTTCAGTCAGAGTCATAGCTACAACTGACTCTAGACTAGGAACAGCATAAAATTAGATCAAGGATGTGATCCTGAACTCTATTCTTTACTCACTACTGGAAATATTTGACAGATAATGGACAGAATTGAGCTTTGCTGTGAAACACTCAGTAGTCAAATAGCAACAACTATCTAGTCTAATTGTCGCGAAGATCATGTATTGGTGGGTTAGTGGCACCAACGAAACCAGATCCCAGCAAGAGTCAGCACCATTAAGAATGAAGATAAACATTGAAGAATTGAGAAAGAAACAAATTTCCATGAAGGGACACAAAGATCTAAATTACTTTATATCATTACCAATTTTTTAAAAATCTTTCATGGGATGTAAGAATCATTAGCAAAGTCAAAAAATGTTGTCCGTTCCTAATTGTCCTAGAGTTGAGTGACCCGTTAGACCATTTCAGAGAACAGTTAAAATTAAACATATTGCTGTGGAGCTGGAGTCACATGTAGGGCAGTCCAGGAAAGAGCAGCAGATTTCCATCCCTCAAGGACACAGGGAACCAGATGCTTTCATACGATAATTAATGACAGTTAATGTGGTTACCATTACTGACAACAGCTTTATATTTAAACTTCATTTAAACAGGAATTTATTTGAACCTGCACCATTCAATAATCTGGACCTCTGATATAATCACTACACTGCCATTGCCCCACTGTTTAAATTCATTTCTTTTTAAGTCTCAATGTTCACAAGAGTGAAAAATGACAATGTAACTGAAACACATCTTTCATGCACTGACTTCCACAGGGCACACTAAGGTCTTCTCTGCCAATTTGTACTGTTACTATAATTCCTAGAGACTTACATCTGTCATAATTCATTGCCTTCCTAGTCTCCACTTGTGTACCAGCACGTAAATTATTGCCTTCAAGGCACAAACTGTAACAAATCAGTTCAAACCATACTGCAATGTACACTTTAGAGAGTTGAGTGATTGCAGCCAACAGCAATGCATTTTGATGAAGGGTCTAGGCCCGAAATGTCAGCCTTCCTGCTCCTATGACGCTGCTTGGCCTGCTGTGTTCATCCAGCTTTACACCTTGTTATCTCAGCAATGCATTTTACCCATTCAGAATGAATATCAGTTCTGGGATATGAAAAAGAATGCAGGAATATTGGAGATTAAATTGGATAGCCCCCAAAAACAAACATAGTGATTGCAATGTACACAAACCCCCTGCTGATTCGCTATAGTGTATGGAGCATTGTCTTTGTGATGCCTCCTCAGTTACAAGACTTTTGTGTTCCAGCTGCAGTAATCATGTTTTTTGGCAGTCTGCAGGCCTCAGCAGGACCTGAAAACAACAATTGCCAGCACCACTAAAAGAGGATGGCAGCTGTAGGTGCAGGAGATTTGACCACCTTGGTGAAATACAGACATCTCAAACATTTGCCTCCTGAACACCCCTCCTCCCTCTTCCCTCTTCCATCACTTTGTCCCACTCTGTGTAATTTCTGCTTATTCTCACAGATATACTCCATTCTGTGTAGAACACTTACTAGAGTCACAGAGATATGACTGCAAGGGGATCAGAGTTGGGAACTAAATATCCAAGGATACACATCCTATCAAAAGGACAGGCAGATCAGGTGGCCTAGTTAGTAAAAAATGAAATTAAATTAAACCAATAGCAAGAAATGATATAGAGTCTTAAATAGGAACTTCTATCTGCTCCAACTGTTTTCTCACTCAATGTGTGCCTGGATGTCTTTCTGCTCTCCCCCATTGCTGATACCTGGTGAGTCTCCTTGTTTCCACCTCCATCTCGAAGACCCCAGTTCTGTTTTGGAAAACCTCAGGTGTTCACACTCTCCCACGTTCTGCCACTCTTCCTTATATCCCCCATAGATTCAGTCTATAGAAAGGATCCCCAGTACCACTCCTCTTTAAGGAGGCATCACAAAGTTACGATGCTCCATGCACTATATCAAACAGGCAGGGAATTTGCACAAATTGCAATCCCCATGTCTATTCTGAGATGGGTTGGGGGATGTACTAAAATCCAAGTTAACTTCTAATATTCCTGTATTCTTTTTCATATCCCAGTGAATCTGTGTGGGTAAGGGTTGAGGAACTGCAAAGAAAAAAGACCTTGAAGGAATTTGTGTACAGGCCTCCAAGCAGTAGTCAAGAGTTTGGGAAGAAAATCAATTAGGAGATAGAAAGGGCATGTAATAGAGGCGCTATTACAGTAATAATGAGGAACTTCAATATGCAGGTAGACTCGGAAAATCAGGTTGGTAGTGGATCTCAAGAAAAGAAAATTCCTGGAATGTATACAAGATGGTTTTTTGGAGCAGCTCATGGTACAGCCCACTAGGGAACAGGCAATTCTGGATTTGGTGAGGGTTGCAAATCTGTGGAACTCATTGCTACAGAAGGCTGTGGAGGCCATAGCATTGAGTGTCTTTAAGACAGAGATATATAGGTTCTTAATTAGTAAGGGGATCATAGGTTACAGGGAGAAGGCAGGAGAATGGGGTTGAGAAACAAATCAGCCATGGTTGTATGGTGGAGCAAACTCAATGGGCTGAATGGCATAATTCTGCATCTTTACCTTATTGTCTAATGATGTAGAACTACACAGGGCTGATTTGTGGTAAGGTTTAGCCCTGTGTTTCCATGGAAGTAAAGACAGGGGAATATCAGAAAATTATAAATTTAGTAGCAATACACAGTAAAAATAGTATAGAATATGTTACTATCACAACACATAAATATATTATAACCTTATTATAAAGACTTTAAATATTGATGTGCTTGGAGTGCACTGTTGCTCAGAGGCCAGTGGGTATAATTTGTAGATGAGCAATAGATTAATAAGACTGTCAAACATTCACCCTGATGGTAGGGGAAGGGCAGGACTACCCTGGTTATTCCACTTGAACCCTAAAGTCATTACCTGCATAGGGGTGTACCTACACCATACTGACTGTAGTCAATTCAGGAAGGGATTCATTACGGTCTTTTCAAGAACATTCACAGGTGGAAAATAAAAGCCAGCCTTTGTCAGTGACACTACATCTCAAACACAAATATCTTAATTTATGATTTTTTTTTACTTGATGCACAAAAGGTACACTCATGATTCATCACACATACATTTTACACTAGTAGCTACATCTTAATTACAGATACATAGTAAGGTTGCCATAGCCTCAGAGGACTGCTTTCTTATTAGAGAAAATGGCGACTGGTGATGAGTTTAACCTCAGGATCACCACACCTCAGGAGAGGGGAGAGATTGAGAAGCCAAGGCCTTCACATTAACCTTGGCCAGTGCAGTAATTGAACTTACCCCTTGGTGCTATTCTGCATTACAAACCAGCTAGCCATCCTCCTTATCAATACATACGTTAGGGGACAATGCGATGTGATAACTCAGATGGAAAAAAGACAGTTAAAGACAAAGTAATGTTTGGAAATGAATGCACTCGTTGTATTGGAGCTCCATTTTGAAGTATACAAGGTGATTTGGACCAGTGTGTGTCATTCACCAGTTTTACTTGTTTATTCTTCTGGGAATATTCTATTGTTTCAATAAGACAACAGAATCTTTCATTGTAGTGGAACTGGAGAATCAAACAGAAGAGACATTTTATGTAACATCTGCCATAGCTATGAACTCCAAAACATAGCTGGGAATAAGATGGAAAATGCTCCTTGTTGTCAGGCACCTCTGCTTTGAAGAACACAAGTGGAATTACTTAGTGACATGGCACTGTGCCTTTGGATGAAACTGCTCATCATAAACTTTTGGGTTTGATCCTATTATAAGATTTTATTCGAACTGGAACCATCCACTTAACACCCCTTCCCTGGCTTCCTATCCTCACAAACATCACTCTCCCAGTTTCTCATCCACTGTCTGACGAAAACCTACAAGTTGGTTGAAACCATCCGTGCTACATTTCCCGTACCCACTCCGTGATGTTCACCTTGTTCAACTCAACTACTGCCCACGTTCCCTCATATGGTGCAATCTTCCCAAGTCAGGTCCTCCTGCAGATACCGGAGAAGGAATATGAAAGTCTGGAAGTGATAAGTTTGTTGTAAGAAATCCCATCTGGCAAATGGCAGGCTTTGAACAGCCACAGCAAGAGTGGTCCTCACTCAACAGGTTCATGACTATCCAGGGCCCCTGTGCAGGCAACCTCCACCACTGGGTCCTCAGTACAAATCTCTCATGCAATTGTGGAGGGACATAAACAATGCTACACATGACCAGAAGGTGACCCATCTACAGATTAAGCATTGAATAAATTACCTTACACTCAGTAAATTGGCAGACGATCACTTAGTTCAGGATATTATCATTCACTGTGTAATAATAAACTCGAGGAGACAAAGGCAGGATTGGAGTGGAATGCTTATGGGACATCAGTGGTACATTATTATTTCTACAAAGCTCAATGTTTAGCAAAGATTAAAGTGGCTGCAAAGTAGATTTGCTTCAAAGTATTAAGTGATTTTCCAATATGCAGAATATTCAAAGAAAATTGGCAGAACCTTTAGTCAGTTCTCAAATTTTATTGTATACATCAGACAGAGCATTCACATGCCATTGGCATTTTGGATCACTGTTTACGTTAGCTGTCATTCTGCTCTCCTGTTCTGTCTTCACCAGCCTTATTTTTTCTTCATCTGTCCTCTCAAATTTTATCCAAAAATGCTCTGGCTACCTACCCTCTCATCTCACAGATGTAACATCTTGCAGCTTAGAAGTTCAGCTTTAGATTGTTCCTTGTTCTTCTCAATGACTATTTTAAACCTTATGATACAATTATCAGTTTTACCCAATTGCTCTTTCACAGACGATTGGTTCACTCAAACTACCTCATTCATCAGCACTAGATCGAGTGAAGTCTCCTTCCTGTTTAGGTAGACATATAGATTGAAGATTTTTTCCAAGAAAAACTACAGACACTCCATCCTTCCTTTCCATTACTATCCCAATTAACATTTGGGTAATGAAAGAATGCCTATGTCACGATACTAGTTCTTTCACATTTGTGTGATTTCCATACAGATTTTCTCTTCTGTCCATCTGTCTGTCTCCCTCTCTCTCTCTATTTTGAGTACTATAGAATACCCAAATCATGTGATCATTCCTTTATGCTTCTCAACTCTGACCAAATGGATTCTGTTCTTGCCCTTTGAGGGCCACCTCCCTTTCCAACTCGTCAATGTCTTCCTGCTCAATACTGCCACCTCAACTCCTTTTTTACCTTCCCTATCTTTTCTGAACAACTTGCATATTTCAAAATTAAGTCCCAATCTTCATTTTTTAAGCTACATTTCTGTTGTTGCCACAATATCATTTTCCTAGACATCTATTTGTACTTTCAGTTCACCAACCTAGTAGTTTACAGTTATCAAACAGCTTTCTGTTTCAAAGAGCATTATTCCTTTTAGGGTGATATTTGCTGTTTGAATATTTTTCAGTGTTTTTTCTTCTGGTTGGACCTTTATGTTATTTAACAAACAAATGCTGCAGTCAGTTCAAATCAGTCCTGGATGAGGAAAAGGATTAGTTGTTCTTTGCAAAGAGTAAACCAATAGCTGGAATCTGATTTAATCACACTATTTATTTTCTAAATGTCATAGCTGCCTGCCCTTTGGAGATCACTAATTAATTCCACTTGTGCTCTCCATGGGAGAGGTGCCTGCCAATGTCCATATTGTGCCTCACTGTATCTCGGAGTGCTGAGTACTCATTGGCAAAGTGCATATTTTATCTGGTGCTGGACACCCTCTAGATCTTCAGATATGACACTAATCATTGCAGCAGATTAGACAGGAGTTGCATGTTGGAACATGCAGAGGTCCTAATATAGCTGATTCCCCAGAAATTGCCCTGGAACTAGTTGAAGCTTCCAATGGGCAATTACCCAGCATTGGGGTCCCTCTGAACAAGATAGTAGCTCTGAGATAGTCAGAGGGTTCTCACTATCTTACCTTTACATCCCCACAGACAACTGACATCTTCCCCCACAAAACCAATAGCAGGCAATAATGTCTGATGGAAAGGGTGCATAACAAGTGACAGTGTGTGATGATTGGCCAAGCTGCTACCCTGGTTTCTCCATTGCCATGGTTGATTTTCACCCCACTTTCTTTCCATCAATCAAACATTGCAGAAGCTCTTATCTCTTACCTCTCCTATCTCCTACAATTTTCAGACTTTTAAAAGCACAACTCGGCATCAACGAGTCATCGTGGTCTGATTTACCTTTCAATAAGACCATAAGACAGACCAGCAGAAGTAGGCTTTCAGCCCATCAAGTCTGCTCTGCCATTCAATGAGACTCCACTTTCCTGCCTTTTCCATGAACCATGATTCCCTTACTGATTAAAAACCTGTCTATCTCAGCCTTGAATATACTTAATGACTCAGCCTCAATAGCTTCTGTGGTAAAGAATTTCATAGATTCACCATCCTCGAGAGAATAAGTTACGCCACATCTCTGTCTTAAATTACTACTTACTCTAATATTATGTCCTCTGGTCCTATACTCTTCCACAATGGGAAACAACCTTTCCTCTTCAATGCTGGCAGAACTCTGCACAATCTGTTTTCACCCTTCATCTAGTTTCCTAATTAGAGAAAATGAAGGCCATATACACAAAAAATCTTCATCCCTTGTCAATATTTGAATGTATTTTCATTGTTTGATACTTCTCCAGAGGGGTACTGATTTACATTGAGCTGTAATCTTAATCTCAAAAGCCCTCTGTTGGATCTATTCTGGAATCACTTAGCAAAACCACTAAAACTGACTTAGTTAATGTCCGAATACTTCAGACAGCCACATCGTTCCAACTGACTTCAAAAACATTCGGCTAATTTTGATCCTTAGCTTGATGAGGGGGTGGGTTCCTCTCCTGACAAATATGTTTGATCTGTTTTGTTCCTCTCAGAAGAACAAGTCATTAATCAGTAAGTGAAGTGAGTTTGAAGCATTTTGCTTTGTGTGTGGTTAAAAAATGTCACTCGGTAGTTCTTTCTGAATGCCACCAACATTGTCTTTCTTAAAACGTGTAGCAATTTTTGATGCAGTTCAATTTTCCAGAGATCAGTAGAGGTGCCATTTAATTCCAGGAAGATGTCCAGAGGGGCAGATAGATCACTGGCAGCTCAGATATCGTGTGGACCATTAATTACTAGCTTGTATTAACAGCATCCTTAATGGATAACAATCCTGCACTAGAGACCAATCATAAAAAGTGGTTATTAACATTGCTATAAATTAACATGATTTCATAAATCCATTTTCAGTTTTCTCTTTTCCCTTCTTGAAGGCACATACTCTTGCTGGAGTACAGCTTTCTGGGTGCTGTTGTCTCCAGTTCCCTGCATGTATGTTGATTATATTCTATTCTTTTAAATAGAACATGAATTCAAGGTAAACAGACCTGGCAGGACACTATAACTAAAGCAAACTCAGATAGTCAATAGTTACAATAGTTACAAAATTAGAACCAAAACTTAGAAAATCAAATCAAAATATCATTATCCAGGCGTTGATGTAGACCAGCACGTGCGGTACCCACCAGTCTCTATATTGAGGCATTTGTCATGTGTGACTGTAGACAGGAAGAAGTTTCTAATCTACAAGTTGATCATGTTCTCATGCAACATTCATACTTAGTTCCACTAGATTCATCCCAGAGGTGAGGGGTTTGCCTTATGAAGGAAGATTGAGGAGTTTAGGCCTATGCTCTCTAGATATTAGAAGAATGATAGATGATCTAACTGAAGTATATAGATGTTAAAGGGAACTGACAAAGTAGAGGTAGACAGGATGTTTCCTCACATGGGGCAATCCAGAATGAGAGGTCATGGTTTTAGGATAAGGGGTAGCGGAATTAAAACAGAGATGAGGAGAAATTACTTCACTCAAGGGGTCGTGAATCTATGAAATTCACTACCCCAGAGTATGGTGGATGCTGGGACACTAAGTCAATTTTAGAAGGAGATTTTTAATTAGTAGTGGGTTGAAGGGTTATTGTGAGTGGGCAGGAAAGTGGAGTGATGAAACCAGCCATGATTATATTAAATGGCGGAGCAGGCTTGAGGGGCTGAATTGCCTACTCCTGCTCCTAGTCCATATGTTGTTATCCTTGTGTGCTATCAGTGGTGCTGGGAGTTGATGGTTAGGGGGTGGACATGCAGTGGATAATATGGATGCTCAATATCAGTCAGATGTATAAGCCCTTGCCAATCTTCCTCTCAGCTGTGCAAAAGCCAGTTGAATTTCATCTGTCCCTGTCCAGTTTGACATCAGCCAAATCTGCTTAAGCTGGTGATCTGACCTACGACTTTTCTGAATGGCTCAGCTAACCACTATCTTGACAGACTTGAAAAATGAGTTCATTAGAGCACCCATTCAATAATCTGTCACAATTCTGAAGTAAAATAGGTTCATATTCTAAAATATATACAGCAAATTCTGCCAATTCTGAAATTAAGTTGATTCACAAATGGTTGGTAAATCTCTGCAAAATGTAATTTAACTTGTAATAATATATCAGAGAATGGCATTTGCAAGTCTGTTGCCAATATATTGACCCCAAAACATTAGTTCTTTGCTGCCATTCCTTTTGTTTAAGTATCCAAATATCCCGTGAAAAACACGTCATTAAAATTATACAGATTTTGTATTGGACAAATTGATTACAATGGTATTTATATGCTGCTCATCTTATTTTCTCTGCCAGGGAGCATTTTGGGTATCCTAATGTGAATGTTGAAATAATGGAGAATAGAATTTTAATCACACTCCAACATCCAGCAGTAAGCTCTTCCAGGTAACCTCAGAATGAAAAATTTGGATGTACTGTCAAAGGATTTTGACGAGTGACCTTATAGAAGTTTATAAAAACATAAGGGGCATAGATAAGGTGAATAGCAAAGACCTTTTACCCTAAGGTTGAGGAGTTAAAAACTGGAAGGTGATAGAAGAAAGTATTAAAAGGGACCTGGGGGGAATGTTTTCATACAAAGGGTGGTGCGTATCTGGAATGAACTGCGAGAAGAATGGTAGATGCAGGTACAGTTACAACATTTAAAAGATAGACAAACAAGAGGCTGAAAGAGCACAGCAAGTGAAGCAGCATCTGGAGGAAAGGAGCAGTCAACATTTTGGGTATTACTGAAGAAGGGTAATACCCGAAATGTCGACTGCTCCTTTCCTCCAGATGCTACCTGGTTTGCTGTGTTCTTCCAGCCTCCTGTTTGTCTACCTTGGATTCCAACTTCTACAGTTTTTTTTGTCTCTACAACATTTAAAAGGATTTTGGACAGATACATGAATAGGAAAGGTTTAGACAATATTGGACAAAACGCAGGCAAATGGGATTAGTTTAGTTTGGGAAGCTTGGTCAGCATAGACGAGTTGAACCAACGGATCTGTTTCTGTGCTGTGTGATTCTACGACTGAACGAGATCAGGAAGTAAGCTTAAAATCAGGCCATTGAGTGTGATGATTTCCAGATTAGTTCCCTAGTCACTTCTTTGATGGAAAGACTGAAGATTGTGGCAAAAATGATGCCATTAAGTAAGAATTACAATATAATGGGTGTTAGCAGCAATTCTGAAAGACAAGAGAATGCTTCAGGATGGGTCACACAGGAACAGAAATGGAGCCAATCAACCAAAAAAACACATAAATGGGAAAACTGAAGAAATATTAAAACCAGAAAGGAAATGAAGGTAGAAAATTACAAGCAAGCAAAACAGCCAGTAGAGAAGATGGAAATAGAGGAAGTGATTACACATACAAATCAAAGAACTTAGGCAAAGGATAAAATGCGAAAGAAGTAAAGGTAGTAGAGAAGCAAAGTTAAATTGATCAGTTTTAAGCAAAGAATAGGCTGATATAAATGAACAAGATGGTAGATTGGACTAAGAAGTAAATTAAGGGAGGGTAATTTTAGCAAGTTATAATATTTGCTGCATAGTACAGAACATGGAAAATAAACTGTTAGAGTTAGAAGAAGTTACATGACAGAAACTGAGTACAAGTAAAAACATTAGAGTAAATTAAGCCAGAAGGAAAAGTAAACACATCAAGTTATTACATATTTTAGGGGAGGAATAACAGGTAAAGGAAGGGCAGGTGATGGCCTGGTGGTATTATTACTGAACTGTTAATCCAGAGATCCAAGTAGTGAAATTTGAATTTAATAAAAGTCCTGAATTAAGAGTCTGATGATGACCGTAAATCCATTGTCAATTTTTGGAACAATCCACTTGGTTCACTTACGCCCTTTAGGAAAGGAAACTACCATCCTTACGTGGTCTGGCCTATATGTGACTCCAGACAGTGATGTAATTGACTTTTAACTGCCCTTTGGGCAGTAAGGGCTGGCAATAAATGCTGGCCTAGCCAGAGATACACCATCCTATCAATTGAAAAAAAAGTAGTGACAAAATAGTGAGGAAGAGAATGCTTGCCAAGGGAGAACTGTGCTGCTGGAGGTGTTGCCTTTTGTGTGAGGCCCCAGCTGACTTCTCAGCTAGATTGCATTATTCGAATGTTGCCCAGGTCAATATTCAAAACACAGACCACTCATTGCTGTTTCTGGAATCTTGGGGTTTCCACACTTCCTCTATCAGTAATTAGACTTCAAAAGTATTTAATTGGTTTAGCATACTTTGATACAGCCTGAGGTTATCAAAGTTGTTGTACATGTGTGACTCTGAGTGTTGAAAATTGTCTTTCTTGCTTATATTAAAATCTATCCTGGGACTAATAGCTGCAGTCTTTGTTACATTACCTGCGGCTTTCACAGATCCCTGCATATTCTATTTTTAACTGTTGTAAAAACTGTTTATTTTTTTGAAATCCACACGCAGGTGCACCACAATGAGTCAATTTCAGGCATTACAAAAAGGCACTCCTAATCGCCAGCATCCTGCTGCTCCAATCCATTTACAAAAGACTTCAAACTATTGCCGTTAGGAAACTTCTTGGCACCTGACTTCAAAGTTATGTTTCTGTAAATAGCGTTCCACGTTGATATAAAAGAGGCAGCAGCATTGCATTCCCTCACATTCCAAACTGGATGTGGTTCAAATGGAGCAACACAGCATTCTTTAAAGAAATATAATTATTTCAACCCAAAAACAATATTGTGGAAAAGGTAAGTCAGGGACAAAAACTGATTCTTACCTAAACCTAAAATGCTGTAGCACAGAAGAAGACTATGTACCCATCGTGACGTGAATATATCTACAGATGAGGCAAGTTTTCGTGTTGCTTTTCCTGTGAACACTAGATAATCAATATCAGATTTAGGAGCACTTTTACTGTTGTATACAGGCAGAAACATAGAAGCATAGAAAATAACTGCAGGACTAGGCCATTCAGCCCTCTAAGCCTTCTCTGACATTCAATATGATCATCACTGATCATCCAATTCAGTACACTGTTCCTGCTTACTTTCAATGTTTTGCCGTCAACCATTTTCTGTTGCAGAGAATTCCATAGGTTCGCCACTCTCTGGCCCTGAAAAAGTACGTCTGAGTAACAATGTGAGATAGAGATTTAGCACAGTTTCAAAAATAAGAGAACTGATGGACAAGGATATTGTGCGATGAGATATCTCAAGATGTTGAGTCACAGGAACAACAGACTTCACATACTTCCTTATTCCTTTCATATATGGCCATCTTATTATGTTTGTGACTTATCAGTGGAGCCTTCACAGCCATTAATTGTGAGATATCACCAGAGCCTTGAGAACATAATCAAAGCTCACAGTAAATATTTTTTATTAACTCATGGGATGTGGGCATCACTGGCTGGCCAGCATTTATTGCCCATCCCTAGTTGACCTTCAGCATGTGGTGATGAGTTGCCTTCTTGTTTTGCTGCAGTCCACGTGTTCTAGGTAGACCCACAATGCTATTAGGAAGGGATTTCCAGGATTTGAGCTAGCCACAATGAAGAAAAGGCAATATATTTCCAAGTCAGGATTGTGAGTGGATTGGAGGGGAGTTGCAGGTAGTTGTGTTCCCATGCATCTGCAGCCCTTGTCCTTCTAGATGGTAGTGGTCATGAATTTGGAAGGTGCTGTCTAAGAAGATTTAGTGAATTGCTGCAGTGCATCTTGTAGGTGGTACCCATTGTTGCTATTGAGTGTCAATGGCGGAAGGAGTGGATGCTTGTGGGTGTGGTGCCAATCAAGTGGGCTGCTTTGTCCTGGATCATGTGAAGCTTCTTGAGTGTTGTTGTGGCTGCACTCATCCAGGCAAGTGGGGAGTATTCCATCACTCTCCTGTCTTGTGTCTTGTAGATGGTGGACAGGCTTTGGGGAATCAGGAGGGAAGTTACTCGCTGTGATATTTCTAGCCTCTGCTCTGTAGTCACAGTATGTATATGGCTAGTCCAGTTGAATTTTGGTCAATGGTAACCCCAAGGATGTTGATAATGGGAGATTCAGTGACTGTAATACCATTGAATATCAAGGGGTGTGGTTAGATTGTCTCTTATTGCAGACGATCATAACCTGGCATTTATGCGGCTCAAATGCTACTTGCCACTTGTCAGCCCAAGCCTGGATATTGTCCAGATTTTGCCGCATTTGAACATGGACTGCTTCAGCATCTGAGGAGTTATGAATGGTGCTGGACATTGTGCAATCATTGGTGTACATTCCCACTTCTGACCTTATGATGGAGGGAAGGTCATTGATAAAGCAAATTGTAGACAGTAAGGACTGCAGATGTTGGAAGCTAGAGTCAATAAATGTGGAGCTGGAAAAGCACAGTTGGTCAGACGGCATCCGAAGAGCAGGAAAGTCAACATTTCAGCCAAAAACGTTGACTTTCCTGCTCCTCGGATGCTGTCTGACTGGCTGTGCTTTTCCAGCTCCACGGTCATTGATGAAGCAGTTGAAAGTGACTTGGCCTAGGACACTACCCTGAGGAACTCCTGCAGTGATGTCCTGGAGCTGAGCTGACAGACCTCCAACAACCACAACCATCTTCCTATGGACAGGTATGACTCTAACCAGCATAGAGTTTGCCCTCTGATATCCATTGATGCCAGTTTCACTAGGGCTCCTTGATGCCAAACTCGGTCAAATGCTGTCACTCTCACCTCACCTCCGGAATTCAGTATTTCTGGTATAGTACAGAAGGAGTGCTACACTGTTGAAAATGCCATCCTTCAGATGAAATGTTAAACTGGGTCTGGACTTCAGCAATTACACCTAGCAAGTAGAGGAAAGGTGATTGAAATACTCTTTCTTTAAAAATAAATGCTGTACTGCAATGTTTGCAAAGGTATGTTTCCATACACACTAATACACATTAACATGGAAGCTGCAAGGTTGGATTGGAGAATGAAAATCATATGTGTAAAAGAAAAGATTTAATAGGTTTCTCCCAATTTGTTCTGTGTCAGGACATGTTTTAGCTTCACTGGAAAAATTTGATGCTTCAGTTTCATTTCTTGCATTCTGTCCAATAAACCTGCAAACTGAAAGGTTGTTGTCATTTCAGCACAAGCAACAGAAGCAAATCCTGAGTGCTGAATTCCCTTTATACCAAACATAGCACAGATACACTTTACATCATCCAACAGCTACAAAACTGTTACTCTGTCAAATTACAAAGCTCACAGAAGTACGAGAATGTTCGTACAATACGAAAAATCATTCATCATTGTGGCACATGCACAACCCAATAGTCATTTGTCAGCTGCATCACTGCAGGGCAAAAATCATTTATCAAAGGATGATATATCAGAAATGATTAAAATATTGGATTTATGGTGCTTCTAAATCATCTCAGACTCTTAATATTCCACTTGATGTATCAGGACAGTAATATAACAGCTCACATGTCAAATATTAAGTCTACAGTGTCAGTTTCACACATAACTGAGTCCATTCTGCTTTATGAAACATGTAAATGATCTTTCAGATTTTATCAAACCTGATTTTTTTTTAAATATTTGTTTATGGAATGTGGGTATCACTGGCCAGTTCAGCATTTATTGCCCATCTCTAGTTAAGAATCAGCCTCACTATTGTGTGTCTGGAGTCAGATGTAGGCCAGACCAAGTAAGAATGGCAGATTTCCTTCCCTAAAGAACATCAGTGAAATAGATATGAATGAATGATGATCAACAGCAGTTACCATTAAACTAGCTTTTTACTTCAGATTTTTATTGTAATCAAATTTCTACACCTGTCATGGATCTACCTTGGTTGCATCCTCTGGGATCAATTGCCCTTCTTCACAAGCCTTCTTTCAGTCCCAGCAATGCCTATTGCTGTGCTATTATCCTGCCCAGACTACCCAGAGCTGACAGGCTATCAGACAGGCCAGCAGATCTCAAGGGTAGGACTGAGGGAGGGAAGTCCAGCTGTCACTTGCTTAATGTCAGCTGCAGACTGCTGTGGCTGTGTGACGGCCTTGTACAGAGTCAGTCAGTATGACACCTTTGTCCTTTGGTGGAGCAAGCAGTGGTGACCCACATCCCCACCCCTATAATATTCAGCACTCTATTTCATCGTGGACCAAGGAACACAAGTGCATAACTTCAGGCCATAATAATTATGACAAAAATCTCCTCTTCCTCTGAGCTTTAAAGACTTCAGTGATTAAAAGTGGACAGTCTCAACCAGTGCCCCTAGTGCACACAGGTACATAATAACACAAACCCCCATCACATAACTTTTAACAATCTCACTTAGACAGGCTGTAAGGATTATTGAAATAGAAGGAGAAGATGTCACACTGATGTTTTTCTAACCTGGAATAAACGTATGTAGTTGAGACATTTCAGGAAAAGGTTTTTTTCCCCCCAAGAAATTAAATTCAAATCAAATTGAGTTTATGACATACCAGATGGAGACTAATTTAGCTGAATTGGTTAAGTACATATCCAGCAAAATTAGGGGTCACAGTACAACATCCTCTCTCCTGTTCGCAGAGCACTGGACTTTGACAAAACTGCCTGGTTCCACAACCTCCATCACCAACAAAGATAAGTGTTGTAATATGATCAGAAAACTATAATCTGTAAGGCTGAAGTCATCCTAACACAGACATATATCCCAGCTCCTTCATCGTCACTGGGTCAAAATACTAGAATTTACTACCCAGCACCCATCATGGGATTAGCATTACAACAAAGATTGCTCAGAAATAGCAAGAACTACAGATGCTGGAGTCAGAGACAACACAGTGTGCAGCTGGAGGAACACAGCAGGCCAGGCAGCATCAGAGGAACAGAAAGATTAACATTTCGGGTCAGGACTTCAGACTTTCCTGCTCCTCTGATGCTGCCTAGCCTGCCGTGTTCCTCTGGCTCCACACTGTATTTTTTACAACAAATGTTTCAAGAAGGCCAAACACCACTTTCTTAAAGCAACAAGTGACGGCAATAATTTAAACTTCTCCACATCATTAACACAAATAAAGACAAAATGCTAGGCATACTGCAGCAAGTGATTCACCTTCTGACTCCCCAAAGTCTGTCCATCACCTACATGGCACAAGTCCTGAGTGTGATGGAATACTTCTCACTTGTCTGGAAAATGCAGGCCCAACAACACTCAGGAAGCTTGGCACAATCCAGGATAAAGCAGCCCACTTGATTGACATCACAACAACAAACATTCACTCCCTCCACCACCGATGTTCAGTAGCAGCAGTGTGTACTATCTACAAAATACACTCCAGAAATTCATCAAATATCCTCAGACAGCACTTTCCAATCTCACGACCTCTTCCATCTAGAAGGACAAGGGCAGTCGATACACTGGAACACTACCATCTGCAAGCCACTTACCATCCCAACTTGGAAATATATTGCTGTTCCTTCACTGTTGCTGGGTCAAAATTCTGGAATTCCCTCTTGAACGGTATTGTAGGTGGACTGCAGTGGTTCAAGAAGGCATCTCACAAACACCTTCTCAAGGGCAGCCAGGAATGGGCAATAATGCTGGCCAGCTGGCGACACCCATGTCCCACAAATGAATAACAAAAAAATGAAAAAAGGAACAGAATCCCAGCAAAAACAAATAACTTCAAAATGAACTGCTGGGTATCCGGTTGGAAAAAGTATGGTTTATTATATGTATAGTGCAATCTAAAATAGTCAAACACAACATTCAGGAAGACATGCTATGGTACTGTGTTGGGAGAAGGGAATGATGACTGGAGAATCATAAGCCAATAATGAGATATAAAGATAAGATTAATGAGTGTTTTGAGATAATAAGTGATAATCTTTGGGAATCAGGGACATTTCCTCAAGTAATTAAATAGTTGAGATAAAGTTCTTAACAAAAAAGTATTGAATAATTTATAGTTAACCACTGAAAGAAAAGTATTTACTGGGTCCAATTGGTTGACATGGCTGTATACGAGGGGCTGGTTAGCTCAGTTGGCTGGACTTCTGGTTTGTGTTGCCAACAGCATGGGTTCAATAACACATCAGTTGAAATTATTGTGAAGGACTCTCCTTCTCAACCTCTCCCCTCACCTGGGGTGTAGTGACCCTCAGGTTAAACTGACTGTCTCTGTCTAATGAGAGAGCAGCCCTATGTTTTGGCAGGAGTACAGAGACTATATCTTTTATTTTTCTATACTCTATTATTTGAATATTGCACTTGCACCTGATCACTGACTGCTATCAAGTAAATTAAATACCTCATTTAAAGCAGAAACTCTTCAAGATTGAGCAATGTTATATCACTGCCAAATGTCACTGTCCTCTTGCAAAACAATTCTGCAACTAAAATCAGGTTATTAAATGAAAGCAAAACACTGCAGATGCTGGAAATCTGAAATAAAAACAGAAAGTGCTGGAGAAACTCAGCAGGTCTGGCAGCATCTGTGGAGAAAGAGAACTTGTTTCGAGTTCGATATGACTTCTTCAGAATTGAAACTTCTTGAATATCTAATTGAATTAACATTTCTGTATTCACACTGCATTAGGAAGTGGTTATGTATATGAATAATATCAAACTGCATGCAAAACAACCCAATATAGACTGGTAGCTTCAATGAACACATTGTCTCTTATAGAAAAGAGATTATAGCCCTAATCGTCTGTTTTTCAAGAGATGGGACAGGATTTCTTGTTGAGAAACCCAGTTCCTTGGATGTTACAGAGTTTAAATTCCATAGGTGGTCTTTCTCTTACAGTCATAGAGTCATAGAGGTCTACAGCACAGAAAATGTACCTTTGGCCCATCACATCCGCACCTGTCAAAAACAACCACCTAGTTATTGTAATCCCATTTTCCAGAACTTGGCCCATTGCCTTGTATGTCTTGGCATCAAAAGTGCGCATCTAAATACTTCTTCAATGTTATGAGGGTTTCTGATTAACAGGCAGTGAGTTCCAGATTCCTACCACCCTCTGGGTGTAAAAGTGTTTTCTTGCATCTTCTCTGAACCTTCTGCCCCTCACCTTAGCTTTACGCCCTTGTTACTGATCCTTCCATCAAGGGGAAAAGTTGTTTCCTCTCCACACGATATATGCTGCTCATAATTTTATACACCTCAAACATGTCCCCTCTCAATTTCCTGTGCTCTATGGGAAACAACCCCAGTCTGTGCAATCTCTCTTCATAACTGAAATTCTCCAGCCTAGGCAACATCCTTGCAAATCTTCTTAGCATTCCATCCGGTGCTATCACATCCCTCCTATACCATGGATTCCAGAGCTGCACACAATACTCTACCTGTGGCCTAACCAACATTCCATATACTTCCAGCATAATCTCCCTGCTCATAAGCTCTATGCTTCTTCTACCAGGTTCTGATGTAGCTTCACGGGTCGACCACAACTGCGAGAATGAAAAGGTTTGAATGCCCTGCTATATGTTAGCCAATGTAACGAAGACCGGTTCTCTTGAAACAGATGTCTTGAAGTTTATTAACCACACTAACTATTTACACTGTTGTAAAATCTCAGAAATAGTCTGGGTTCCGTGCTTCAGTTAAATATATGGTAATGGAAATAAAAATAATGGTACTGATTTCAGAGGGTGAGGTGAGTGTCTTTTATCACTTGTTATGGTGTGATCTAACTGTGTTAAAGGTACATTGTCCAGTCCAGAATCTGTGCAATATGACAACAAGTTCTTTGAACGCAAGCCAGACAGATTGACCAGCCTAACCTCTTGTTGCATGTGGATGACTCTAGAGGAAGCTGCAACCTTGGAGCAGCTAGTTGTCTGCTGCCAGGGTTGCATGGTGGGTAGGGCAGGGGGGAGAAACAGTCAGCATTTTTGGAGAGGAGGAATTTGATGGTGGAAATCAGGAAGGGGTTAGCTTGTAGGACCTTCCTAAAATATGAGGTACATTATGAGATTCACAGGCATATTGTAATATTTATGCGACCAATCACCTTCCAGCATTGTTAAAGTTAGAAAGGAGCAGGTTCGAGGCTGTTTGGGATGAGGTTCCAAATTTTTAAAACACTTTTACATCTTATCTGACCCAAACCCACTCATTTTGGGGGATGGCAGTTAACACTTCCTCCATGTCTGAGAACCACTTCAATTAAATTGATTATCCTAGTTTTCACAATTTGCACAGACCGAGAAGTACTGGATGTCACAGTGCATTCTGAATTGTCACTTCAGCATCAACTTGTGCTTTTACAGACGAGAAATATCCCCAAAGCATTACATAGATAAAGCACAAGAAATCAGTGTTGTGCCAACAAATGAGCTGTTAGGAAAGTGAACAAATTATTGTTCAAAGTGATAGGTTTTAAGGAGAATCTTAAAGGAAGAATAGGAAACAGAGAAGCAGAGCCATTTATGGAAGGAATTCCAAAATATACTTCCTAGATTTCCAAATTCTTGGTCGATATTGATGCGATATGCAAGAGGTTAGAATCAAAGGAATAAAGTCAGGAAAGATGAGAATGGTCAGGCTGGAGTAGCTCACAAAGATAGAGAGGGGTGATGGTATGATATAATTTAGACACAAGGATGAACACTTTTAATTTGCTGCTTTAATTTGCAGGGAACTGGGAGCCAATAAGTCAATGAATAGAGGAATGAAGGCTAGAAAATATGTTACAGGATAGGATAGATTAGGAGTATTAGAGTTTGGAAAGAGTTGAAGGATGAAAAGTATGCCAGCAACTTACTTTTGTAAAATGCAACTCAAGTGCTTAGTTCAAGTTCATGTCTAAACAAGATACAGGATGCAGTCGCTAGACATGGAAAGCAGTACAACAGCCTAGTTAGACCCAAATTCTGACCAGTCATCTGCATAAAAATATTAGTATTCATACATTTTCCAGCTATAATCACTACCTCATAATAAAGAAACACAAAACCTGGGAGATTTATTTCCTTCTACACTTAGTTCCAGATGTAGTACCACCTGCGATGAGCTAACAGAGTGGGAATTGAATCTTGTGCTTCAACAGGGTAGATGCAGAAAGGATGTTTCCCCAGAGCTGTGGGGGTCTAGAAGCAGATGGGCTCAGTCTCAGAAGAAGGGGCAAGCCATTCAGTACCTGGATGGAGAGAAATTTCTTCACTCAGAGATTGGTGAATATGGAAGCTCAATCACTGAGTATGTTCAAGACAGAAATTAATAGATTTCTAGATACTGATTACAGCCTGGAGCAGGACTCTGGCAGAGGCATGGCGAGGGCTGGAAAGCCCTGAGTGGGACTGCGGTAGTGGAAAGTTGGACTCGCTTAAGTTATCTTTTTTTTCTCATCTTATTCTAGTTAATGTGAATGGCGCCATGTATGTACAGTGAAGGTACACACTTTTCACTGTATTTTTACATCGAATACACATGACAATAAATAAATGATTCGATGATTCAATTCAATTGAGGGACTTATGGATAGTGCAGGAAAATGGTGTTGAAATAGATGACCACTCATGATCTAGAACACTGGAGTAGGCTGAAGGGCCTGAATGGCCTACTCCTGGTCTTATGTTCCTTTGTTCCTTACATTTGTAGCACAGCATAGCTCTTCAACTTGGGGCAAATTTGCTGATAATATTTCAAGCTAAAGGGAACTGAGTGTCCACAGGTTGCCAACTTGCTTCCTGGACCAATTATCTTGTGATATCTGATTTGATAATATTGTGAATATTTTGAGAAAGTATCAATTGCTTTTGAAATGTTATCTTTTCTATTTCACTCCTTACAACCCGCTTTAATATTCGCTGACTATCTGACCATCTGTAACTTCCCTGACTGTCCTCTTGCTAAATGGTACTGGAAGAAATCCTTGCTGTAATTCTCCTATAATTATTTCTATTTCTACCCCCATGCCCATCTTCTCACATTTTGAACCAGCTTCTGAAGATTCCTGCACCCGTCCCAAATCACCTTTTGGGAAGTTACTTTTTGTTTGCAATAACTATCTCATCGATCCATTTTGCACCAGTTTCTTTCATAAAGTTTCCAGTCAACCTGTTCGGAGATGTTATCACACACCAATGGAGCCAATGGGACTTGAACCTGGGCCTTCTGGCTCAAAGTTAGGGATGCTACCATTGCACTACAAAAGACCTTTTTTTCCCACGAGAACATTGGACCTTATCAACGTCCCTTTGAGGGTCATCCAGAGGTATTTTCCGAATCAACCTGTCCGGAGATGTTATTACACTCCTCTGAAGTAGGTGGGATTGAACTCAGGCCTCGAGACTCAAAGGTAGGGAGACTACCACTGCACCACAAGATCCCTCAATCCAATTTGCACAGACCAAGAAGTACTGGAAGTCACAGTACATTCTGAATTGTCACTTCAACATCAACTTGTGCTTTTAAGGAAGAGAAACATCCCTAAAGCATTACACAGATAAAGCATAAGAAATGTGTTGTGCCAACAAATGAACTGTTAGGAAAGCGAACAAATTCTTGTTCAAAGTGATAGGTTTTAAGGAGAATATTAAAAGAAGAATAGGAAACAGAGAAGTAGAGCTATTTAAGGAAAGATATCCAAAATATGCTTCCTAGATTTCCAAATTCTTGGTTGATACTGATGCGATATACAAGAGGTTAGAATCAAAGAAACAAAATCAGGAAAGATGAGAATGGTCAGGCTGGAGTAGCTTACAGAGATAGAGAGGGGTGATGGTATGATATAATTTAGACACAAGGATGAAGACTTTTAAGTTGCTGCTTTAATTTTCAGGGAACTGAGAGCCAATAAATCAATGAATAGAGGAGTTCCTTTATTCCAACATTTGCCAATTGAATGCAATATACCACTTGTGCAAATTGTTTTATATCTTAAAGAGGCAGTAACAAGTGTAGGCTGGTAAACATTCTGAATGGCTAATGGTTTCCTTTACACAGACTGGGGATTGGGCTAATCATTAAACTGATAACACTTGTTTCTTTAATCTGTAACAACACAACAACTAATAACCCTGGTGCTGTCACCACCAACGGCCAGCCATTTTTTCCACACCTAAATTATGCTGCTTTTACATTTGATGTACTGCTCGGAAAGCACTAAAAGTAGGCAGCATTGTGCAATGTTGCAGAGCCTGAACACTTTGTGCTCACTGACATCTGAAAAGCAGTGAAATGTTTGATTGTAAGCTGCAGTCACGCTCACATTACATCTCATGAATTGTATCGCACTCAGATCAGTTGCTTGAAGTTATATTAAATACTTTAGTGCCACTGAAATACAAAAACCGTATTGCCTCAAAGAAAGGTCAAGAAAATGATCACAAATCAGACCATCGTAAGGGCCATCTTAAGGCAAGTAACTGATTCTGAAATAAATAAATAGTCTTTTAAATAGGCAGGTGTTATTTGCTGTGTAGCTTTGCTGTGATATGTCAGCAGAGATGCATCAACACAGAGATACATTGCTTCAGATACATAGGACATGGTGACACTATAATTGGAGTACTGTGCACAGTACTGGTCGCCGTACTTACAGAAGGATGTTAATGCATTGAAAGTAGTTCAGAGAAGGTTTACTAGACTAATACTGGAATAAGCAGATCATAATCTCAGGAAAGGCTAGACAGGCTAGGCCTGTGTCCTCCATAGAAGAATCAGAGATTATTTAATTGAAACACGAAAGATCCTGAGGATACTTGACCGGGTGGATGTTGAAAAAATTATTCTTGCCACTCAATGTAGAACTAGGGATCATAGGTTAAAAGTAAAATACCCATTGTCCTATCGGACATGGGACTGCTCTCTCAGTAGAAAGTAATGGAGTCATACAGCATGGAAACAGACCCTTCAATCCAACTAGTGCATGCTGACCATATTCCAAAACTAAACTTGTCCCATTTGCCTGTGTTTGGCCTATATCCCTCCAAACATTTCCAATTCATGCTCTTGTCCAAATGTCTTTTAAACTAGTAACTGTACCTGCATCTACCACTTCCTCTGGCAGTTCATTCCAAACACAAACCACTATCTGTGTAAAAAAAGTTACCCCTCATGTCCTTCTTAAAACTTTCTCCTCTCACCTTAAAAATATGCCCCCTAGTTTTGAACTCCCCACCCGAGGGAAAAGACTCTTACTATTCATTTTATCCATGCCCCTCATGATTTTATAAACCTCTACAAGGTCACCCCTCAACATCCTACACTCTAGTGGAAAATGTCCCAGATTATTCTTGACCTCGCGGGACTGCGGCCTTCAGTTGTTGAGCGGCGGGAGTCCGGGAGAGAGCGCGAGGGCAGCCTGGGAAGGTAAGCTTTCGATTATAAAAGTCTTAC
>NC_063358.1:7828720-7877541 GCF_021869965.1 Rhincodon typus
GGGAGTCCGGGAGAGAACGCGAGGGCAGCCTGGGAAGGTAAGCTTTCCTAACCCTAACCTGTGGAGTTAACTTAAATAATTAACTAAGTAAAGATGGCAGGTTAGGTGATGTGTTGTAGCTGTATGATGTGGGAGCTAGCTGATCCCATTGAGAACGGCAGTGGCCACATCTGCAGCAAGTGTTGGCTGCTTGAGGAGCTCCAGCTCAAAATTGATGAGCTGGAATCCAAACTCCAAACACTGCGGCGCATCCGGGAGGGAGAGAGATACCTGGATGCTGTGTTCCAGGAGGCAGTCTCACCTGGTAGATTAACTAATGTTAATTCGATCAGCGGGCAGGGACAGCAGGGTGTGACTGCGGGTGAGGCAGGTAAAGGGACCCTGCAGACAGGAACACAAGAGGCATTTGCTCCCTGCATGGATGAGTCAACTGACCATGGCACCATGGTCCAGGAGGCCATTCAAGAGGGGGAAGCTAAAAGACAGATTGTAGCTGTAGGGGATTCCATCATCAGGGGGATAGGACAGTATCTTTTGCGAGCAGGATAGAGAATCCCGCATGGTGTGTTGCCTGCCCGGTGCCAGGGTGCGAGACATCTCTGACCGGCTTGAGAGGATACTCGACAGGGAGGGGGAGGATCCAGTTGTTGTGGTCCACGTAGGTATCAACAACATAGGCAGGACTAGGAAAAATGACCTGTTTCAGGATTATGAAAAGCTAGGAACAAAATTAAAAAACAGATCTTCAAAGGTCATAATCTCTGGATTGCTACCCGAGCCATGTGCAAATTGGCATAGGGAGGCGAGGATCAGGGAAGTAAACACGTGGCTAAAAGAGTGGTGTGGGAAAGAGGGTTTCCTTTTCATGGGGCACTGGCATCAGTTCTGGGACAGGAGGGATCTATACCGCTGGGATGAACTCCACCTGAACAGGGCTGGGCGAAAAGGGTAAATCGGGTGGTCAATAGGACTTTAAACTAGTAAGTAGGGGGGAAGGGAGGAGTGAGCGTATTGGGAGAATAACAGTTAATGTAAGGCAAAGCAGCAGGTTAGCAGGTGACGAGGAAGCTTCAACTCCATTGAAAATTAGGAAAAAAGTTAAAGGGAAGGAGAATTCAAGAGCCGTTAGTAATGGAGGTGATAGGACCCAAAAAGAAGGTGCAAAAACTGGCATAAGGGCACTTTATCTGAATGCTCAGAGCATTTGAAACAAGGCGAATGAGTTGACGGCGCAAATCATGGCAAATGGGTATGATTTAGCGGCCATTACAGAGACATGGTTGCAGGATTATCATGACTGGGAGTTAAATATCCAGGGGTATCAAACTGTTCAGAAGGACAGACAGGAAGGTAAGGGAGGTGGTGTCGCTCTGATTTTTAACGATGATATCAGGGCGGTAGTGAGAGATGATATATGTTCTACTGAACAAAAGGTTGAATCCATTTGGATGGAAATTAGGAATAGCAAGGAGAAGAAGTCACTGATAGGTGTGGTCTATAGGCCACCAGATAATGACATCGTGGTGGGGCGGGCAATAAACATAGAAATAGCTAATGCATGTAAAACTGGTACAGCAGTTATCATGGGGGATTTTAATCTACATATCGATTGGTCAAACCAGGTCGGTCATGGCAGCCTTGAGGAGGGGTTCATAGAATGCATCCGCGATAATTTCCTTGAACAATATGTAATGGAACCTACGAGGGAGCGAGCTTTCCTAGATCTAGTCCTGTGTAATGAGACAGGAATAATTAATGACCTCACAGTTAGAGATCCTCTCGGAAGAAGCAATCACAGTATGGTCGAATTTAAAATACAGATGGAGCATGAGAAGGTTAAATCCAGTACCAATGTCCTGTGCTTAAACAAAGGAGACTATGATGGGATGAGGGAGGAGTTAGCTAAAGTAAAATGGGAGCAAAAACTTTATGGTGGATCAATTGAGGAACAGTAGAGGACTTTCAAAACGATTTTTCACAGTGCTCAGCAGAAGTATATTCCAGTGATAAGGAAGAACTGTAGGAAAAGAAATAGTCAACCATGGATGTCTAAGGAAATAAAGAAAAGTATCAGATTAAAAAAAAATACAAAAAAGCAAAGATTAGTGGGAAACTAGTAGATTGGGAAATCTTTAAAGGCCAAGAGAAAGCCACAAAAAAGTTATAAAGAAAAGTAAGATAGATTATGAGAGTAAACTAGCTCAAAATATAAAAATAAGCAGCAAAAATTTCTATAAATATGTAAATCGTAAAAGAGTGGCAAAGGTAAACAATGGTCCTTTAGAGGATGAGAAGGCCAATTTAATAACTGGGAATGAGGAAATAGACGAGGCATTAAACAGTTATTTTGTGTCGGTCTTCACAGTGGAAGACACAAAAAACATGCCGAAAACTGATGGCAAGAAGGTTATAGCAGGTGAGGACCTAGAAACTATGATTATCACCAAGGAGGCAGTGCTAGGCAAGCTAATGGGGCTAAAGGTAGACAAGTCTCCTGGCCTTGATGAAATGCATCCCAGGATACTAAAAGTGGTGATGGGGGAAATAGCAAATGCACTAGTAATTATTTACCAAAATTCACTGGATTCTGGGGTGGTTCCCGCAGATTGGAAAACAACCAATGTGACGCCACTGTTTAAAAAAGGAAGTAGACAAAAAGCAGATAACTATAGGCCAGTTAGCTTAACTTCGGTAGTGGGGAAAATGCTTGTATCTATCATTAAGGAAGAAATAACAAGACATCTGGGTATAAATTGTCCCATTGGGAACACCCAGCATGGGTTCATGAAGGATAGGTCATTTAACTAATTTGGTGGAATTCTTTGAGGACATTACTTGCATGGTGGACAATGGGGAACCTGTGGATATAGTGTATCTGGATTTCCAGAAGGCACTTGACAAGGTGCCACACCAAAGGCTGCTACATAAGCTAAAGTTGCATGGTATTACAGGTAATGTATTGGCATGGATAGAGGATTGGTTGACTAGTAGAAAGCAAAGAGTAGGGGTAAATGGATGTTTTTCTGGTTGGCGGTCAGTGGCTAATGGTGTGCCTCAGGGATCAGTGTTGGGACCACAATTGTTTACAATTTACATAGATGATTTAGACTTGGGGACTAAGTGTGGTGTGTCAAAATTTGCAGGTGACACTAAGATGAGTGGTAGAGCAAAGTGTGCAGAAGACACTGAAAGTCTGCAGAGGGATATAGATAGTCTAAGTGAGTGGGCAAAGGTCTGGCAAATGGAGTACAATGTTAATAAGTGTGAGGTCATCCATTTTAATAGGAATAACAGCAAAATGGACTACGTTTTAAATGGTAAAAAATTGCAGCAAGCTGCTGCGCAGAGGGACTTGGGTGTCCTTGTGCATGAATCGCTAAAAGTAGGATTGCAGGTACAGCAGGTAATTAAAAAGGCAAATGGAATTTTGTCTGTCATTGCTAGAGGGATGGAGTTTAAAAACAGGGAGGCTATGCTGCAGCTGTATAGGGTCCTGGTGAGGCCACACCTGGAGTACTGTGTGCAGTTTTGGGCTCCTTACTTGAGAAGGGATATACTAGCACTGGAGGGGAGCAGAGGAGATTCACTCGGCTGATTCCAGAGTTGAGAGGGTTGAATTATGAGGAGAGACTGAGTAGGCTGGGATTATACTCATTGGAATTCAGAAGAATGAGGGAACATCTTATAGAAACATATAAGATTATGAAGGGAATAGATAAGGTGGAGGCAGGGAGGTTGTTTCCACTAGCAGGTGAAACTCGGACTAGGGGGCATAGCCTCAAAATAAAGGGAAGCAGATGTAGGACTGAGGTCAGGAGGAACTTCTTCACCCAAAGGGTTGTGAATCTGTGGAATTCCCTGCCGAGTGAAGTGGTTGAAGCTACCTCGCTGAATGTGTTTAAGGCAAGGCTAGATAAATTTTTGAACAGTAAAGGAATTAAGGGTTATGGGGTGGGGGCGGGTAAGTGGAGCTGAGTCTCAAAAAGATCAGCCATGATCTTATTAAATGGCGGGGCAGGCTCAAGGGGCCGGATGGCCTACTCCTGCTCCTAGTTCTTATGTTCTTATGTTCTTATGTTATTCAGCCAATTTTTATAACTCAAACCCTCCATTCCTGGAAACATCCTGGTAAATCTTTTCTGAACCCTCTCCAGTTTAATCATATCCTTCCTATAGCAGGGTGACCAGAACTGCACACATTACTCCAGAAGAGGCCCCACCAATGTACTGTACAACCTCAACATGACGTCCCAACTCCTTTAGTCAAAATTTTGAGCAATGAAGGCAAGCGTGCTGAAAGCCTTCTTAACCACCCTGTCTAACTGTGACACAAATTTCAAAGAGTTATGTACCTGAACCTTGCGTTCTGTCATTGACAACACCACCTAGGGCCTGGTCATTATTTGTATAAGTCCTGTCCTTGTTTGTTTTACCAAAATGCAATGCTTCACATTTATCCAAATTAAACTCCAACTGCCACTCCTCAGCCCATTGACCCAATTGATGAAGATCTGTTTGTAATTGTAGATAACCTTCTTCACTGTCTACTATACCAACAATTTTAGTGTCATCCGCAAACTTATTAACCATGCCGCCTATATTCTCATCTAAATCATTTACATAAATGACAAACCATTACTGATCCCTGTGTAACACCACTGGTCACAGGCATCCAGTCCGAGAAACAACCCTCCATCACCACCTTCTGTCTCCTACCATCGAGCCAATTTTGAATCCAATTGGCAAGCTCACCCTGAATCCCATGTGATCTAACTCTACTAATTAATCTACAACGTGGAACCTTGTGAAAGGCTTTACTAAAGTCCAAGTAAACAATTTTTACCACTCTGCCCTCATCAGTTTTTTTGGTTACTTCCTCAAAAAACTCATAGTGGTTTACATTTGAAAAATTGCCCATAAACACAAAAAAATGCAGACCAATTCAAACCTCAACAATTACCATGCATCAGTCTACACTTGATGATCGGTAAACTAATGAAAAGTGTCATCATCAACAGCGCTATCAAGCACGCATAAAACCATAAGAAATAGGAACACAACTGCCAGGCAATGACCATTTCCAAAAGGAGTCAATCTAATCATTGTCCCTTGACATTCAATGGCATTACCATCATTGAATACCCAACTATCAATACCCTGTAAGTTACCATTGGCCAGAAACTGAACTGGGCTAGTCATATAAATACAGTGGTTACAAGAGTAGGTTACTCACAGCAAGTAACTCACCTTCTGACTCCCCAAAGCCTGTCCACCATCTACAAGGCACAAGTCAGGAGTGAGATGAAATACTTCCCACTTTCCTGGATAGGTGCAGCTCCAAGAACACTCAACAAGCTCAACATGATTCAGGATAAAGAAGGCAGCTTGATTGGCTTCACATCCACAAACATTCATTCCCTCCACTACTGACACTCAGTAGCAGCAGTGTGTACCAGCTATTCACCAAAGATCCCTAGACAGCACCTTCCAAATCCGCCACAACTTGCAGCTAGAAGGTCAAGGGCAACAGATACATGGGAATACCATCACCTGCAAGATCCCCTTTGAACCATTTACCATCCGGAGTTGGTAATTTATCACCATTCCTGCAACGTCAATGTGTAAAACTAATGACCACAAAAGAGACTCAACCAGGCCTCTTGGCTCCAACCCATAAAACACTGACACTGTCACTGTTGCTGTTTTTCAAAGGTGGGGAAATGATAAAAATCAAGTGAACTGATGCTTCTGTGAGCATCCTCTTCACAAATCTCCTATAAATTACACTTTATTACACACGATTGACTGATTGTATTGCCTTGAATTTTAACAGGGATCCTTACTGCTGTGAAATCTTTAATGCACTATGACTAAAAGCATCTGTTTTGAAATGAACAACATTTTTTCACTTCAGCAGAACATAGTGGAAGTGGTCAGTCTTTGTCAAAAATAAGGTGAAAATAAGTTGTCTCGTTCCGTATTTAATGGGAGAACTGAGCAGAAGCCCACAAGGTAGAGATCACCAAGACTTGGGAACCAGTGCTGTGCATTTCAGGTACAGCTGAAAGCTGAAGCTTGTGGGAAAAAGTGCTTTCTGTCAATCAAACGTCCATCATTACATTAGGGTTTAGTGTGTCCAGCACACTTCCCATATCAAGTGAATTAATTTTATCTGTACAGAAACTACAATTTGAGAGGTGCAAGATTATTGATGTGAGAAAAACTCTGTACTGATCTGAAATAGTTCAGTCAAGCAGAGAAACAGAGTTCAGGGGAACTTATTCCTTTCCTGGTTTTCCTAATTGTCATTTTTAAAAACACATTTGTGGTATGTGAACACTGCTGGCAAGGCCAGCATTTATTGTCCATCGCCGATATTCCTGATTGCTTTGAGAAGGTGATGGTAGTGAAAACAACTGAATGACTTGCTAGACCATTTTACAGGGATCTAGGATCAATTTGAATATAAATGCCATCAGAACCTCTGCACTGTGCATTCCCATGGACTTCTACCAGGTTAAGAAATAAAAATAATGACATTACATAAACTGTTTTGTGGGATGGTCAACAATAGTAGGTCTGTCACCAGTTACAAGAGACTCCTATTTATTCATGGTAGACAGGAGGCTGGAAGAACACAGCAAGCCAGGCAGCATCTGGAGGAAAGGAGGTCCTGAAGAAGGGTTATACCCAAAACATTGACTGCTCCTATTTATTCATGCTGTGTTTATCCCCTTCCAGATTTCAGGTAAGAATTGCTTTACTATCTGTGCAGTGAAATAAATCATGTTTCGGGAGAAGTGGACAAAGACAACTTTATAATTTACAAATAAATGCAAAACATGCACAGGTCAACAAAAATGTTACAGTTCTGTTAGTCAAGTGGTGGGTGATTAAATGGAAGCAAAAGACTGCATTGACATTTGGCCCATTTAAAAATGTTTGCAAATGATTACACGCATGAGCAGTTGGATTATTGCTTTCTGCAGCCAGTGTAACCATTAAGAGAAATCTTTTTGAGTTCCATCTGTTCCTTCAATGCAGTGTGAGATATTACAGTTTTACCTTTAATATATTAGAAAATGGTTTTTCCAATAACTGTACTGAGCGACCAACAAGGATCATTAGCCTGATTCCGAAAAGTTCTATATTCGCCCCTCATAACACTCACCAAATATTTTTCTCTATCTTATCCCAAGTAGATGACTGAAGCCGACCTTTACTTGTGTAGTGCTGGCAATCATATGATACTTTGCACAAGGGGTAATTCTTCAAATACAGGCTCATATGAGAAATATCAGGCACTTCAAGGACACCAATGTGCAGCAATACTCATTCATTTCACCATATAGATGTGCATTGAAAAATTCTAAATTGGGTTACAGAGATAAGTAGACATTTCTCTTATTTCTTAAATTTCCTGTCCATTTCAATGTTCTCCCAGTTATTGAGCCAGCTTTTAATATGCAGGAACTTGCTAATTAACAACTCACTTACTGATAGACTGGAAAGAAATGTTAGGTTGCACATCAGAATCCAAAGGCTGAATAAAGGAAGACTTGCTGAATAGTCACCAAGAAGGAACAAGTCACGGGCGTGAGAAACCACAAAATAAATTATGTTATAAATGGAATTTAATCATGAGGCAGTATGTTATAGTGGGATTCTACTGCATGAACATATTAATAATTCAAAATGCAGTTCCATTAATATTTTATACTGTAAGTCTGAGGAGAAATGTCATGCATCCAAGTGACCAACTCTTCATGCCACTGCAAAAGCGCCATTGCCTTTACAGTGTAGTAAGCTGAGACAGTAATTATGTTGCTTTTGGCATGTTTATGTTTTGGGTTTTTATTCTAGATAATTTCTTAATATTCAGCTTGTAAGAGCACTCGACTAGTCAAGCCTGCCCTAACCCTAACCCTAACCTCCCCTTCGTTGGATTAAAATTAATCTGGGTGCTAAACTGCCAAACAGATTTATTTCACAGACAATAATGAAGTAAACTGAAGCAATAAAATACTCTAGGCCTTCTGTATTTCAGCCCGAGCTGAAATGATAGGAAAAATAATAAATAATTGCAGTTGCATACTCAACTACACTGTTAACTAGGTTCAACATCCACATTGCAAAAGCTACAGCTGTTATTTTTAAAACTGAGTAAGAGAGAGTGGAATAACAGCAGTATGACAGAGAACATTAAACTGCGAGTCCAGCAACACCACATCCTGAGCACACTCCTCTGCAGTGGTGACTAGCCAGAAGAAAGGCTGACTAGTTTTCACCTTCGCTGTCTTAAACGTATACTCAGCAACTCTTGGTAAGCTGTCCTGCCATGTGTTAATTACATCAGTGCACAAAGCCAGTGACATCAGAGTTGACTCAACCACATTCGTCAGATGGATGAGAGATGTGCACCGAAGACCTTCAGTGAGGTTAACTGGTCACGGGGTGATGGCCTTCTTAGTGCCTGTACCTCTGTTACAATGACACCTACAAGTGAGAGAGGATGGTGGCAGGCACTGCCACCGACAACTGGAAGACAGTCACTGACAGCCATGACCTCTGGAGGTTGACTGTTTTCCTTAACAGAGCAGAAACGAGAAGTTCAGCTGGGAGAAAGGAAGGCCTAGGGAAAACAGGGGCCAGCCGAGTGTGCATCTTCTCAGCCCACCATCTTCCTCTGCACCAAATGATGTAAAGGTGGACCTACCAGGGCCGTGCCCCTGAGTTACATTCCTTCTGATTTCATCCGCACTGACCTCCAAGGACCGTGTGTGTGACAGCCTCTTCTGAAACTAGATGTCAAATCTGGGAATGGCACCTGCCCGGAGTTTGGCACACGCAGACCCTTGGGCAGCTGAGGGCCATACAGCAACACGGCATAGAGAAAATGCTACTCCAAGTCACACCAGGCAATGCTTAACCACCAAGATATAAACTATCCTCTTAGGACGGTTACCGCTCAGATGGACACTGTCCCCCACTCTTTCTGATTGCTTCAGGTAGACGATTGCAATTGACATTTTCCTGAGTTAAAGATACAATGTAAATGCTGCTGAAAAAGATCAAAAGATCATGAATGAAAACGTATTTGCTGACTATGTGAAGCATGCAAATGATCTGGACAGATAAAATTGTAAAAAAAGTGGAGGTGAAATTGGGCAATATCAGTAGTGCTAAGGGTAGTGGCAGCAGACTAGCAGCTGATCTTCTTTCCATTGGCTTGGAAAATATTGTGAAGACCTATACAGTGAGATTGCCATTCCTATGTCAGCTTTGAGGAGGTGGGAGAAATCTTGAGTCTGTGAACAATCTTCAAAAATGGCCCCTGCCCTGCCCATTTTCAGCCAAGGAGAGGGGAAGTGGTAGACAGGATTGGAAGACAGACCAGGTGATGTGAGAAGAGTGGAGACTGCTACTTGTGCTCAAGGTGGACTGGCTGGAAAGCTGGGACTCTGGCAGTATGTTTGAAGTTTAAAGATAAAGAATAAAATGTGAAACATCCCTCCTGCTCCAACTTCCTTAATCTCCCTGTCCCATCCACACCAAACCATGCTTTTTACCCATCCTCATGCCATCAACCACCTTGGTGTCAACCTATACCCTCCAATGGCACTTCATATCCTACGTGCCACTTACCCATCTTACCCATCTCCCATTGACTCTCATGTCCCCAGTGCACCAATAATTCCCATGGCCTTTGTAGCCCTTGTGCCAATTACATGCAAACTCACACCATCCACTTATTGCACTTTGCCCTTTGGAACACAGACTGAGACACCCCAACCTGAATGTAACATTAGATATCGGATTTGACTCAACCACATTCGTCAGATAGATGACAGATGTGTACCCAAGACCTTATGTATGGTGAAATGACTATTGGGTGATGACTTCATTAGTACCCGTACCTCCATAACTAGGACACCTACAAGTGAGACTATTGCCATTGTAAACTACAATCTCCTGCAAACTGATTCCAGTTGAAATGCCTATGCTGGGAATACAAACAGGATCTCTTCCTAGCTGTACAGCACAACACCACAAGGTAATGGCATTATCAGTTAAACCCTGATTATTCTTATTCCCACTGGCAATTCTCCATAACTTTGATTCCTTTTTAATGTGCAAAACTGTAATACCAGTACATTACTTGATGATCTGTTTTACTAAGGAGTTTCATGACAAATGTTACTGAGCCATCGAGTTGGTTCCCTACTGCATAAAATTAGACCAATTTTACAAGAAAATATAGGACTGCTGAATTGTTCTTCTCCATATTCAATGTTATTATAAAGTCAAGCATGTGCCTAAATTTACTTCCATGCATTCTTCACTGCCTGCACTATTGTGTCCTTGGTGAGTTACTGAATTAATTTATAAAGCTGAGTCAAGCTATAGATTCTAAAGCAGTTACTTCACCACTTTAAGGACAATGATTCTCCTGCAGAGCTAAGTGAATCTTCTTGCCCCTCCAGAGCATGACAATGTGCTGTCAGCTATGCCAACAAACACTGATGTATCATCAGAGGAATTATGCCATTCATATGCCATTAGACTGCACTCTAGTAAGTAAAATAATTTGAATCATGTTAAGTTTAAAAAAGATCATTCAGATGAGCAATGCCATTTTCTTTTGCTTGTTTCTTTGTCATTTCTCATTGGTAGATCACTGAATAACAGTCAGTTTGTGGATCCATCACCTCTTTCACTTTCATTGACTTAGTTGAGGTCAGAATCTCAACTTTCCTTTGTTTCCCCTAACCATTTTCTCCCTCACTCTTCTCAAGCCTCTGAGGTAAGACTGATTCCACTGTGGAGGCATCCACAGCCGTGTCTGTATACCTTCTGACTCGAAGTCTGAGTTCCCAGGAGGCCCAATCCATGGTGGAGATTCAGCCTAATTTCCTGGCCTTCTAGATTGAAGGCTTAATTACCAATGTGGCTTTGGAGCCATGAACAAGAAAGCAGAAAGCAAGGCTACAGCTGATAGTCACAGATGCCGTTAGGCAAGATCACAAATTCTTACCAGGAATCTCCATGAATTAAAGATAAATCTTCAGGATACTGAGGGCAACTCTCAGGAAAGAAAATCAGTGGGTTATTTTAAGAAAGAGCATATTTTTGAAAAACAATTTCAATGGACATTTCTCCATTAGTTATAAATGTATTGCAGATGAGAAAATGACTGTTTAAAAGACAGTTAAGATTGATTGACTTGGATGATGCTGTGTTTGCAAACGTTCCAATTGAGTGGTGGTGTGTCAGCTGACACAATCATAGAAATGCCCCACTGTTCACATAGAGGTCATTTGGCCCATCAGGTCTGCACTGTTCCTCTGAAGAGAATCCCTCTCTGCCTATCCCCCTATTTACTATAGCTAACCCACCTAACCTGTATATCCCTGGACACTACAGTGCAATTTAGCATGGCCAATCCATGTAACCTGCATAACTTTGGTACTGGGGGAGGAAACCCACCCAGATGCAGGGAGAACATACAAACTCCACACAGACAGTCATCCAAGACTAGATTTGAACCAGGGTCCCTAGCACTGTGAGGTAGCAATGCTAACCATTGAGCTACCATGCCATCTCTAGCCAGTGATGAAAGTGTAGCAACAAGTCCAGCTGGTCACAGAAAATCAAATGGTGAACTAAAAAAACACTCAAGTTGCATTGGAGCTCCTGACTACCAGCAAGAGTGATTAGAACAGAAGTCAAAAGACTTTACAGCCCAAAGATATGCAAGGGTTAGAGTGAGAGGAAATACCAGTTGCCATCTTGAAGCTGGGTAAGACTCAACGGAAACCAAACCATCAATATTTTTGGGTTTGATGCCAATTATATTCCCAAAAATATTCCTTATTCATCAAATTTGTAAACGTATATTACTTAACAATTCAAAGTTGATGCAACATATAAACCACTGCATATTTTTACACAAGTGATGAGGGTTTGGAATGTACTGTCAAACAGTGTAATGAAGGCAGGTTCAATTGAGGCATTCAGAAGGGAACAAGATAGTTATTTGAAAATGAAGAAAGTGCAAGATTATAGGGAGAAAAAGACAGCGAGAAGTTGGCACATTTGGGGATCTGGCACAGACACAGTGGGTTGAATAGTCACAGATTTTGGCGAAGTGTTAATTTTGGAGTTTCAGGGAGGAATTTGCAACTTTCTCACATGATTTTCCACTGCCCACCTCATTAAGTTTGTATTCCATTTTCACTGCACCATTCTCGTCCAATCTTGCGCTCAGTGTAGCAGAAGTGCTCGCTGGTGACTGCATTTTACAGCGTTCACACCGTGGGTTCCATGTTTAAATCCCAGCTACAGACCAGTTCAAATACTGCCAACCTGGCCTAAAGTAGCCACTCAGGTGAGTGTGGTCTCCAGGTCCAGAGAAACATGCATCAAGAAGGTCAAGATGATTTTTAATCAGTAAGGGAATTTAGAATTATGAGGAAAAGATAGGAAAGTGTGGTTATCAGGTCAGCCATGATCTCATTGAAAAGTGGAGCAGACTTGATGGGCTGAATGGCCTACTTCTGCCCCTACATCTTAAGGTCTTATGGTCTTAATGATCTTCTGTACTGCACAAGGGAATGTGCCACCATCTACAAACAAACACTGAACAACAGCAGGCCACTCTGCCTTTCGAGCCTGCTCCACCATTCAATAAGACCATAGCTGAAACAAAACCACAAATTGCTGGAGAAAGTCAGCAGCTTTGGCAGAATCTGTGGAGAGAGAAACGGAATTAATGTTTTGAATCCAGTGACCCTTCATCAGAGCTAGTAGTAGCTAGGAACAGGTGGTATATATAAGAGTTGGGAATGGTGGTGATGTTAAAGGAATGAGAGGATAGGTGGAGACAAAGAGGGAAAGAAAGACAGGCAAACAAAGGGATGGATCGCAGTATGCCAGGGAAGGAGAAAAGCTGATAATGGGGACCATAAATTGGTGAGAATGGATTGACTGTGCTTAAAGCAGCCCCTACGATGACAGGGCCTGAGGTGTGATGGTTGGTAAATGACATGAAAAGAGGTAATCAGGCCCTAAAATTATTGAACTTGATATTGAGTCCCGAATGCTGCAGGGTCCCCAAGTGGAAAATGAGACGCTGTTTTTCCAGCTTGCACTGACATCTGCTGGACCACAAAAGCAAGCCAGAGAATACAGTGGTATGTCGAAGTGCAGGCATCCAGAAGCTAGGGTCATTTTTGCAGACAGAACATGGGTGTTCTGCAAAGTGGTCACCCAGTCTGCATTTCATCTTACCAATGTGGAGGAGACCACATTGTGAGTGGCGAATACAGTAGCCTATATTGAATGAATGCTTCACTTGGAAGGTGTGTCTGCAACCTTGGATAGGGAGAAGGGAGGAGGTAAAGTGTTACACCTTCTGTGATTACATGGGGAGGGGCCGTGGGAAAAGGGGAGGCGTTGGGAATGAAGGATGAGGGACCAGGGTGTGTCTGTTGGTGGTATATGGCTGGAGCTGTTGGAAATGGCAGCTTATGATCCTAAAAATCAAACCATGGTTGATCTGATATAACCTAAACTCTACATTCTTGCATATCCGCCGTAATCTCTCATCTCCCTGGAAATCAAGAATCTATCTACTTTTGCTTGAAATGTATTTAAAAGTGCTGCATCCACTGCCTTTTGAGGAAGGGAATTCCAAAGATTTTGAGGGAAAAGCAACTCTCTGCTACCTCACTGTCAGTCTAACTCTGCTTCTGCACCCATCTCCCAACGCTTATCATACTCTACCATTCCAATATTGCATACAGCATCTTCCCTCAAAAGCCTTCACCCACCCCATTCCCCCAGACTACTAACCCTTCCTGCCTTCTGCACTTCCTACTCACTCCTTTTGGCACCTTGCCACATTTCCTAACTGAGGATGGACCAGCCCCTTGTTTGACCATAGTCCCTTTGACTGGACTAAGGGGCTACTTCTCTAAGACTTTAAGACATGGCCATTCGATTGAAACATAAGCAATGCTGTAGGTGTGACACTGATGCAGCATGGTGCGATATACCAACATATCCATTTCCGTGACTCATAAGTGTTGGTAACCAATGCAAGCTGCCTGGCTTCCTGTATATTCTAAAAGGCAACTCAATGCAAAGCAAAGATGCTGTGAGCATCCTAGTAAAAGCCTGTGAGTGATAAGAGAGCAAGCTAAGAGCTCTGAGATGCACCTTGTTCCAATGCATGAGATGGGTGCATGTTCCAGCATGGAAAAAGGCCTGGCAGCAACCCTGCATTGTAAGGTATCAGTGAGCTCCAAAGTGATGAACTGAAGTACTGAAACCATGCTCCCCCATCTCAAAAATGAGTCAGAGATATGCCATTGTGAGGCTGGTGATTTACCAGTGCCAACCTCGCTGCCCATGGAGCGTTCCCTGAAACGTTGGGGAATGTTGGCCAAGACAGATGCCCAGAGAAGACACCAGTGTGCTCAAGTCTTCAAGTAAGCACATGCCTTTCCCATCAGGAATTGGTGCTGTGCGACTTCTTTCTCCATTGCCTGGAGAACAGCAGTCTCTATTGAAATGAGGCGAAATGATGTAAAATAGAAATGGTAATACAGGCACCTCACTGCTCACGAGCAAAATTCTCTCAAGTTATTAAAAACCCAAGCAGAAAATTGGACTTTCTGTCCTCAGTGACAAGAATCTCAGTTTTACATCCTTATCTTATTTTAACAAACTGCTCGCCATTCCCAATATCATTTCTTTGCTGGAAAATCCAGCATGGTGGACTAAATGGCCTCCTTCAGCACTAAAACTGTTTGGTGAAACTTTTCCCAGAGGCCCATCCCCGAAGGAGGAGTCTTTTCCTTGGCCCATTGCCAACTGGATTTGATGCCAATTTATATTACTGCATTATGAGCTGATGAGAAGACCAAAATACCCTACAAAGGTTAGATGCAGAATAAAGTGGAGCACTTTGTGAAAACATTGAAAGAAATAATCATAATAACATATGGTGTTAGTGATACATTAGTGTGTACAAAGGAGACTTTAACTGTACATCAAATTGACAGTAATGAAAAAAGAGCAGAGCATTTCCATTGTGTACCATAAACAGGTATATTTTATTCAATTCTTTCAATAAACTACTGTTGGTGGATCCCTTTAGAATATGGCATTTAAGGAGCAGATTTCAAATGATAGATTTTTTTTGTATATACAGGCAATTCTGCTCAAAGTGTTTTCTAGTACAGGAGGTCATGTTGTTCTCACTGTGAGAATACTACAAGCAGACATCAGAATGACATGACTAATGGGTGCAGATAAAAGATTCAGGGAATGGGTGATTCTTGTATCATCGATCATCGAGAAATAGGATCAACTGGCTGATAAGACATCAATAACAGATGGGCAATATTTAGAATTAAAACGTGCATCTTTCCCAGATTTATTGAATTTCTTGCTTCGATTAACAAAACAAAATGTTTTATTTGCTTATTTTGCCATTAAGGTGATGAATAGAAGTCCTGGAAATTGGAACTAATCTGTTTGTCCTGCTGCATGCAGTAAACGGATACAGTCTTTTTCACAGACAGGTTTAACCAGTGTGTTTGACCCTCACACTCCAACACTGATGAAACAACAGAGGGTGAAGAAGGAATATTGCAGAGATATGGAATACTCCTTGTCCTGAGCATAACAGGCAACAGTCTGGTCAGACAGATATCTTCAATAAAGGGTCAGTAAGGTGGTTGCCTGCAGTGTGTATGCCTTGTGGTAGAGGGCATATGACTACAGCAGACAAGGAAGGACATTAGGAGATGATTGCATTTCAATCCAATATCCTTCCTTTTATACAGCAAAATCATTAAAAATTGCTTGCATTATCATGTACACTTTGAGTTACCCTATACAAACATTATTGACTTAATGCATTAGCAGTTTGATTTCCTCATCAGTCCTGCATATGCATTGCATGCATAAACTTTAAATCATACAGGTTTCTTAGCAGTATGCATGCGCATTATTGTTGCCTGTTCACCTAGGTGATATCCCTTCATTGTGTCTGCATTATTTGTTGATGCCTTGGTACCTGTTGTTGTTCCATTTCTATTTTTGGGTTGCTGTGGACCTCTGGATCTGATGTTTGATCTGGGGTCTGTGCAGGCGATGTGGTTGTAATTTCTTTGTTAGCTGCCTGCAGATGAGAATCAGCTTCACTGGATGTACGTAGGTACCTGTGGTTGCAAAGGCAAATGGTCATTCACCCGTACCATATACAATCAAGATGACAACTGCTCTTGCAGGTTCTAAGTTGCTAATTGGGCTGACTCTTGTTTAAGAGTACTGAAGGTTTGTCCCCTGACTGGCTGTTAAATGCTCAACTCTGGCAATGTTTTAGCAGTCTTGTCAAAACAAACTTGACTTTCTGCTGTTTCACCTTGGTTTTGTCAACCATGCTTGTTACTACTTCTGCCTTCAATGGGAAAAATAATTTGTGTGCGGAATGACTAGTTGTTGTACTGGACTCCTCTCCATGCCTACATAAGGTGTGTTACTCCACTCGAGGATTGCCTTGAATATCTCTGTGCAGGATCTGATTGATTTCTTCTCTCGCTGCCACTTTGGGCTTTCCACTTGACTGGGGAAATATCATGTGGTATTGAATTTCCCATTCATATATGAATTGGCCGAAATCTTCACCGTGAAATGAGGACATTGCCACTCACCACAAAACATGAATGCACGAGCAACCGAAGTGTGCTTTCAGGCATCTGACAATCTCAGTGATGGTCAAAGTCAGCATGTCCATCTCCCAGTCATCTGCTGTAACAAGATAACCTGCAAGTGTGAAGAGGTGTACTCCCAGTTTCATTCATTGCCTATGTGTCATCAGCCGCTCTCTAGGTACTCATTACATGATGTTGTCCTTGATGTTGCTTATGTTTGGCCACCTCTTGCCTTCTTCAGGCTTGACTCAGTTCAATGGCTTACATGGATACACATGGATACATCTCTTCTGTCAAATCCTTTGGGGTGATGACTCTATTTCCATTGCACAATATGCCATCTTAAGCTGTCAGTTCATTTCTATCTCATACAGCATAGAAATAGACCTTTCAGTCCAACTAGTCCACGTCAACCATGTTCCCAAACTAAACTAGTCCCACTTGCCTGCTCTTGGCCCATATCCCTCTAAGCCTTTCTTATTCAGGAACTTATTCAAATATCTTTAGAACTTTTTAACTGTATCCACCGCTTCCTCTGGCAGTTCATTCCACACACAAATTATTCTCTGTTAAAAAGGTTGCTGCTCATGTCCTTCTTAAAACTTTCTCCTCTCACCTTTAAAAATGCTCCCTTGTTTTGAACTTCCCCATCCTCGAGAAAAGACCCGTGCTATTCACCTTATCTATACCCCTCAAGATTTTATAAACCTCTATAAGGTCACCCTTCAATCTCCTATGCTCCTGTGGAAAAAGTCCCAGCCTATCCAGCCTATTTTCAAAGCTCAAACCCTCATTCCCAGCAACATCCTGGTAAATCTTTTCTGAACCCTCTCCAATTTAATAAAATCCTTCCTGTAGCAGGGTGACCAGAACCGCACACAGTTCTCCAGAAGGGGCCTCACCAATGTCCTGTACAACTTCAACAATGACATCCCAACTCCTATACTCAAAGATCTGAGCAATGAAGGCAAGCATGCCAAATGCCTTCCTAACCACCTTGTCTATCTGTGATGCACGTTTCAAAGAATTATATATCTGAACCTTTTGGTTTCTCTATTCTATAACATTACCCAGAGCCCCACCATTATTTGTATAAATCCTGCTCTTATTTGTGTTACCAAAATGCAATACCTCACATTTACGCAAATTAAACTCCATCTGCCACTCGTCAGCCCATTGATCCAATTGATCAAGATTTCTTTGTAATTTTAGATAACCTTCTTCGCTGTCCACAATAGCATCAATTTTGGTATCATCCTGAAACTTACTAACCATGCCTCCAGTATTCTCATCCAAATCGTCTATATAAATGCCAAACAAAAGTGGACCCAGTACCAATTCCTGTGGAACACCGCTGGTCGCTGGCCTCCAGTCCAAGAAACAACCCTCAGCCACCATCCTCTGTCTCCTACCATCAAGCCAATTTTGTATTCTTATACATTTTCATTTTGTTTAGTCAAATGCCAGGGAAACCCCATGACTAGACATCTTTTGATGTTTTCAGAGATCTTTTGAGCACATTCCTAAGCTTTGCCATGATCCTCCACGGAGCCTTCTGCTGTACTTGAGTTCAGAGTAGAACTGTTGTTTTGGGAGTCTGCTGTCAGGAATACAAATGACACGCTCTGCCTAGCAGAGCTGGTTTTCAGTGATTTTCACCATCATTCCTAGCATGTTCATTTGGGAGAGGATAACGTCCAGTAACTGTCTTTGCTCCCATCAGATTTGGAGGACGTTGTGAAGGCATCACCGGTAGCTTCGAGGTGTCTGTTCATGTTGTGACTGCGTAGCTCATGTATAATTATAAACTCAAAAGGGGTCCAAGGGTGCCTCTTTTGGGCTGGAAAAGTGCCCAGTCTACTTTAGGTTACTTTTATCTCAAACATTTGAGCAATAGGTGAAGCTTACTGTTTCACTTTGCAGCATTAACACAAATGTTGTTCATCACTAACAGGCCGTTTCCATCAAGCCAAAAAATTGTTCTGTCTATCTAAAGAAGAGTCACATTGGACTCAAAACACTAACTCTGTTTCTCTCTCCACAGAAGCTGCCAGACCTGCTGAGCCTCACTAGCACTTTCTGGTTTTATTTTAAATTTCATGTTTCCCAATTGTGCTGAAAATTGTGTGCTACCTTCCTTAATGGGCTTATAGTGTGCAGAATGGCATTACAACCCAATGCAACTAAAATTATGGTCTCTTTTGTAGCTGCCAACAGGAAGTCCTATCAATTTACTTTGGTATGGTTAACAAACTCAACATAGAGCATGAATTGTACCAAGGTTCTTCTGATCTCTATGAAAATGAGGAGTCTTTTTGAGATGACTTAACAAGCAGCTTTAACTCTCTATAAACTAACACCAGATCAATTTTCTTTACATTGAAAACTGGTTCCATTCACAGCCTGTCAACAATACAAAATCTTTGTCCATAGGGACCACAAGCGATCAGGTTCCTGGTCACTCCTACCTACCAGTTCACTCACGGAAAATCAAGCCTTTACTGGAAGAAGAAATATGAAGCACTAGTGACTTTCAGCTAAAAAAAAGTCGATAGGATTTCTCAAGTTACACTTTAACACACAGATCATGTTATTGCGTGTCTGTTGAGAAATCTAGGTAACTGACCAAATTCTATAGTTCAGGGCAACAGCAAAGTTGAAAGGAGTTAGGCAGATGACATGTTCTCTTCCTGTGTCAAGATGCATGTCTGATCCTTGTGAATTTCCTATGGCTGCACTCTTACCTCCAGATTATTTCTTCAGATTAAGAGTCTTTTTTTCTGATGCAACTTTCCTGCAGGTGAATACTCAGACCATATGTTCATTTCAGGCTTGCCTGGCTGGTCCTTAGGGGAGCAACTAAAGCATCATAAGCTTCAATGGCAATGCTGTTAATATGGAGGTTTTGAATGAAACAGGCTGTCAGAACTCAAGAATCAAGACAGCTGGAGTTCAAAGCCAAGACAACTGGCAGGTGGCAGGTGTTTGTGACCACAGTCTATTTGAAAGGTAATCTCAAAGGATTTGGCGTTTTGTGTAAAGGTTTCCTGAAACAGCTGTTAAAGAGGCTAGTTCATTTCGAGAAGCATATTTGTATTCCTTTTTACCTTGTTTATCATTTTTCATCTAATTCATACTGACTTTTCCCCCAAGTACAAACAGGGCTTTGCAATGATGAGCACTGTGGTCTTCCACTTGCTGACTGCTCTCTCTGGTCAAGGCATCATATTACGAACTGTATTGTGGATTGCAATGTTAGACCCAATAAACAACACCCATGAAGAATGATTTTGTGGAATTAATTGTCTCCCTTAGATGGACATTCCAGATTGATACATGCTTCCAATTGAATGCAGTTGTTGCCTTCTTCAACAATTAGCTACAAACAAGTGTTATCAAGCTAACAGGGCCAACATTAATGAACATGTTAATAATAACCAGCAGGGTAATATTGTTTACAAAATCTAGATCCATCAACCAATGGTGTTGCCATAGGATGTGAAAATCTACACTCTACATTGCCTCCCCATGATGAAATCAATAACTAATTGACTTGGGGAGGCAATGGCCTAGTGGTATTGTCATTGGGCTGTTAATCCAGAGACTCAGGTAATGTTCAGGGGACCCAGGTCTGAATCCCACCATGGCAGATGATGAAATTTGAATTCAATAAAGATCTGGAATTAAGAATCTAATGATTACCATGAATCCACAGCTAATTATCGAGAGGAAAGCCCATCTGGTTCACTAATGTCCTTTAAGGAAGGAAACTGCCATCCTTACCTGGTCTGGCCTACATGTGACTCCAGGCCTACAGCAATGTGGTTGACTCTTAATTCTGACTCTGGGATGGGCAATAAATGCTGGCCTCAAATAAATAAAAAAAATTTTAAAAAAGGTATAGCAACAGTGTGCAGCCTTGCCACATTCCTGTGATGAATTGGAAGGGGTCTTTGGGTCCCTCCACTGGTCAGGATACCAAATAAGGCTTTGAAAATGTTAATTATATTACTCCAGATGCCATCCTGCCTCACAGTGCACTGTAGTGACTGCCAATAACGTTGATAATGAATGGCTTCTGATACTGTAGGTAAGAAATACCAAATCAAAGGAAAATTAACATTCATGAGAGGAAAGTGCTAATTGGTTGGCAACTGGACTCTGAACAATGGAGGCATTGCCATAGAAAATGTACAAATTAATGACTATTGACAGTTAATCGCCAAACTTCTAGGAAGAGTCCACTTGCCACCCAATCAACACATTTCTCTCATAAATGCTGTTTTCTTTTATTTTGGTATTTTTTGAAAATTGTCCCAAATGAGTGCAAGACAAGAGGCTTTAACAAAATGTGACATGTTTCAGCAATACTAAAATATTTATACAGAGACCAGGAAGAACTCTACTTTCTCTTATTTTTTATTTCTGCCAATGGAGGAAGATGGGAGTGTTTGATTTATATCTCAGCCAAACAATGGCATATCTGACTGTATAAAAATGGTTTATTGTTTGTTAAGAAGCAACAGTTTAAATGATGCATTAATTAACTAGACAAAGAATGTGTACAACAATGACAAATGAGAAAGCTTTCATCAATCCAAAGTTATTCCCTGAAATGGAAGAAAAGAGGTGATGTTTTGAAATCGGGGAGTGTGCAGCTCTGATGTTGTGCAATGTTTGGTGGTAACAGTCTTTTGTTCTTCCCTTGGGCTGATGTAAGAGAGCTCCTGGTCTTTTCCCACGAGGATGGTAGCTCATTCCTTTGGGTTCTCTCTCTCTCTCTCTTTCTCTCTACATCCCTGTTGATAGACCTTACTTTGGGGGTTGCCCACCTTTAATACATTGATCACCTGTTTAAACCCTTTCGGCCAATGACCACAGGCAGCTACTCATGATACCAGGATGATCATTGTCCCTTTGCCCACCTACATTTTAGAGTTAGTTTATATTCCTTCTAAGAAAAAAAAACGTATTTTCTAAAACACTCGTAATAGGGCAGGTGGCGCCCGATAATCTTTTGTTTAAGTTTTATGGAAGGCCAGTTATTATTATAATGTAGTGAAATGAAGTCTCATGCGGCACGAAAAATATTAAATAAGGAATGATAAAAGAACCTCCGTTTTAAAGGGGACCCCAATTTCAAACAGGCATTAAAGTTATTACTGTAATGTCAGTGTGTTCAAGCATTAACTTGTATCACCAAAGCATATATCATTCTGTTTTTTGTTTCTTGCAGCATAATGTCCACTATCCATCAGACAAAAGGGGTATCCATCAGACAAAAGGGGTATTTTAGCCCACATATGGTGGTAATTCCCTGACAGGTTGATCAATATACTAAGCAATTGCTGAGGTGCAATTTCAGCACAGCCAACAGTTGGGTTTGTCCTCTGACAAGTAAGTTCCTACATTGTCCTTTCCTTATGGGTTGTACTGAGTGGATCACTTCTATCTCAACATCTGTGTCATCCAGTGTGTGTTGGTGCTTGGAGGGGTAGGACCAACAAACAGTCGATCTTTCGGAAATTTGTCACACACTGGTTACTTAACTGAACAGCCATAATCCTCTGGGTGATATGGTCAAATGAGAGAGGGTCAAAGTTCAAGGCATAACAGGAAAGCCAAACAAAATTAGATTTGCAACAGAGCAATGCAGATCATTAATTCCATGTTGTTTACTGAAGAGTTAGGTAGAAAGAGTGAAGGAAAGGAAAACGGTCCTGTATCCCAATCATCTCCATTGTAGCAATGCCAATAATGCAAATGGTGGTGTTTCCACTGGAATGAGAACAACATTGCTGCATTACCACTGGCTCTTCAGATCTCTCCTTTTTTCTATGGGAGCTTGTCCTTCAGGAGTTGAGGTTTATACCTGTGAAATTCCTATGAATGCGTCAGAATAGTGCTAAAAGGAAAACCTAGCAAGTGGGAGAAAGGGAGGAGAATTTGCTGAATAAAAGTGTAGAGTATGAAAGAATTTAATAAAAATGTATGACTCAATGCAGTACAAACAAAATAAAAGCAGGTTGTTGTTTGAGCGCTCACCGTTAAGTATGCAATTGTACAGCAGGGGACAGAAGGAATAGCTGTGTCAGGATAGTAATGTGTTGCAGGATCTGCGCTCATACTAAGAGTTGTGAAAAGTAGTCTTAATTTGGCAATTATTAGGATCATTACATTTCTCCCCGGGATGCCACACAAATCCTGGCAAGGGTGTTGCTGGCACTGGTCTGCTCACTGCACCCACGCTGACTTATTTGGTATGGCATCCATCTGTCACCTGAGAAAAACCTGTATCCTGGCTGGGGTCATCAGTTATCTCTGAAGTTCCTAAAGATTTCATCATTTGATTTTCTCCTCCCAACTACTCACCCTTGTGCCTGTTTTAACAGAGCTTCCCCTTCTCACAGCCAATTGGAAACAGACGTTTTATTACCTACTTGACTGTCAGCCTTTTCTTTCCCAACTCTGATATTTTGGGGAAAAAAAATTGCTAGAAAACCTCAGCAGGTCTGGCTGCATCTATGGAGAGAGAAACAGAATTAACGTTTCAGGTCCAGTGATCCTTCTTCAGAACATTGGACCTGAAACGTTAACTCTGTTTTCTGTCTCTACAGTGCTGCCAGAGCTGCTGAGTTTCTCCAGCAATTTCTGTTCTTGTTTTGGATTTCCAGCACCCACAGTTCTTGGGTTTGTTTTGTTTAGTCCAATATTTTGGAACCGGTAAAGAAAAGCGTTGAAAGTAAACTATTATTTTTATTTCCTCGATCCTCTTTCTCTTAGCTTGCTCCCAATAAATTGATCATGAATTCCTGGAGACTCACTGGAAAAGGTTGAAGAATTGGTGAATTGACTCCTGTTGTTGTTGGTCCTGACATGATTAATAAACTCCTTTGGAGCAGTGTCTATAAATCAGGATGTCCGGCAATGTTGGTCCAAGATAAAAATACTATTTGCACACACCAAGATTAAAAACATCAACTCCCAGTCATGCGGTGATGCCGGCTTGTTTTATGCAGCAACAAGTCCAACACTCTGCCCTGCCTCTGAGCAGTGAGCTTCCTGCAGGTGGTTTGTTTAGGGCTGACAAGCTACAATAGAAATCTAAAAGAGGCCTGATCGCAAAAGAAACAGGCCTCCCACTGGTAACGTTGGGCACCAGGAGCCATTTCCTTGTCCACTTTACTCCACATGAAAATCAACTCAAGGTCTTTCTATATTTGCACCAGCAGAGCAGAGTTTTCAGATTCATTTCCAGGCTTCATTTGAATTCATTTTGTACATTGCATGAAACATGTAGTGCCGGAAGACTGGAGCAGTGAATCAATTCTGTGCCTCTTACTCCATTATTTCTTGTTGGCTGCACGTTGGCTAATTTTAATTAACAATGCCACTATGACCCAAAAGTGCTATCACCGTTGATACATAGAAAATAGGAGCCGGAGTTGGCCATTCAGCCCTTTTAGTGGAATTTCACTCAAGACCTTTAAAGTTTCTATTACTATAATATGTAATGGGAATTCTAGCTCTGAAGGCTGTACAACATTATCAAGAGAAGACCAGGGATAGCATTACAAGCTCATACTTCACACTGAATTGCACTGATACCAGTGGGGAACTCAGCAATGAGAAACATAGGCATAGTTGGAGATTTCATTAAAATGATGGTCGCAATAAAGTTGTTGCACAGACAGGATTTCGAATTAGTTTCCCCCCTGTGGCATAACCAAGGGCTTGGGGAGTTGTTGAGTACAGAGAAGCAACTATAAATTATGTCACTGAAGAGCTAGCCCAGATTATTATATAATACAAGGATAGGGCACTTCCTTTATGCAACAGAATGAGAGAAGCCAGGATTAATTGTTCTCCTTAGAGTGGAGAAGGTTAAGGAAGATTTAATAGAGATGCTCTGAAAGTATAAATAAGGCGTAATGGTACCCATTTTCACAAGGGCTAGTCATCAAAGGACACTGATTTAAGATAACTGGCAAGAGTGCCAAGGGGGAGCAGAGAATTTTTTTTTCTATTTGACGTAGCAAGCAGTTATGATCTAAAATGCATTGCCCAAGAATAGATTTAACAGCAAAAATCAAATGTAGACTTGGGAAGAAAATATTTACAAGGCCACAGAGAAGGAACAGGAGGAATAGAACTAATTCACTGACTCTCCCAAAAGAGCCAGTTCAAGCATGTCAGAATAAATGGTCTCCTTGTGTGTTGTTTAAACCTAAGAACAACAGATAACATTACATACCACAAAATAAAACCAAATCCTAGGTTAATCATCATTCATCTCTATACGAGACATTTTACAAATTTCACAAAAGCATGAAGAAATAAATAAAGAAAATTCACTTGAGTCTTTGAAGGAGTTGCAAAAAGTTATTCTTGATGACAGCCATGATTTGACTATTAATTACATACTGTAATGTTAATCAAACAGAGCTCTGCTGACCAATCATGTATTTCTTTGTAAGCTGTTACTGTATTTAAGTTGTGGTGGCATTCTTCTTTCTGAGTCAAAGGTTGTGGGTTCAAGTCCCGCTCCAGAGAGTATGAAATCTAGGGTGGCATTCCTGGTGCAGTCCTGAAAGAGTGCTACATTGTCTGTGGTGCCACCTTTCAGATGAAATGCAGGCCTCATATACCCTCTCAGGTGGCCATAAATGATCCCAGGGCACAATTTTCAGGAAAATCTGAGGAGTTCTCTGTACTGTCCCAGTTAATATCTACACTTCAAGCAATATCACTAAACAGATTATCTGGTCAGTTGCCTTTTCCTGATTTGCTGTGTGCAACTTGACTGCCACTTTTCCTACATTACAACAGTGATTACACTTCAAAATAATTTGTTGATCTTAAAATGTTTTGGAATATTCTGATGTCATTAAACATGCTACATTAATGCCAAACTATCTTTCTCATGAAGGCAATATGAACTATTAAGGCACTACATATTTTAGACTGCCAGCCAATACTAGCAATCATTATTTACCCAGGAACAGACTCCTAAAACATTTTGAAAAATCCACATAAAATTTAAGTAATGTAATGCTTAAAGAGACTGAGAATTGAAACTTAGCACAGGGTAATCTAATTCACAGATTGAAAAGAAAATATTACACCACATGAATTATGCTGCAGTTTATAATGATGTCTCATTCCCTGATTGGAATGGAGCATTGTAATCTGGCTGTCCTTTATTACTAGCATCACTCCCTCAGTATATGTTACTGAGATAGTTACCATAATGAACCATGCAGCTCAGTGCAATTCTCCCAAACCACCCCTGCCACATCTAATACGGTAGTCACTCCCTTACTTTTATTGGTTTACCAATGGCGGCAATGGGTCTCCCTGATGGATCAGTTGATAAAAAGCGTAGACCTGAAGAGACCCAAGAGATAATGGTTACTATTTCTTCTTGGTGTTGAGTTAGCTGATCTCAACCACAGTGGTGCCTAAAAGCAGTTCTGGGACAGGTTAGAGTCATAGAGTCATACAGCACAGAGAAAAATCCTTTGGTCCAACTCATTTATGCTAATCAGACAACCCTCTACCACCACCCTCTGTCACCTACTTTCAAGTCAATTTTGTATCAAATTGGCTAGATCCCCCTTGATCCCACATGATCTAACCTTACTAACCAGGCTATCATGTGGAACTTTGTCGAATGCTTTGCTGAAGTCTATATAGACAATGTCTACTGCTCTGCCTTCGTCAATATTCTTTGTCACCTTTTCAAAAAAACTCAATCAAGTTAGTGAGACATGATTCCCATGCACAAAGCTATGTTGACTATTCCTAATCAATCCTTGCCTTTCCAAATGTACTTAAATCCTGTCCCTGTCAATCCCCTCCAACGACTTACCCAAGGGGCAGCACAGTGGTTAGCACTGCTGCCTCACAGCGCCAAGGACCTGGGTTCAATTCCACCCTTGGGTGACTGTCTGTGTGGAGTTTGCACATTCTCCCCGTGTCTGCATGGGTTTCCTCTAGGTACTCCGGTTTCCTCCCACAGTCCAAAGATGTGCAGGCTAGGTGGATTGGCCGTGCTAAATTGCCCACAGTGTTCAGGGATGTGTAGCTTAGGTGGGTTATTAGAGCAATGGGTCTGGGTGGGATGCTCCAAGGGTCAATGTGGACTTGTTGGGCCGAAGAGCCCGTTTCCACAATGTAGTGATTCTATGAACACTGATGTAAGGCTTACTGTTCTATAGTTCCCTGGCTTTTCCTTACAGCATTTCTTAAATAATGGCACCACATAAGCCAACTTTCAATCTTCCAGCACCTCACCTGTGGCAAATATTCCAGCAAGAGGCCCAGCAATGTTTTCCCAGCTTCCCACAAAGTTCTGGGAAACACCTGATCAGGTCCCAGGGATTTATCTACCTTTATGTGTTATAAGACCTCCAGCACCTCTTCTTCTGTAATATGAACTCTTTTCAAGACATCACTATTTATTTCCCCAAGTACCCTAGCTTCCATGTCCTACTCCAGAATAAATACTGACGCAAAATATTCATTTAGTATCTAACCTATCTGCTGTGGTTCAACACATAGACAGCCACATTGATCTTTAATTCCTATTGCTTACTAATAATTAACAATGTCTTCAATTAATCTACACAGTGAATTATAGCCAACCTTCCCTTTTACATGTGGTCCATCCTGGATTTGTCAGCAGAGTGGTGTAGTCCCACTGCAATCAAGCTGAGCTGCAAAATGATAGATCATGAATCAATCCCAATTATTCATTGCACATTTTATTCCCAATCTTCATCACATTGTCACAATATGATCCCCTTATCAGAGAAAGGAAGAATTAGAACATCAGACATCAATCCAAAAAACATGACTTATGCATCCTTGTATTCCAGTCTTCCAGATAGAAAGGTCAGCTATTACATTAGCTTTCTTGATTATTTTCTGCAATATGAGGTTTCTGGAATATGAAACCAGTGACATTACCAGAACACTAGCACTACCCGACATGAAATGTGGTTACTTTGGAAAGTTACTGAAGGTTGATGATCTATGAAACAATACCCAAAGCGTCCTGAGGAGCAGATAGCAGTTTGAGGTAGGAAAAAATGATTAAGCCTGTGTTTATGGAACAGGTGGTGCATTGTACCTCCTTCTCTGACATCACAATAGAACTGTATGGATTATTATTAACTGTCACATTGCATTTTACAAAGTTATTCCCTTAGCATAACGTTCATTCTATGAATTGATTCCATATATTTCAAAGCGGTTTATGCTGTGGAGATGTCGATTCTTTCTGAAAAAGTATTTCATATTTGGAAAACTTTTTCTGAAATGCAGGGAGCACTGATACTAATAATACAGGGGTACTAGTTCCTTACATATCAATTTTATCAAAAATACGATTTTTAGGCAAGGGAACACCAGCAAAGATACTAACTAGAGAAAGACTAAATACATCACTGAGTCAAGATTTTGAAAATTCTAAAAGGTGGGAATGTATTGACATAATATATAAAAATATTGTTCTAGATACTTACAAGTTCATAATTAGAAAATATTAAAATAATCCTTTCAGACCCAGAAGCATCTCTAGACAAATGGGCAGCACAGTGGCTCAGTGGCTAGCACTGCTTCCTCACAGCACCAGGAACCCAGGTTCAATTCCACTCTCAGGCAACTGTCTGTGTGGAGTTTGCACATTCTTCCCATGTCTGCGTGGGTTTCCTCTGGGTGCTCCAGTTTCCTCCCACAGTCCAAAAGATGTGCAGGTTAGGTGAATTGGCCATGCTAAATTGCCCATACTGTTCAGAGATGTGTAGATTAGGTGGGTTACAAGGGGATGGGTCTGGGTGGAATACTCTGAGGTTTGGTGTGGACTTGTTGGGCCGAAGGGCCTGTTTCCATATTGTCAGGATTCTATGAAATCGTGCATAAAAGGTCTAATTTATCATTTCTAACTCAACAGTGCCACCTGCTGTGCCTGAATAACTAGTACCATTTGTCTAAATGATACACATTTGGATTTTAATTTATCTCCATTTTAATTTAATCCTGTCTCTCTTTCTCTACCCTTCCCATTGCTCATTGTGGGGAGCTAGCAGTAAAACATGGAGCTCCCTCACGACATTCATATGGGTCTCTTCTTAGCTATATTCACCAGTTCATACACCAATGGATCTACCTTTGAGATAAATGCCTCTAACAGGATATATCAAGATGTTGTTATAGATGTTGAATGAATGTGAATATTAGGGTTGTATTTGCTTCATGTGAAATCAATGGTAGACTCCAGAGCCAAAAATTACACGACACCAGGTTATAGTCCAACAGGTTTATTTGAAATCACAAGCTTTTGGAGTGCAGCCCCTTTGTCAGGTGCAGTGAGAGGAGTGCACACAGACAGAGTTTATAGGCAGAGAGATGAAGGGCAGCTTGTGATTTCAAATAAACCTGTTGGACTATAACCTGGTGTTGAGTGATTTTTGACTTTGTCCACCCCAGTCCAACACTGACACTTCCACATCAAGATTCCAGAGCCATTGACAAAAACTCACAAACTCTAATTTCGATGTACTTTCTGATATGAAATCAAAACTTAAGAGTTGTTTCATTTCTATTTTTTCCATTTGCAGCTTATTCAGGTACCTTAATCCAATGTTGGCAGGTCAGTCACAGTTGCACTCCTTCTTGTGGTGATTTGCCACCCCACTAGCTCAGCTGTTCCAATACAGCTATAACACTGGCATCTACCTGACGTGGAAAATTACCCAGCTATGTCCTGTATACAAAAAGCAGGACAAATCTAACCCAGCCAATTACTGCCTATGATGAAAGGTGTCATCAACAGTGCTATCAAGCAGCACCTGCTCAGCAATAAACTGTTCAGTGACGCCGATTTTGGGTTACACCAGTGTCACTCAGCACCTGACCTCGTTGCAGCCTTGGTTCAAATATGGACAAAAGAGCTGAATTGAATAGATGAGGTGAGAGTGACCGTCCTTGGCATCAAGGAGTCCTAGCAAAATTGGACTCAATTGGTATTGGGGTAAAAATCTGAGCTGTTTGGATTCAAACTTGGTACAATAGAAGATGGTTGTAATTGTTGGGGGTCAGTCATCTCAGCTCCAATAGATCTCTGCAGGAATTCTTTGTCCCAACCATCCTCAGTTACTTCATCAATGACCATCTCTCCATCATAAGATCAGAAGTGGGAATGTTCACCGATGATTGCATGAAGTTAAGCACCATTCGTGACTCCACAGATGCTGAAGCAGACCGGGTTTGTGCTGGCAAGTAGCAAGTAAAACAGAAGTGCCACAGAATGACTATCTCCAACAAGAGAAAAACCTAACTATTGCCCCTTATCATTCAAGAGTGTCCAGGACAAAGCGACCTGCTTGACTGCCACCACACCTACATTCATCTATTCCCTCCACCACCAATGCTCAGAGCAGCAATGTATACTATCTACAAGATGCACTACAAAAATTCGCCAAAGCTTCTTAGATACCACCTTTCAAATCCATGACACCTACCATCTAGAAGGACAAGGGGAGGACATACATGGGAATACCACCATCTGCAAGTTCCCCTCCAAGCCACTCACCATCCTAACTTGGAAATATATTACCATTCTTTCAGTGTCGCTGGGTCAAATTCCTGGATCTCCCTTCTCAACTACATCCCATGGACTGGAATAGTTCAAGAAGGCAGCTCACCAGCACTTTCTGAAGGAGAGCTAGGGATGGGCGATAAATACTAGCCCAGCCACTGAACCCCATATCCCATAAAGAATAAAAAAAAAATACTAGTCCTCCTTTTTGAAGTATTCAAGGCGAATTGGAACAGTGTGTCTCATTCATCAGTTTTACTGATTTTTCCTTTTGGGTAGCTACTTGTGTTCTGACAGGAACACATATTTCAAAGCATTTACTTTCCAGAAAGGTAGACCTTTCACAGCACAGATGTACAAGTAGAAAATACTTTTGACTTAAATTCAACATTGCTGCAGCAAACTGTTTTCATGGCCCAACTTCATAAAAACAAGTTCACTTTTTTTCAAGTAATGCAACTCATCGGCAACTAAATGACCTAATAACATTGGATGAACGAGCTACACCCAATATTGACAATATTGCCCAATCAAGTTGGTATCCTCCAATCAGTCCTGACAGGACCTGATAGAGATGTCTGTTATATACACACTGTGAAGCATATCATCAAGACATCATTCATAGCATCCAAATTGGCTGAAAATGACAGTTTTCATTGAACAGGGAAAATGTTTATAGCCATCTTTGGTTATATTCAATGAATAATCCAAAGCAGCTTTTGTGTTTCTTGGCAATGTAGATGAAAATATGGGCAAACAAGTCAACGGTAGGACATGGTGAAACTAAACTATGCAGAGAAACAAGCTTCCATTTCTAACCCTGAGGCTTCAGCTAATGAAGCAGTAGAAGCACTAAAAATGGTTTCAGTGCACCAAGGAAGACAAGGCGAATATTGGGAGGATTCCTACACTGAAGTGCATATGTGGGTGTTAAGTGAACACAGGACTAAAGTCAGCTGAAGCACCCTCCTGCACATAATACAATCAGAAATATTTACTGTCCAAGATTACCAAAGAGAACAAGCTCCCAGTTGTGACACCAGAGATTTCCCACCAAACAAATCCAGGAACTAGAAATGTGACTTCAAAAGGGGCAACATTTGATGAATGAATAGAACAGCCATAGTAAACAAAATGATAGTGAATGATGTGCATGCAGCTCCATTTTGGAACCACTTTTTTTTACCTGAATAACATGGGCCAAGTTCATTCAGTCTCTGGATCATCAGTGACCAGATGTACTACTTAAGATACACATTAGTATCTGGCCAAAGTCCTGATTAGCTGAGCTCTGTGGGAATTACCCTGGAAGTCTGAACTTCAAACCAGTGATGAACCTCTCTCTGGGACCCTTGATAGTCTATTGTCAGTTTCCTTGTTTGACCTTAATTTAAAGAGGGCGTTTCAATTCTTCTCTTCACATAATGAGTTTCAGAGGATAGTCTTGGCACCATCAAAATCTATTGTCAACAAGGTTTATCTTCAGAATATCTGACATACTCAGTGTGTACTGTATATTCCAGATGCTGAATTTTAATGTCAGGGTAATTACTTGCTGATACTGTTTTCAGAGTGTGGTGGACTATTTCAAGATAGTGACCAGTTTCAGCCATTTGTAAACAACAAGTTCTCTTGCCATTTTCTTAAAACATTCCTTTGTAAATTCTGTTCAGCTTGTCTACTTTCAGGTTCAGGTGACTTTGACAGCCATTTTAAAGTGTTCCAGCTCATTTTTAACAGTTTTCTCTCTGAACCAAAGTCTAAAGATTTAAAGTTAGTCAATGATATCTAAAGAATAATGCTCCATGTTGACAATATTTAAACTTACCATCTGGGGGATCATGCCACAAGTAGCAGCAATAGCTTGGCTTTTCCCCTCACTTATTTCCCCTCACTGATTCAAGGGAGCTCTCTAATGAAGATTGCGCACTGCATTTCTGGACAAGCCAGGCTTGAAGACTCATCAAGAAATGGGGAGCAGTGTGATTAAGAGAGGACAGAATGGGAAATCTAGGTTTTCATTAACAAGAAAATCTTCAATGGATGGGAAAATATGAGTGATTGGATTGAAATGTTATCATAGACTGTGATAAAGTCGGAGGAGAAACTCACCCAGCACTTTCATTCAAGTTGTGCAGTCTGTGGGCTAACAGAGACACAGGTGGGGGCTGTTGACCAGGATTCTAACGCAGTGAAGGAGAAGAGCACACAGACACAGAGTTTACAGGCAGAGAGATCAAGGGCTGAGAGATCAAAAGATCATACAATTGGTGTGAGTGAAGCGTCAGATAATAAGTCTCTGCAGGTGACCAAGAGTGTTAAATGGTGAGTAAAGTATCAACAGCAGAATAATCAGCGAAGGAATGACTTATAATCCGATTAAATGAGGCAGAGAGATATTTACAAAAAATTAAAAGTAAGGTGGTAAACATAGAAACATAGAAGATAGGAGCAGGAGGAGACTTTTCAGCCCTTCAAGGCTGCTCTGCCATTCATCATGGCTGATCGTCCAACTCAATATCCTAATCCTGCTTTCTCACCATAACCTTTGATCCCATTCGCCCCAAGTGCTACTACTCGCCGCCTCTTGAATACATTCAATGTTTTGCCAGCAACTACTTCCTGTGGTAATGAATTCCACAGCCTCACCACTCTTTGGATGAAGAAATGTCTCCTCATCTACATTCTACATGGTCTACCCCAAATCCTCAGACTGTGACCACTGGTTTTGGACATATCCACCATCGGGAACATCCTCCCTGCGTCTACTTGTCTAGGTATTTATCTCTCTGCCTCATTTAAATGTGTTTAAGAAAATTTTCTTCTATCAATATGTAGATATACCTACTTGAAAAGGAGTATACTTGACCTTCTCTTGAAAGACAAGGCAGGGCAAGTGAACTGAAGTTTTGGTGGGGGAGCTCTTTGGGACTAGTGGCCATAATTCTATTAGTTTTAAAATAGTTATGGATAAAAGTTGTGTAAAACTTAAAGTTCTAAATTGGAGTAAGGCCAATTTTAATGGCATGAAACAGGAGCTCTCAAAATTGATTGGAGTAGACTGTTTGCAGGTAAAGGGATGACTAGCTGTAAGGAGGCTTTCAAAACTGAGATAATGAGAGTTCAGAGGCAATATGTTCCTGTGAGAGTGAAGGATAAGGCTGGTGGGTGTAGGGATCAATGACTGAATAAAGATTTGAGGCTCTGGAGAAAAATAAGAAGGAATCATATGTTGGGTATAGACGACTGGGGTCAAGTGAATCTCTTGAAAAGTATAAAGGGTTAAGGGTTACAGAGGATTCTTAAGAGGTAAATCAGGAGATTCAGAAGGGAAATCAAGACTGGTATAAGTAATAGTGATCATGCTAAATTGGTGCGTAAACCTAACCAGTTCACTAATGTCCTTCAGGGAGGGAAGCCTACTCTTCTTAACTGGTGTGATCTAAATTTATTTGCACTCTGATGAGGCCTTGCAAGCAGCTCAAAAGAGTGAGACAGACATCATGATCTAAGAAAATGGGATACCAACAATTTTTCAGCACAACTATGCATTGGACAATAAATGTTAGCCCTGCCAGCAATGCAAACTAATATGTAACATCTTCCTGATTTTTGCAAAGGGAATTTCTCTCTATGTCTATTAAAACAAGTAAGTCAGTAATCACCTTACAGAAATCCCATTTTGGTTACAGAGAAATTTTAATACTAAAGAGAAAAAAAAACAATAAATTAATAGCATATCTTCATATCTGACGCAGAAGCTGATGAGTTTTCCTTAATTTCTCTGACCAAACAATTGAGTCCACCAATTTATATCACGGTCTCACAGTGGAGTGTTAGAGTCCCTACCTCTGAGTCAGGAAGCTCCAATTCAAATCGGACCTCCCACAGAGGCATGTAGTAACATCTTTGAACGGCTAATTAAAAAATATCTACAATCAGACTCTTACACCATTGGTTCAATGTCAACAGAGAATTACCAGCAACAATTTGTCTTTCTGTTCCATCATTCTGCCATTTTAAACACGATTGGCCATCCTGCCTATAGAAGAAATGCGATTAACTTTTTTACTGCTTCCAACTTAAGTCTTTGAGAGAAAGTACCTAGTCCTAGTTTAATTACTTTCTAAAAATAACTGCATTAGAATACAGAGCTCAAAAACCTCTGAAAGACCATCAACTCTGGGCTGTTATAAAGTCATAGAGCACAGAACATTGCCTTCAACCCATCAAGTCTGTGCCGATCTATCTAAACTAATCCAACTTTCTAACCAGAAGACATTTCGAGTGCTCATCCAAGTACTTTTTAAAGTTATGAGGTTTCTTGCCTCTACTACCCTCCCAGACTGTTGTTAGACATGAAGTCATAAACTGTCTAGCCTTAACTAGCTCTAATCTATGTGGTATAAAATCATGCAGCACATCTTGATGTGCTGCAAGCAGTGGGTTGTTGCAGTGATTATTTCTACAAGTGCAACTCCTCTCCAGCAACCATTGGTTGTCCTATGTCAGGTTCCAACTACATCACCACCGCCCTAATTCAGCATTTCACTTGGAAAGGTAAAGCACAATGCCACTCTACCAATTAAACAAGGTGATCCAGATGCTCTTCAAATTTGTCTAAGATCAGTTGGGAATTCCCATTATGTGAATGTTTACAGAAGAGCCCCAAAAGTTTTGAAACAAAACAGCTGATACTGGGAAAGAATGTCTGCCTCCATCTTCTGACTCATACAACAACTGTACAGCAGTTTGGCTGAATCTCTGGTCATATAAACCCTACTGACACATAGTATGAAAATACATCATAGTTCAAAAATAATTGCTCTATAAAATTAACTCCACATTGTAGTATCAGTTGCCATGTTTTTCAGTTTCTGGTATGTTGTACTTTATCAATGGACAGTGACGATAATGCACATCAACAGCATTTCTGTCAATGACACCAAGGACTAATGGAGTTAGCTGAAACCAGCTGAGTGGCTGGGAAATCATAGAATCCCTACAGTGTGGAAGCAGGCCATTCAGCCCATCAAGTCCACACCAACCCTCCGAACAGCATCCTACCCAGACACACACCCCTACCCTAGCCCTGTAAAGCCTGCATTTCCCATGGCTAATCCATCCAGCCTGCACACCCCTTGACACTATGGGCAATTTAGCATGGCCAAACCACCTAGCTTGCACATCTTTGGACTGTGAGTGGAAACTGGAGCACCTGGAGGAAACCCATGCTGACATTGGGAGAGCATGCAAACTCCTAACGCCTGTGAATAGAATCGAACCCGGGTCCTTGGCACCATGAGGCAGCAGTGCTAACCAGTGAGCCACTGGTTCTAAATTTCAAAAAATGATCCCCATCAACATTAGCTTGCCTCAGAGACAATCTTCCTTCAGGAAAAGATATGAGGGTAGGAATGAGATGAGGTGAGATGAATGAATAAAAACTCCACTGCTGGTGTGAGGTTTGAGCCAGTTTTAGAAGAAGGAAAAGTAGACGGCATCCCAAGAATATGGTCCAAGTGGCTGGAGTTGCTACAACTGTTGGTGTGGAAGGAGGCAGGATGGGGTTGTTCAAAGGTGTTAATCAAAGGAATGGAGTGTTTGGTGTGGGGTTGGGTGAAGGACATAGGAGGGGATCAAGTTACACATATGGGATAAAATGAAGTTGTAACGGGATATAAAGATGAAGATAAAGCATTTGCTATTGAAAGATGGAGGATACAATGCTAATGTAGGTGATAGAGTGTGGTAGTGGACAAGAGAGATTTTGAGACAGAATATATGCCGTGCAGTTCGGACAACACAAATGTTAAGGAGGGTGGAGAATGGAATGCTAACAATTGTGAACGGAGCAAATAAGTCCAGAAATGATGAAAAAACATATTAGTTGTTGAAGAGAAAAACAGAGTGTAAAATTCAACTCAGTTGAATAAGGCACTAAATTTGTGAACAATATGGCTCATCCAGAGACCGTAACCAGGAAGACAGATGGACTGCAGTGCTGACTCATAACTTTGATGTAAATGGTTTGATGTTTTACTGCAGTGTGTTATTTTGTTCTTCGAGATTTCTTTTTAAGAGGTTGGAGACAGATTATTCAGCTTCCTTAGGACGTTGAATAAATTGGATAAATTAATGCAAGGAAAATTGTTTATCGTTGAAAAAGATGTCATTGGTATGGTCTGATCTTGTTGCATATCTTTTACATTCAAATAATCACCAAGTCACTGAAAGTGCATAAGCCACAATAGAAATTACAACAGAATTGTGCAGGGAAGGTATGTGATTACTATTCCTGAAGCCTGTAGAATTGGAATCCCCTCAATATGATTTTATGAAATCTGAAAAAGAATCTTCAACCCCCTTGGTCACAATGTTGTAAATAAAGGGCAACTTCCAGCACAAATACACAGGGGTTAAATTCAGCCACTGTCTGTGTTGGTTAGCTCAGTTGGCTGGATGGCTGGTTCACAATATAGAGTGATACTAACAGTGAGGGTTCAATTCCTCCACAGGCTGAGGTTATTATGAAGGACTCTCCGTCTCAAGCTTACCCCTTGCCTGAGAAGTGGTGACCTCAGGTTAAACCACCACCAGCTTTCCCCCTCTTGCTAATGAGAGAGCAGGACTATGGTACCTTTACCTCAGAATGACGGATTAAACTTCATCTGGCTTCTATTTTGTGACCATGGTGCAGGAAACTACTTGTCATCAGCTGATGTAATCAAAAGATTGATCGCCTAATATTGGAACCTGGTCATTATTACTCAAATGAGTCTCCACTGCATGGTGGGGTTGGAATGGTTTGTTCAAACCTTTGTTCATCTAAGGGCCAGGTGCTTTGCTGTGTCATCTCCAAACTGCAGAAGAGATATTTTGAACCATTGTGAATTGATTGTATTGTCTGAACTGTTTTTGTTTTCCCCACAGAAAAGGACTGCACTGTTTCATTGATCATACTCCCCTGGACTGGGTGTGAAGTACATAGAGGAGGATTAGCCCTCAGACATCCTGAACAATAGGAAAATGTTGTAAAACAAAAATAGAAACTGTTGGAGAAACTCAGCAAGTCTGGCAGAATCTTTGGAGAGACAGAGAGTTAATGTTTCGGATCCAGTGACCCTTCTTCAGAACTGTGCTTGATATGAATCACCACAAAAGGGGGTGAAATTGAAGCAACTTTACTACATTCAGGAGAAAGATCCAGTGCGGTCAGCGTGACTCAGGCCTACAACCAACATCGGATGGAGCAGCCATGTTAGAGATTGTAACTATTCCAGCCAAACCTGGTCTTTGGGGTGGGAGGGGTGTCTCCTGTCCCAAAGGAGGGTGAGGAATAGTTGATCTGGCTCATTGGCATACAGTTCTTACTGGAAGAACCAGCCATTGAAGGATTGTAAGTTTTCTACCAAATCCAAGGGGTATTAGGGCTCAGAGGTTACATTAATCTGAGGATAACAACCAAATCCAGGGTCCAAATTAAAGTTTGAACAGAAAGGTTTTGCCAGAGATAGTAGGAACTGCAGATGCTGGAGAACCTGAGATAACAAGGTGTAGAGCTGGATGAACACAGCAGGCCAAGCAGCATCATAGGAGCAGGAAAGCTGACATTTCGGGCCTAGACCCTTGGCCTGCTGTGTTCATCCAGCTCTACACCTTGTTATCTCAGAAAAGTTTTGCCTGTGGTTTTTCAGTCAAGGTTTTGTTTCCTTAATAGGTTGTGATTCTTTGGTGTTTCTTGGGGGAGCTAAGGTTAAATTGGGGAGGAATTTAAAACAAACAAACCACCTGAGGCTGTGTCTTTTAAACCAGATTAAGGATGTCAGGATGTCAGAAGGGTTTTGTTTTGATAAACAAGAAGCTTGTGCTTGAATCAAACCCTGTGCCTGTGCTATTTTGTTCAATAAAATCCTGAAGTCCAAGAACATTTGTAAGAAGTGAATGGGAACTGCTTGCAAGCCAATGTGCTTTTCCCTGCAAATACTGCCATTAAGCATTTACTGGGTCTCAAAGAGGCCCAGGATGTGATTGCTTCCTGACTCTGCAGAGTCTGTCCACAATCTACATGGCACAAGTCAGGAGTGTGATGGAGTACTCCCTACTTGCCTGGACAACTGGAATATAGGAATAAGAGTAGGCCATTCAGCCCTTTGAGCCTGTTCTACCATTCAATGAGATCAGTAGCCTAACTCCATACACCTGCCTTTGGCCCATATCCCTTAACACCTTTGCTTAATAAAAATGTATCTATCTCAAATTTAAAATTAACAACTAATCCTGCATCCACTATCACCTAGGGAAGAGAGTTCCAAACCTCTACCTCTACCACCTTTTGTGTGTAGGAGTGCTTCCTAATATCTCTCCTGAATGCTCTGGCTGTAATTATAAGACTTATGTCCCCTGGCTCTAGTATCTCCAACCAGTGGAAATAGTTTATCTTTATCAACCCTCTGTTTTCCTGTTAATATCTTGAAGACTTTGATCAGATCACCCATTAACCTTCTAAATTCGAGAGAAAACAGGCCTAATTTGTATAATCCTCCTCAGATCAATCCTTAATATTGCGGTATCATTCTTGTAAATCTATGTTGTACTCCCTCCAAGACCAATATATCCTTCCTAAAGGCATGGCTCTGCTTACGGTACCTCAGGTGAGGTCTAACCAGAGTTTTGTATAACTGCAGCATAACTTCTACGTCCTTGTACTCCTATCCTCTAGATATAAAGGCCAGTATTCCATTAGGCTTCTTGACTATTTTCTGCACCTGTTTCTGACATTTTAAAGATCTACGTGCCTGAACCCCAAGTTTCCTTGGACATCCGTTTTATTTAACTTAATACTATGTGAAAAGTATACTGATCTTGGTCCAAAACGGATAACTTCACAATTGCTTAAATTGAACTCCATCTGCCGCAGTTTTGCCCATTCACTAAGTCTGCCGATATCCCTTTGTAACTTTACGTTATCATCTACACTGTCCATAATGCTGCCTAACTTTGTGTCATTGGTAAATTTAAATATGTGACTTTCTATGCCATTATCTAAGTCGTTAACAAATTATATGAATAATTCAGGTCCTAACACAGATCTTTGCGGGACACCACTTGTCACAATTTGAGTACTTAACCATTATCCCTTCTTTTGGTCGCCTACCACACAACCAGTTTTCCAGCCATATCAGTAATTGTCCTTAATTATACCTTAGTTATCAGTCTCTTATGTGGGATTTTCTCAAATGCCTTCTGGAAGTTCATATCCTTCTGGGACTGGGGCTCCAGCAACACTCAAGAAGTTTGATGTATTCCAGGATAAAATAGCTCACTAGATCAGGACTCCATTCACATCCTTAAACACTCAATATCTCCACCATCAACTCTCAGTAGCAGCAGTGTGTACCACCTACAGGATGATTGCAGCAACTCACTAAAGGCTTCTTTGACAGCACCTCCCGTATCTGCAAATTCTACTACAAGAAGAACAAGGGCAGTGGATGCATGGGAGCACCACCACTTGCACCATCCTGATTTTGAACAATATTGGCATTCCTTCATTGGCACTGAGTCAAATTCCTGAAAATCCCTCCTTAACAGCACTGTGGGTGTATCTGCTCCAGATGAACTAAATGGTTCAAGGTGGTAAGGCTCACCACCATCTTCTTGAGGGTAATTAAGGATGAGTAACAAATGTCATTCTTGAAAGTGACATTCCCTGAAATAAGAATAAAGATATTGAAAGCCCTGCCTACACTCCCCTCTCCCAGCCCTCCCCAAAACGGTTGTAGTTGTGTTGGGCAGATGGTGCACCCTATCAAAAGGCCACAGGAGAAGATCAGCACTCTGTCACCATGGGTCCCAGCCTGATTTGTGATGCTTCCACCAGCTGTGCCAAAAATTTATAACTGCAATGTCAAAGACATTTAAACGCAGAGAGAAGGTCCCAGAGACAGTCACCAGCACCTAAAAGCACGGGAGAGAGGAGGATCCAGACACTGGGCATCTTCTGCAAGTAGGGACAGTCAGATTTGTGGGAAACAAAGGATGAGAAACAGAGTGCCAGAATCAGAGGATGAGAAATAGAGGATGAGATTTGTGGGAGACACTTCTGCAAAGAAAGCAGGATTAAATGAGTCATTCTCACATTGGCAGACTGTGATTAGTGGGTTATCACAGGGTCAGTACTTGGCTCCAGCTGTTCACAATGTACATCAATGATTTGGATCCGAAGACCAAATGGAATATTTTCAAATTTTTGGATAACTCAAACGTACGTGTGAATGTGTATTGTGATAGGATTTGGAGAGACTTAGTGAGTGGGCAAGAACAGGGCAGATAGAATATAGTGTAGAAAAATATGAGGTTATTCACTCTGGTTGTCATAACAGATGTGCAGAGTACTTCTCAAATGCTAAAAGTTTGGAAAGTATAGATGAACAATGTGACCTAAGTAGCCTTGTCGGTAAGTCACTGATGGCTAATGTGCAGATGCAACAAGTTATTATGATGGCTCATGAAAGGCTAGCTTTTATTGCAAGAGTACTTGAGTACAAGAGTAGTGACAGCTTCTTTCAATTGTATAGAAGCTTGGTTAGACCGCAGTTGGAGTACTGTGTGCAGTTTAGTTTCCTTTTCTCAGGACAATAGTACTGAAGACTTGTGCTCCAGAACTTGCCGCTCCCCTAGCTAAGCTGTTCCAGTATAGTTACAACACTGGTATCTACCTGGCAATGTGGAAAATTGCCCAAGTATGTCCTGTACACAAAAAGCAGGACAAATCCAACCCAGCCAATTACCGCCCCATCAGTCTACCATCAATCATAAGTAAAGTGATGGAAGGTGTCATTAACAGTGCTATCAAGCAGCACCTGCTCAGCAGTAACCTGTTTAGTGACACCCAGTTTGGGTTCCGTCAGAGGCACTCAGCTCCTGACCTCATTACAGCCTTGGTTCAAAAGAGCTGAATTCCAGAGGTGAGGCGAGAGTGACAGCCCTTGACATCAAGGCTGCATACGACCAAGGGTATCAAGGAGTCCTAGCAAAATTGGAATCAATGGGTATCAGGGGGCAAACTTTCTGGTGGTTGGAATCATACTTGACACATAGGAAGATGGTCGTGATTGTTGGAGGTCAATCATCTCATCTCTAGGACATCTCTTCAGGCGTTCCTCAGGGTAGTGTCCTCAGCCCAACCATCTTCAGCTGCTCATCAATGACCTTTCCTCCATCATAAGGTCAGAAGCGGGGATGTTCGCTGATAATTGCACAATGTTCAGCACCATTCATGACTCCTCAGATACTGAAGCAGTCCATGTTCAAATGCAACAAGATCTGGACAATATCCAGGCATGGGCTGACAAACAGCAAGTGACATTCACGCCACACAAATGCCAGTCCGTGACCATTGCCAATAAGAGACAATCTAACCACCACCCCTTGACATTCAATGGTGTTACCATCACTGAATCCCCCACTATCAACACCCTGGGGGTTATCATTGACCAGAAACTCAACTGGACTCACCACATAAACACAGTGGCTACAAGAGCAGATCAGAAGCTAGGAATACTGTGGCGAGTAACTCACCTCCTGACTCCTCAAAGCCTGTCTACCATCTACAGGGCACAAGTCAGGAGTGTGATGGAATACTCCCCAGTTGCCTGGATGTGTGCAGCCCCAACAACAATCAAGAAGCTTGACACTATCCAGGATAAAGCAGCCCACTTGATTGGCACTACAACCACAAGCATCCACTCCCTCCACCACCGACGTTCAGTAGCAGCAGTTTGTACTATCTACAAGATGCACTGCAGAAATTCACCAAAGATCCTCAGACAGCACCTTCCACACCCATGACCACTTTCATCTAGAAGGACAAGGGCAGCAGACAAATGGGAACACCACCCCCTTCAAGTTCCCCTCCAAGCTACTCACCACCCTGACTTGGAAATATATCTCCATTCCTTCACTGTTGCTGGGTTAAAATGTTGGAATTCCCTCCCTAATGGCATTGTGGGTCAACCCACAGCAGGTGGACTGCAGCGGTTCAAGAAGCCAGCTCACCACCACCTTCTCAAGGGCAATTAGGGACAGGAAAGAAATGCTGGCCAGCCAGCAATGTCCACATCCCACAAATGAATAAAAAAAATCACCAGATAGAGAGTGCAATGAAGGTTGACCAGATTTATTTCTGGGATACCAGGACTGTCTTACAAAGAGAGATTTGGCAAATGGGTCCTGTTTTCTCTTAGAATTTAGAAGAATGAAAGGTAATCTCATCAAAACATATAAAATACTTAAAGGGACAGTCAGAGTGGATATCGGTAAAATGTTTCCCTAATATGGGACTGTAGAGTCAGGGGCCCTTATTTAAAAATGACAGGGATGCCACTTATAACTGAGACGAAGAGAAATCTCATATTCAGAAGGTTGTGAACCTTTGGAATTCTCTACCCCAAAGGACTGTGGAAGCTCCATCTTTGAGAATGTTGAATGCAGAGATTGAGACATTCTGATTACCAATTGTGTAACAAGTTATGGAGATAGGGTGGGCAGAAGGCATTGAAGTGATCGGTCATACAAATGACAGAGCAGGTTTGAAGGACTGAATGGCCTACTCTCCTTCCTATGCTCCTATCTAAAGGTAAAGTGAGAAATTTAAAATCATTGAAACCTAAGTTAGATTTATAAATCAGAAGCGTTGACCCAGGCGAAAAGAACAACCACTGGATTTATAAAAGCATAGGTCCTGATGAAGGATTTCGGCCTGAAACATTGACTTCCCTGCTCCTCGGATGCTGTCTGACCTGCTGTGCTTTTCCAGCTCCACATTTATTGACTCTAGCTTCCAGCATCTGCAGTCCTTACTGTCTTCTAAAGGAAAGGTATACTTGTTTAAAAAAAAAATCCTGTATACTATCATTTGTGCTCTAAAAAACTCTAATAATCCAAAATCATTTTGGTTTGTTTGGTTTAGAACAAATTTGCATTCTTGTTTTCTTGTCTTCATTTATTGTCAAATTAATTTAAATATCACACAAGGAACACTCTGAATTGCCAATGGGTAAACAAATGCAATTTGTTTTATTTGCAAATTTGCATTTGTTTTAGTGAAATATAAAATATCAGTAACGAAATCTCAAAAAAATAGTTTTGCAGTCTATGATCAGCCAGCTTTCTATAATTTCTAAAACTTCATGGAGAAATAGAAAATAATTTAAGTTTTATTAAAAAAAAAGATCAATTTCAACTACAAAAATAAAAGAAACATCGTTTCCAGAATGTAATAAATGATCATATACAAAAGTTGCTGGGGTTTTTTTTGCTTAACCGTAAATACTCACAATCCAAGAAGACCTCTAGATGTATTTAAATCTTCTCTTGAGAGAAATGTTTTCTTGTTGTGCTTTTCATCTTGTGTCCTCCTTTTTCATCTCTCTTCGGCCTCTTTTAATTGTTGCTCCAGAAGGTACGTTGCTAAATTTCCAGTTCTGAATCCTAACTTCATAGTAGTCTCCTTGACTAAGTGGTATTGCTCTTACTCAGATGCGTGAGCATTCAAGCTCCATTCCAGGGGTGCTATAATCCAGGGTTGGCAGGCGCTTCAGTGCAGTACTGAGAAAGCATTGAATTGTCAAATGTGTCATCTCTCAAGTGAGACATTAAGCGGAGGCACCATCTGGTGAATGTTAAAGATCCAACACATTCGACAGAAGTCCAATGTCCTGACTGACATTTAACCCCAACCAATATCAAAAAAAACTCAGCCATTGTAAATGGGCAAGGTATTCATCTCATTGCTGTTTGTAAACCTTGCCGATGTATTTGTCTACAAATCATAGTGACTGCACATTGAGAGTAAATTAATTAAATGCAGAGCATTTGGGACATCTTCAAGAAATGAAAAGTGCCTGTACAGATGCAAATTCTTTTAAGAGATGTACTTAAATGACCTTTTTTTCTTCTTCAAGATAGCTTTTTTCTCTCTTTCTCTGAAATATTCCAGTCTCTGCTTGGACTTTTTCACATGGGAAATTATAGATTAATTTACTACCTATCATTGCAGTTTACCACCTGAAAATCAAAAATTTTGACATAACTTTTCCCTGTTTGCTTACATTACTCATGTGGAATAATCATATTGATATGAATTTTATTAGCCACCTAAAATTAGTCCAGTAATAATCTGAAACAAATCTCAAACTCAATGCCCAGTTTGTGTTAGATGAGCAGATCTCAGATGAGGCTGCTGTTCAGATGTGTCATACTGGCACACTCCACTCAGGCACAAAAGGATACTAATCCAGTCATGCAATTCTCAACATGGTCCATCTCTGATCCCACTGAGAATGGAGTCAGAGGATATAGACCACACACTGCCCTAGAGGATGAAACAGAAAATTGGAGCATGTGTTATCCCAGATATATGTCACCTACCACATTGGGTTCAGTCATAATGTAAAATTGACACAGGACTTTTGTAGATTACAAGTCTCCCCTACTGTTTAGGAAAATGTGCACTAATTGCTAAAGGTGACACAACTATTTTTTTTTAAAAATACAAAATAAATTTTAACACATGAAGAAGCAGCAAATCAACACATTGCATGATGACTTTTGTACTGAGAACCTTAGTGTACAACATGGTTGAGCAAAATGCTTAAAAGAAGACATTTGTTGAACAAAATGGTTCCGTTCAACAAAAGGAAAGATTTTCTTGCTGCATTTAAGATCTGTAAACTAGAATCCTGTTCCAAGAATTTAAGGGCTTATAGACTGAATGGTTTCATTGAAGACCATTTGCTGCTGAAATTATCCTAATTTTCCATATAATCCTGGGACATTAGTAATGTGAAGCAATCACATTAGACTGCATTTTGTATTCAATGAACTTAAAACATGCAACTCTGAAACCAATTTATTAATTTTCTTTATAATGTAATTTACAATGAGAGCCTGTCGGAGGTTTTCCAGGTTCAGTACAAGAGTACAATCTGAGAAACTTGTTTGGAAGTCCCTGGTGACTTTTTAAGTGAAAGATTCCATTTGCAAGTATAAAAGTGGCTCTCTGTAATTTGTTTACATATTTGCATTTAATGCTCCCATTTAATTCATAACAGGTTACTCTCAAGAGGATCTGCAGTATTTTTGCTTCTCATTTTTTTTCTGCAGCTTTATAGAGGAAAAAAAATGGACAGTTGAACTATCAAAAATATTCAGAAAGCCCTATTCATTCAAGATTACAACTTGAGACTCAGTGAATACCATTTTTCATTACTGTGCAACCAACAAAACCAATAAGTATTTGAAGGAATGTTTAGGCTGGCACAGAAGGTAAATGCTGGTACCTGAGGCTCTCTAAGATTTACTGCCGAAAGGTATTGACACAAAGTCGCAATTAAATTTGTTTAACTGACTGGGGCATGGTGTTCTCTCTTAAGAAACCAATGAAACAGCTAAACTTTACTTACCATTTCTCTTGATACATTCTTTCATATCCTGTCTTACTCCCCAGTTTCTTCAACAGTTTCCCACCCTAAAATTGGCAATACTTTCTCCACTCAACAGCCAAATTACATTTTTCCATCCAAGAAATTGGTATCACTAACCAAGGGCAACCACACTTTTACTATCTAAAGTGCAATCTCTTTTCCCAAGCACACCTCTTTTTTCCCCGAGAAACAAGGTCACGTTAATCCATTCTGACAAGTAAAAAAGAATTCAAAATTCAACTGCCTTCAGAAACTTGCACATCCAGCTATTATGAAGATTATTTGTAACCATGTACCAATTCAAGAGGAAATAACATATACAGCAGACTTCTGAAAGGTAGTCTAGAACATATAACACAGAGCAGTACAGCACAGAAACAGGCCCTTCGGCCCACCGTGATGCCATCCTAAACTAATCCTACCTGCCTGCACATAGTCTGTATCTCTTTATTCCCCGCCTGTTCATGTACCTGTCTAAATATTGTTATCATATCTGCTTCTACCACCTCCCCTGGCAGCGTCTTCCAGGCACCCACACCTCTGTGTAAAAAACATGCCTCGTACATCTTCTTTGAACTTCCCACCTCTCACCTTAAACCTAAACTCCCTAGTATTTCACATTTCTACACTGGGAAAAAAGATACTGGTTATCCACCCTATCCATGCCTCACATAACTTTATATATTTTTACCAGGCTGCCCCTCAGCCTCCGATGCTCTAGAGAAAACAACTTAAGTTTTTCAACCTCTCCTTTTAACTAATACACACCAGTCCAGGCAACATTCTGGTAAACTTCTTTGAAACCCTCTCCAAAGGCTCCACATCTTTCTTATAGAATGGTAACCAGAATTATATACAATACTCCAAATGTTTCTGCTTGGGGACCCCACAGTCGTCAAGACTCAATATCGAGTTCAGTAATTTTAGGGCCTGAGCACCTTCTCCTATGCCCTTACCTCAATCCTCACATGTAAGGCCTTGTCATGAAATGGGCTGCTATCACAAACAACCATTTGTCAGCCACTAGATTCCCATGAGCAGCTATTGATTCTCCCACGCTGACCTTTACCCTTTCCTTTTTCTGCCCAATAGTTTTTCTGTCGCTCTGGGCTCCATCTCCATTGTTTACTTGTCCCCTCCTTCCCACCCCATCTTCAGCATATATACCAACCCTTCCTAGTTATAATCAGTTCTGAAGAAGGGTCACTGGATCTGAAACAGTACCTGTTTTCTCTCCAGAAATGCTGCAGGATCTGCTGAGTTTTTCCAAAAATTTGTTTTTGAGTCTGATTTCTAGCATCCACACTGTGGATGTCCCAGCACTGATCCTTGCAGAATACCATCGGTCACAGACCTCTAACCAGAAAAACACCCCTCAACAACTACCCCCTATCTTCTATAACCAAGCCAATTTTGTATCTAACATACCAACATGCCATGGATCCCACATGGACTTAACCTTCTGGACCAGCCTACCATGAGGGACCTTAAACACTTTAGTAAATCCATGTAGATTACATTCCCTGCCCTACCCTCATCAACCGTCTTCATCACTTCCTCAAAAAACTCAATGGTGACATTCAGTAGTGTTACCATCACTGAATCCCCCACTGTCAACATCCTGGGGGCTTCCATTGACCAGAAACTCAACTGAACTCACCTCATAAACATACTTTCCGCAACAGCAAGTCAGAGGCTAGGAATATTGCGGTGAGTAACTCACCTCCAGGCTCCTCAAACCCTGTCCACCATCTGCAAGGCACAAGTCAGGAGTGCAATGGAATACTCCCCACTTGCCTCGATGAGTGCAGCCCCAACGACACTCTAGAAGCTTGACGCCATTCAGGACAAAGCAACATGCTTGATTGACACTACATCCACAAGTATCCACTCCCTCTACCAACAAAGCTCAGTTGCAGCAATGTGTACTATCTACAAGAAATTCACCAAAGATATTCAGACAGCACCTTCCAAACCCACAACCACTTCCACTTGGAAGGACAAGAGTTGCAGATACATGGGAACACCTCCATCTTCAAGTTCTCCTCCAAGCCACTCACCATCTGACTTGGAAATATACCACCGTTCCTTCACTGATGCTGGTAAAAATCCTGGAATTCCCTCTCTAATGGCATTGCAGGTCAACCCACAGAAGATGGACTGCAGTGGTTCAAGAAGGCAGTTCACCACCACCTTCTCAAGGGCAACTAGCCAGGGGCAATAAATGCTGGCCAGCCAGCGACACCCATGTCCCACAAATGAATTTTAAAAATCAAATTTGTGAGACAAGACCTCCCCCACCATAAAGCGATGCTGACTATCCCCAATGAGTCCATTCCTTTCCAAATGCAAGTAAATCCCATCCCTAACAATCTTCTCTTCTAATTTCCCGATAATTGATGTAAGGCTTAGCAGTGTATAATTTCATCAGCCCAGAGCATGAATCACAAAAGACTAGTATGCACTTACAACAAGTAATTAGGAAAGGTAATCGAATGTTATTGTTTATTGAAAGGGGAATTGAATTTAAAAAATGGGGAGGTTATGCTTCAGTTATCAAAAGCATCGGTGAGACCATGTCTAGAGTATTGTGTACAGCGTAATTCTCCTTATTTAAGGAAGGGACTAAATATATTGGAAACAGTTCAGAGATTCACCAGACTAATACCTGGAATGCACTGATTGCCTTTGTGAGGAAGGGTTGTACAGACTAGCTTGTATCTGCTCAAGATTAGAACAGTAAAAAACAATTTGATAGAAACGTATAAGATCCTGAGGGTTAGTAGGAACTGCAGATGCTGGAGAATCCGAGACAACAAGGTGCAAGGCTGGATGAACACAGCAGGCCAAGCAGCATCATAGGAGCAGAGAGGCTGACGTTTCGGGCCTAGACCCTTCATCAGAAAAGGGGGAGGGGAAGGGGGTTTTGAAATAAATAGGGAGAGAGTGGGAGGCGGATAGAAGAGGGATGGAGGAGAGGATAGGTGGAGAAGAAACAAACAGGTC
>NC_063358.1:7877941-7927634 GCF_021869965.1 Rhincodon typus
TGCAGCTTGAGGTGGGAGGAGGGGATAGGTGGGAGGAAGAACAGGTCCCTGCCTCCCTAACCTGTTCTTCCTCCCACCTATCCCCTCCTCCCACCTCAAGCTGCACCTCCATCTCCTACCGACCAACCTCATCCCGCCCCCTTGACCTGTCCGTCCTCCCTGGACTGACCTATCCCCTTCCTAAGATCCTGAGGGTTGTCCACTTAAGACAGAGATGAGGAGATCTTTCCATCTCGCTCAGACGGTCATGAGTTTTTGGAATTCTTTTCCTCTAAGAACACTCAAGAAGCTTGACATCATCCAGAACAAAGTTTCTGCTTAATTGGCACCAGATCCCCAAACATTTACATCCTGCAAGACCAAAGTTCAGTTGCAGTAGTGTGCACCATTTACAAGATACACTGTGCAAATTCACCAAAGGCCCTTAGACAGAAACTGCCAAATACACAACCATTATCATCTTGAAGGACAGTAGATACATGGGAACACCACCACCTGTAAGTTATCCCCCAAGCCACTCACCATCCTGACTTGGAAAAAAATCCCTGTTCCTTCAGTGTCACTGGGTCAGAGTCCTGGAACTCACTCCTTAATGGTATTTTGGACACACGCGCATCAAATGGACTGCAGCAGTTCAAGAAGGCAGCTCACTACCACCTTCTCCAGGGCAATTATGCTTGCCCAACCAGCAAATCCCACAGCCCAAATTAATTTCATTGTCAACCACATTGCTGGGGGTCTGGAGTTACATGTAGGCCAGATCAGGTAAGGAAAGAAGATTTCCTTCCCTAAAGGACATTAGTGAACCAGATGGATTTTTAGTGACAATTGACACTGCTTATAGTCAATATTAGACTAATTTTTTAATTTCAGGTCTTTCTTAATTAAGTTCATTATTCAGCATGCTGTGCTGGGATTTGACCCCAATGTCCTCAGAACATTAACCTCAGATGTTGGATTACCAGTCTAGTGACATTACCACTACACCACAATCACACACCTCCGCACCCCCCACCCCCACTGGAATGGGCACATAGGGATACTTGGTGAACAGCTGACTTAGCATAACAGTTAGGCCTGCACTGTCAAGCCAAATGTACTGATAGTCACCTCATCGATTAGTAAAGGTCACGATGGCAAGCTACTGGTGCCCATAAAACTTTTGTAGAATCTTAGATGTATCTCCCAGTGAAAATATCTCCCAGAACTATCACATAGAGAGAACAGAAAGGAAACTGGGGAGAAAATTTGGGAAACTATGCTGAATTAGCCTTTATAAAACCCAGGTTAGACTGCAGCCACAGCCGCAGAATTGCACCAAATCTGGTCACCACACTTTAGAAAAAAACATGGAGTTCCTTGAGAGTGTGCAAAGGAAATTTAGCAGAACCATTTCAGAGGGTGAAGGATTTTAGTGACGAGATTAGACTGGCGAGGCCCCAAATCGCCTCAGGCCCAATTACCTTCCTGTCAGGATAGGACAAAGTTTCCATTTGTCCAAATTTATGGGCAATAGGGGTCAGGCGTAGAGGAGCAAGGGGTGGTCATTGAAAGCCATCTCTCTGTCCATGCCCTCAGACACCCTGGCCCCTCTCACCACAATCCCCATGTCGCGATCCATTCCCCTAGCCCTGCCAACAAAAATTACTTACCATCTTATTCTGTCAACCACCCTATGAATTCATAGACTGGACCACCAGAGACAATTTCTAGGAGCCAGAAGCTGCCACCTTTTGATTGGTTGGCAACGTCAGGCTGGGTGCGACTTCAGTAGCAAGGCTCCTGATTGGACATGACGCTCACCTGTCATCACTTCAAATACTTCCAATTAGTGCTTGATCCAGCTTTCCCACTTGTAGGGGCAAGGAGTTAGTTGCCCCTGAAGTCACCAGTTTCACTCTTCGTGCACAGAACCCAAATCTCAACCCAAGGCTGTGTTTTTTCTTTGCAGTAGCCTACTCACAGCTTAAATTAACTACTCTCCACAGTTAGTGTAAATGCATCTTATTAGCAGACAAAAGTTTAACATATTTGTTGAAACATTTCTAAGAGTTAATTGAAGAGTTATTCCTTTTAACTAAACTGCTTAATGCTTCCATTAAAGTTGCAGGCAAGAGAATTTTATTAAAAAATGCATTAAATGCTCAAATGCTAATTTCATTCAGCATGAATTTACTTCAAGGGATTCATACTCGATTCTGAAATGTTAGCTTTGTTCTGGAAATGACAGTAAATTAAATAGAAACAAAATGTTGGAGTCAAATAAAAATAAATGAGATGGTTTGTAATAAAGACTGTGACTGGTTTAAGAGATCTGGTTTGCAGCTATAGCTCAACAGGGTAAGAGTATCCGATTAGCTTTAACCAGCAGGTTGACTTTACTGCAGGGAGACTAATTCCCCAGACCCTGCAGGCATCTACTGCAACACAAAAGCATGATATGACAATACAAAGCATGGATATTATGCGGGTTAAAATTAGCATTAAACTTCAAAATTCAGTGCATATTATACCCTGCTTTTCACAGTGAGCATATAATTTGCTTGATAATCTATCAGAGTGATTTTGATCTCTAGGTTGTATACACGTTCGGGTTACACTGGCTACAGGCACTGATTCCTTTTGCTTTCTTGGAAATTCTGTTCACAACTAATTAGGCACAAGCTTAGCAATACCATATGCTTCATCTTGATCAGATCAGTGTAACAGTAATATAATTTTTTTCATATGCCCATTTCTCTCCAGGACATCATTTTAAGAAATCTCCCCTGACAAAGGAGTCCTGAAAGATATGTTTGCTGCAGTTACATATCAAATCTTTCATGAAATTAGAGTTTATGTTGGCAGCGTACTGTAAAAAGTTCATTTTAGAATTTTAAGCAAAAGGAAATGACTCCAAAAATGTTAGCACTTCCAGCAACAGTAACATTCTCTGGACTAATAATTATTTTTTTAAAAATAAACATATATTTGAATGATTTCATGTTATTCAGAGGCAACTTTCATTGTAAAGAGTCTGTCACAAAAGAGTTTGAGATTCTAAATATATTCTAATATATTCCGTTAAAAACGACGTAATATCCTGAAAGGAATTTCCTTAATAGATGGTCACTGTGATAAGATTTACATCAACAAGCTCAGAACCAACCAGAACAACTGACCAAATGCAGTGAACCAACATGTGAGAAGTTCATACAACAAATAGACTTACACACTCTCAAATCATTAATGCAGGGACATGCATTAGGTGACCACAGGAAAAGGAAAGTTGAAACTCAAACCAAAAACTAAGACTTCTCCATCTACAGCCAAAGGGCGTGAGGTCTCTGTGCAAATGCAGATTGGAATTCAAGGTTTTTGAAAAGATTTGTAGCTCGCATTGTTGATGCAGTTGTTGACTTGCTTGCCGAGCTGGTAACAAACTGTTACGGGCCTGTTCACAAACTTATCAGCTTGACGAGCAAGGCAACAACCACAGATTGGAATTGCCATTACTTGAAAAGCATTATTTTCTGAAGTCTGAAACAGGCAACGTTCCCCAAATTGATTGAACTGATTTATACTCTGAAAAGACTGTAAGCAGCCTTACACTCAAAGTTCAACTCTAATTGAGTTGTTATCCCCTACATAAATACAAGGAAAACTATTGCTTAAAAAAAACATTTTATGTAATAAATGTTTTCTTCATGCCAACTCTTGATTGCAATGCCAAACTAAGAACAGAAGTGGGTCAAGAGGGCAGCTCACCACCTTCTCAAGTTCTTCCCTCAACTCTGGGTCACTGGACCCGAAATGTTAACTCTGATTTTTCTTCACAGATGCTGCCAGACCTGCTGAACTTTTCCAGCAACTTCTGTTTTTGTTCCTGATTTACAACATCTGCAGTTCTTTCGCTTTTTATTAAGGGGTATTATAGTACCAGCTGCTTGGACTGGGATTGTCACAACTCAACAGTTAACATTCACTTGGCCAAGGTAAATATCTATGATCCCCACTGACAGCCTGCTGCCACATGATCCTGTCTGCTGGCCATGACATTCATCTCTACCTGCCCAAAAGTAGTCTACAAATTAAGGCAGGTTAGCGGCATGGCACTTGCCAGTCATCACCAAGTGGCACTTAAAATCAGTTCTTAATTGTTTTAACCTGAAAATCCACCACAAGTAAAACCACACAAGCCAAATTTTCAAACATCAATTCTTCCAATCTGTACTCTGTTTGTTTAGCATCAAAAAGTCTTTTGCTCAAGCATATATGATTCTTCCAGTTCCCATCACAAATAACTAACTAAATAATGGAAACTCAATCTTAGCTAATAAAAGTGTATTATTAATGACAAGAGACACAATAAGTTCAAGAAAATAATTTTTTTTATATATATTCATTGAGAAGATGTAGGCATTGCTGGCTGTGCAAGCTTTTATTGCCTATCCCTAAGAGACAATCACATTTTTATGAGTCTAGAGTCACATGTAGGCCAGACAAAGTAAGGATGACAGTTTTCCTTCCTCAAAGGACATTAGTGAGCCACATGTGTTTTTCTGACAATCAACCATAGATTGTGGTTATCATTAGAACCTTTATTCCAGATTTTTATTGCATTCAAATTCCATTATCTGTGATGGCAGGATTCAAACCCAGGTCCTCAGAACATTACCTGGATTAATAGTCCAGCAATAATGCCATTAGGGCATCGCCTCCAGTTTTCTATTTGATAACATGCCAATGTAAAGCTGGGATAAAAGTTCAAATGGAAAGTCAGCCAAAGATGTGTTAAGCTTCAGAAAAATGTGCATTACAAATTTCATTTCTTTCCCACTTCATATCGCCAAAATGTATATCTGATGTGCAGAGTTGGAGTTTTAAATGTGACAGGCTCTGGGACAAAGTACGTCTGTAAACAGCTGAATAAACTCATAGTCCTTAAGGTCTAGAACTCAACAAAACATTACTTGAAGGAAATGTCAATAGATACAGAAAACAGCCCATCCATATACAGGAATTGGCATTCAGCTAAAAATGCCAAACTTTACACAGTTTCAAACTCCAGACTATAAAGTCCTATCTGTCTCCAGAAACTTACAAACTTGGCTTTATCTGCTTTGCTTATATTACAGCGAATAAAGTAATTGCCATATTTCAAAGAAAATTATATCAGTGCTGATTAATTTCCAATTAAAAAGTTATTAATCTGCCATTAACTTTAAAAATAGAGATAATGTGATCAGTAACATTAAATTCATTGGTTCACAGATTATCTACAGAATCACTAATTGCAAATTTGTGAGATTGGAGATAAAACAAACCCCAACAAAGACAAATCAAGATTAGATGTTAAAGAATAAATTTGTGTCAGAATTTCATAATGGAGTGTGAGCAAAGAATACATCAGCAAAAGGGGGAGGCAATGGCCTTGTGGTATTATCACTACACTGTTAATTCTTAGCAAAAATTTGTAGCTTGAGTTCTGGATGCAGATTTTTATTAGCTCACCGAGCCAGTTGTTCTGTGGTATGCAGATGTTTTGTTATCTTTGCAGGCAACATCAACAGTGCAACCTCTAATCAAAGTGTTGGTGTTCTGCTTCCTTCCGGATTTATATGATCCTCTGGTGTGATGGTTTTGTCACTTCCAATTCTGTTGTTTTGGCAGCTGTCCATATATGGGGTCTATTTCTCTGTGTTTTTTAATGGAGTCCCGTGTTGAGAACCAGGCTTCCAGAAATTCCCTTGCATGTCTGGTGTTTGCTTGTATCAGTATGGTCACTTTGTCCCAGTCAAACTGATGGCCCTCATTGTCTGTGAGTATTCAGACAAGTGAATATTGGTTGTGTCTTTTTACTGTCAGCTAGTGTTCGTGTATCCTGGTCGCGGGTTCCTCTCTGTTTGCCCAGTGTAATACTTATTTCACTTGCTGCATGGTATTCTGTATATCATGTTGGTCTTGTTTATTGGTGGTATGGGGTCTTTAATCTTAGATAACATTTGATGCAGTGTTGCTGTAAGTTTGTGTGCAATCATGATCTTATGTGGTCTTAGGAGTTTGGTAGTCATTTTCTGATATATTTTTGATGTAGGGTAGTGTTGTTAGTGCCTTCCGTTGTACTGTGTTCTCTGACTGTCATTTGTTTTGTAGGCATCTGCAGATGAAACTTCTTGGGTATACGTTGTCAGTGAAAACTCTGCGTAGGTATCCCTCTTCCATTCTCCAGAGTTCTGGAGTGTTGCAGTTGATGCGGCTCATTTAAGTAGTGTCCATATGCAGCTCTGTTTATGTATGGTGGGGTGGTTGCTATTGAAGTTAAGAATTTGGTCCGTGTGTGTGGCCTTCCTGTATACTCAGGTCTGGAATTCACCGTTAGTCAGTCTCTCTACCATTATGCCTAAGAATGGGAGCTGTTTGTTGTTTTCTTCCTCTCTAGTGAAATTTATGTTTGCAAAGATGTTGTTGACAAGTTAGTCAATTAATCCAGAGACCCAGGCAATGTTCTGGGGACGCTGGTTCAAATCTCACCATGGCAGACGGTGGTATTTAAATTTTTTAAAAATCCGGAATTAAGAGTCGAATGATGATCATGAAACCGTTGTCGATTGTTGGAAAAACCCATCTGTATCATTAATGTCCTTGAGGGAAGGAAGTTATCATCATTACCTATCTGGCCTACATGTGGCTCCAGACCCACAGCAATGTGATTGACTCTTAACTGTTCTCTGGGCAATTAGGAATGGGCAATAAATGATGCCCTCAGTCATTCCGTGAATGAATTAAAAAAAAACTCTAGATGCTGAAAATCTGAAATTACAGCAGAAAGTGCGGCAAATAGTCCTCAGGTCTCGCAGAAACTTGGAGGGAGAAGTAAGAGTTTAATGGGAGGTAGTGGTGCTGGTATCACTGGATTAGTAATCCAGGTTAATCTGCTGGGACATGGGTTCAAATCCCACAATAGTAGACGGTGAAATTTGAATTCAGCACAACTCTGGAATCAAAAGCTAGTCTAATGGCAACTTTGTAACCACTATCAATTGTTTTAAAAGTTCATTGTTGTCCTTTAGGGGAAGTACATGAGGTGTTGGTGTTGGATAGAAAATAGCATGTAAGTATATACTCAACAGCCCTGACCAATATTGAGGCCATTAGGCTCATCGTGAAAACTGCTGCCAAGTCATGAGATACAGATGCTGGAAATTGAACACTGTAGTCTTCTGAGGGTGATTCCTGGCAAGCCCCATCCCCTGCAGAATGAAGACATTTCATTTTGTCCAACCCCACTACATCACATCTATAATACATGCTGCTCAATGTGCCGCCCCATCAGTAGCAGAACCTAGCACTCAGGACCTGTGACTAACATCTAGACTTCCCTCTTCTGACACCTACCATACTGCCAGCGTTACAGCTGCTTCTTTCTGCCCCCACAAACCTACCAATAAACGTCATCACCAAATCTTTCATTTGTAAAGATCCAAACTGGCATTCAATAAATGCAATAAAATATTCTCTACTGCACATGTGTCGAGAGATTGCAGATACCTGTAGGAATAATAGAGTAGTGTTGACTGGAAATTTCAATTTCCCCTGTATTGATTGGGCCACCCAGAATGTAAAAGGCCCGGACAGGGTGGAATTTCTCAAATGTGTCCAATAAGGTTTCCTAAATCAATATGTAGCGGGCCCTACTCAGGAGGGTGCAGCACTGGACCTCCTCTTAGGAAATGAGGTCGGGCAAGTGATTGAAATGTCAGTCGGAGAGCACTTTGGGTCCAGTGACCATAGCTCTCTTAGTTTTAACATAGCTATGGAAAAAGATAGGACAGGTCCACAGGTTAAGGTGGTAAACTTGAGCAGGGCCAATTTTGGGGCCATTAGGCAGGATCCAGCAGCAGTCAATTGGGTGGGTCTGTTTGAAGGAAAAGTAATGACTGGCAAATGGGAGGCTTTTAAAAGTGTGATTTCAAGAGTCCAAGGACAGTATGTCCCTGTTAGGGTGAAGGGAAAAGTGGCAGGTTTAGGGATCACTGGCTGACGAGGGATATTGAGGTTCTGGTCAGGAAAAAGAAGGCGCCATACATTCGGTTTAAGCTATAGGGCTCAAGTGAATCCCTAGATGACTATAAAATGCATAGGGGCACATTTAAGAGGGAAATCAGAAGAGCAAAAAGAGGATATGAGATGGATCTGGCAGATAAGGTTAAGGATAATCCCAAAAGGTGCTATAGCTATATTAAGAGTAAAAGGGTGGCTAGGGAGAGAATAGGTCCCCTTAAAGATCAGCAAGGCCATCTATGTGTGGAGCCACAGGAGATGGGGGAGATTTTTAATGAATATTTCTCCTCAGTGTTTACTGAGGAGACAATCATGGATGGTAAGGAAATCAGTGAAACAAGCAGGGATGTTTTAGACTCCATACACATTACCAGAGAAGAAGTGTTTGCAGCCTTAAGGCACACTAAGGTGGATGAATCTCCTAGGCCTGATCAAGTCCATCCTTGGACATTTTGGGAGGCTAAGGAAGAAATTGCAGAAACCCTTGCAAAAATTCTTGCTTCATCTTTAGCCACTGGTGAAGTTCCAGAAGACTGGAGGCTGGCTAATGTTGTTCCATTGTTTAAAAAAGGTAGCAAAGACAAGCCAGGGAACTACAGGCCAGTGACCCTGACATCAGTGGTAGGCAAGCTATTGGAGAAGATAGTGAGGGACAGGATCAACCAACATTTGGATAGTCAGCATGGATTTGTGCACGGGCAGTGTTGTCTGACAAATCTTTTAGAGTTTTTTGAAGAGATAACCAAGAGGATGAATGAAGGTAGGGCAGTGGATGTTGTCTATATGGACTTTAGTAAGGCCTTTGACAAGGTACCGCATGGCAGGCTAGTCATGAAAGTTAGATCGCATGGGATCCAGGGAGCGCTAGCTAATTGGATTCATAATTGGTAGGAAGCAGAGGGTGATGGTTGAAGGTTGTTTCTTGGACTGGAGGCCTGTGACTAGTGGTGTGCCACAGGGGTCGGTGGTGGAACCTTTGATATTTTTTATTCACATAAATGATCTGGATGTGAATGTACAGGCATGATTAGTAAGTTTGCGGATGATACAAAATTAGGAGGTATCGTTGATAGCAAGGAAGGTTATCAAAAATTACAGAGGGATCTTGATCAGATGAGGAAGTGGGCTGAGGATTGGCAAATGCAATTCATTACAGATAAGTATGAGGTGTTGCACTTTGGAAAATCAAACAAAGGTAGGACTTATACAGTAAATGGTCGGGTCCTGAGGAGTGTTGTGGAACAGAGGGACCTAGGAGTTCAAGTACATAGTTCGTTGAAAGCAGCGTCACAGGTGGACAGGGTGATGAAGAAGGTATTTAGCATGCTGGCCTTCATCGGTCAAGGCATTGAGTATAGACATTGAGCATAGACATAATATAGACAATATGTTACAGTTATATAAGTCGTTGGTGAGGCCGCCCTTGGAGTATTGTGTATATTCTTGGTCACCCTGTGATAGGAAAGACATTGTTAAACTGGAAAGTGTGCAAAGAAGATTCACAAGGATGTTGCCCGGACTAGTAGGCCTGAGTTATAGGGAGAGGTTGGACAGGATAGGACTTTATTCCCTGGAATGTAGGAGAATGAGGGGTAACCTATTGAGATGTATAAAATCATAAGGGGCATAGATAGGATGAATGCATTAAGTCTTTTGCCCAGGGATGGGGAATTGAAAACTAAAGGGCATAGGTTTAAGGTGAGAAGGGAATGATTTAAGAAGGACCTGAGGGACAACTTCTTCACACAGAGAGTGGTGCATATATGAAATGGGCTGCCAGAGAAAGCGGTTGAGGCAAGTACTATAGCAACATTTAAAAAACATTTGGATAGGTACATGGATGGGAAGGGTTTAGAGGGATATGATCCAAATGTGGCAATTTGAACTAGCTGAGTGGACACCATGGTCAGAATGGGCCAGTTTGGGCCAAAGGGCCTGTTTCCATGCTGTATTACTCTATGACTTTATGACTCTAAGTGTTGAATTTGATGATTGTCATATAGATAAAACAAAGGACAGAACTTTGTTTGGTTAGCTATTTTTGATATTTCTTAATGTAGAGATGTTTTGGCAATGATTTTGGTAATAATTATCCTCAACTGAGCAAATACTTTATCCAAAAGATAAGGCACTTTATGTGTCTTCCTTAACATTTGAAGCCATTTGTAAAATCAGTAAAGCTGGCAATGTACACACAGCACTGGTACATAAAGCCACCACTTCAGACATTCATTTCTTAGTCTCAAACTTATTGTCCACTAACACCTTAACACCTTACCAAAGTGGAACTACTGTGAAAGTTTTGCCAGGAAATGTAGATTAGTAACAGTTCTGAAGAACAGTCATATTGGACTCAAAATGTCAACTCTGTTTCTCTCTCCACAGATGCTGCCAGACTTATTTAGTTTCTCCAGCACTTTTTACTTTTATTTCAGATCTCCAGCATTGGCAGAATTTTACATTTATTATAGTCAGGATTTATGAATATTACCATCCAGGAAGGCTCAGCAATAGAGGAAGTCTTACTTGGCATTAGTGTACTCTGTAAACACATCAAGCACTGGCTTCCTACTGATGCTACAACTTTCCTGTCAAAATGTTTACACATTGTTTATTTGCACAACATGAAGAGTTTTCAAAGGCTGGCCATTTCTGCTATTGATACTTTAAAAGGTCTCGATGAATGACATTTTTATTGCCCTGTGGTAATAGCAATTTAATTGTTTTGCTTTTCCTTCCTTATGTGCTGTACTGTCAAAACCCTTTCATAATGATGTAAGTGACCAGCTGAATCTACTCATAGAAAAGGAATGCTGCTTCTAGCACATCATTCACATTTGTTTCACACATATAAGATACATCGCTTGGTTCGCTTAATAACTAGATTCCTGAAACAGAATAAATGAAGGATAAAGAGAAACAATATTAATCATTTTTTATCAGTATCTTCTGATCTTGCATGAGGGAGAGATTTGAAAGCAACTCTTTATTCATTCACGCTAGCTAGGCCAGTATTTATTGCGCATCCCTTAATTGCTCAGAGGCAGTTTAAGAGTCAACCACATTGCTGTGGGTCTGGAGTCACATGTAGGCCAGACCAGATAAGGATGGCAGAACTGCTATTGTAAAAGCAAACGTTCATCCACAACATCAAGTAGCATCTAATTGGCGAGATGAGAGTGACAACCCTTGACATCAAGGCTGCATTCAACTGAGTGTGGCATCAAGAAGACCCAGACTGGAATCAATGGGTATTGGGGAGGCAAACTCTCCAGTGGTTAGAGTCATACCTTGCACATAGGACGATGGTTGCGGTTGTTGGAGATCAGTCATCTCAGCTCCAGGATATCTCTGCAGGAGTTCCTCAGGGTAGAATCCCAGGACCAACCATCTTCAGCTACTTCATCAATCACCTTCCCTCCATCATAAGGTCAGAAGTGGGGATGTTTGCTGATGACTGCATAAATTTCAGCATATTCATGACTCCCCAAATACAATGTTCAAATGCAACAAGATCTGGACAATATCCAGGCTTGGGCTGCCAAGTGGCAAGTAACATTTGCACTACACAAATGCAAAGCTATGGCCATCATCAATAAGAGACAATCTAACCTCTGCCCCTTAGCATTCAATGCTGTAACCATCATTGAACCCCCACTATCGATACCCTGGGGGTTATCATTGACCAGAAACTCAACTAGACTCACCACCGAAACATATTGGCTACAAAAGCAATCAGAGGCTAGGGGTACTGTGGCAAGTAACTTACCTCCTGACACCTTGGATCCTGTCAATGGTCTACAAGGCACAAGTCAGGACTGTGATGGAATACTCCACAATTGCCTGGATGAGTTCAGCTCCAACAACACTCTAGAAGCTGACACCATTCAGGACAAAGCAACATGCTTGATTGGCATTACAAGCACAAGTATCCACTCCCTCCACCAACAAAGCTCAGTAGTAGCAGTGTGTATGATCTACAAGATACACTGCAGAAATTCACCAAAGATCGTCAGAAAGCACTTTCCAAAACCACAATCACTTCCATTTAGAAGGGCAAGGGCAACAGATACATGGGAATGCCGCCACTTTCAAGTTCCCTTCAAAGCCACTCACCATTCTGACTTGGAAATATATCGCCATTCTTTCACTGTCACTGGATCAAAATCCTGGAATTCCCTCTCTAATGGCATTGTGGGTCAACCCAGATGGACTTCAGCAGTTCACCACCACCTTCTCAAGGGCTACTAGCCATGGGCAATAAATGCTGGCCAGCCAGCAACTCCTACATCCCACAGATGAATTTTCAAAAAATGACTTGAACACATGGTTTTTTGCAGCAGTTGGGATGCAATGTCTTAATGGTCATTCCATTTTAAATGCATTTTGACGTCAGGAGCAAAATGTACTTCATAAAGCAATCCCTTTATTCCCATTACAAAAAGGCTATAATTAATCCAGAGCATTTGATTGCATTGAGCAATAGTAATAACATTCCTTCTCTTTAAAACATATTTTTGACTTATCATAACAATACCATGAGATACTAACCAGCATTTATAATACATGCATTTACAAACAATTTTAAATACAAAAGGTTAAGAACCTTACATCTTTTCCACCTTTGGTTTGCCCTTAATCTTGGGATACTTGACATTTTTGCAGCTGAGAAGATGATGCTGGATTGTCTTCTTAAACAATTCGTTCACATGGTGATGCTGTTCAACAGTGAATTCAATGGCTTTGGCCCTCTTCCACATGACACACACACATACAAGACATGAAGATTGGCTGGGTAGTTGATAGTGAGGAAGAAGGTCTTGGGTTTCAGAAAGATACAGACAGATTGGTCAGATGGACATTCAGTAGTGAATGGAATTAATCCCTGATAAATATGAAGTGATGCATTTTGGAACAAGTAACGAGAATGAATGGCAGGACACTAGGAAGCTCAGAGAAACAGAGGGATCTTGGGGACCCTGTCCACAGATCATTGAAGATGGCTGTACAAATTAATAGGGTGATTAAGAAGGCATATAGGACACTTTTGTTTATTGGTCATAGCATAGTTTATAAGAACAGGGGGGTTATGTTGGAGCTGTACAAAACTTTGGTTAGGCCAAAGCTGGAGTACTGTGTACAGTTCTGGTGACCACACTATAGAAAGGATGTGATTGCACCAGATGGGGTGCAGAGGAGATTCACCAGGTTGTGGCCTGAGATGGAGCATTTTGGTATTGAAGGGAGACTGGGCAAAATTGGGTTGTTTGTTTCAGAACAGAAGCACAGTGGCTTAGTGGTTAGCTCCAGGGACCCTTGTTCAATTCCACCCTTCGGTGACTGTCTGTATGGAGTTTGCACGTTCTCCCCGTGTCTGAATGGGTTTCTGCCAGGTATCTGGTTTCCTCCCATAATCCAAAGATTTGCAAGTTAGGTGGATTTGCCATACTAAATCGCCCTGTAGTGTCCAGGTATCTGCAGGCTAGGTGGATTAGTTGGTTATGGGGACAGGGTAGGGTGCTGGGTTTAGGTTGGATGTTCTTTGGAGGGTCAATGTAGACTTGATGGGCCAAATGGCTACTTTCTGCACTGTAGGGATTCTATGATTAAAAGAACATTGACTGGTGGCCTGATTGATGTGTATTAGACCATGAGAACCACGGACAGGGTGGATAGAAGGCAACTGTTCCCCTTAGTTGTAAGGTCAATAACATGGGGACATAATTTTAAGGTGAAAGGCAAGGAGTTTACTGGGGAGTTGAGGGACTTGAATATTCCTTTACCCAGAGGGTGTGGGGGCCTGGAATGCACTGCCTGGGAGAGTAGTTGAGACCTCATAACCTTTAAAATGTTCTCGGATGAGAACTTGAAATGTCATGACATTTGAGGCTCTGGACCAAATGCTGGAAAATGGTACTAGTGTAGATTTAGAGTATTTTTGTCAGTCCAGATTCCATTAACCAAACTGCCAGTTCTGAACAGTATGAATCATAGAGTCTTGCTGGCGGGTGGTGGTGGTGGTGGTTGGGGGGTGGGGGGGGAGCGGTGCAGGGGGTGGGTGGGTAGACGGGGAAGGTGGTGTGTATGTCTTTCTGTGTGGGTGAGTCTGTAGGTGTGTGTATAGAAGGGGCTTTTAGAAGGGGGTAAGAAGTTTTAACCAGTAGAGTTATATGTCGACTGTTCATGTTATTTACCTGTGGTTAGAATCTATTTGTAATACATAGTAGTTCCTGTCAACTACAGAAACCTGGATGGTGGTTTCTGTTTAATTTGAGCCAATCCGACAGTTAAACAGGGAATTCTGTGTATTCCGAAACTTTTGCGATGACTTTGTGAATAGCGGACTTGACTTCCGGTGCACTATACCCCAATGAGGTGTAATATTAAAGATTCAAATTCTCTACTCCATGTAAATCAGCTTTGTTCAGTCTTCTTAATGGGTGTTATTTATTTAAATGCAACATTAAAAGGTGCCATTGAAAACTGCTTTTAACGCTTCCAGCATCATGTTTGAGGAAAAAAATATCGAATTTCATTCACTAACATACAAAATTGAATATTTAACAATGACATTTTAAAGGTCTCATAGTTCCACTAAATTATTTGCATTCTTTAACACTGATTTCAATAGATTCATAATTGGTGTATGCTGCATTGTGAGTCCTAATGCCAAGTCAAAAAGAAGTTCTTTGTGTATCATAACTAGCCTGTGAAATAATTACACCAGATGTACAAATTATGTACGTCCTGTAGTTCTTCTCGAATTTTGTTTCTGGACTACATTCCTAAAACAAAAGAAAACTACCAATCAGTGTAAAAGAAGAATGAACACATATAAATATTCTGGTAAAATCAGAGACACCTGTTTTAAGATGTTAATAGAATTGTTCCAAAATTTGCAAAAATGAAATGATATATTTGTTGTTCCAAAATAAAGCTAATTTCTAGAAACGATGGCCCAATTTAAGAAAAATGTTAACTGTTTTTCAAGACAAACATTTCAAATTTCTTCAACATGAAACCTCCAACATCTAAATGGCAAGATTGCCTTGGGGACTGTGAGGAAAGCTATTCTCCAATGGAGCACAATGCCCACTGCTCTCGTTTTACCACTGGAAAATCCATTACAACAGTAACAAATAAAGCTAGCAATGATCCTTAAGGCTTCAGTGAGACAATTTATTCATCTTCATGTATAATTAGACCTGAGCTAGAGGCATTGAACAGAAAATGGGTTGAAATTAACCTAAACTTATTTAACAGGAGAGTTTTGTGGCACATTTGTAGTGTTGCTGCCTCTGAGCTAGAAAGTCCACGTTCAAGTTCCACCCGGTCCAAAGGAGTTTCACAACATAGTTGAACAAGTTGATTAAAAATAACTATTGAAGCCCTCTTGTGGCATAGTGGTAGTGTCCCTGGATCGAAAGGTCTGGGTTCAAGTCCCGCCTGCTCCAGCAGTGTGTAATAACATCTCTGAACAGGTTGGTTAGGAAAAATAGTTAAAAATAACTATTTCTTACGAGGGCAAGAGATAACCTCTATTTCTTACCTGATTGGCCAATTTAGATGACCCAGGTTTTGTTAATGAAAATCAAATTAAATAAGAGAACTAACAACAAAGTCCAATAAAGAAATGAAACAAAGAATCCTCATCTAATTCATTACTGTTCGTATCTACGAACCAAGGTGGTTCTTCCAGTTCCCACTAGTTGCAGAAGGTCTCAAGTGTGTCTGCAAAGATCACGTACTCCTTCACAGAATATTGGCTTGTAATGCAGAACAAGCTCAGTCAATCAGAATTGACAAGCGCATCTGCTGTGTCCATTCTTGATCTCTGGATTTTCATCTTCGTGAGGCCCAGGAGCAAACCACCAAGAGATCTCTGGCTTTCAAAGTCCCTTGGAGTGGCTGGCCATAGATTAGGAACAGCAGACAAATGCAGTCAAAACACTGATGAGCAATCCCTTCAAATAGTGGAAGAGAGGGTAAAACCCCAAATCACCATCTCATCAGTTTCAGCTGCATTCCAACAAAAATCCTGGAGATTAAACAACATTTATATTTCTATGTTAAGTCTTTCTTCCAAGGCAATGTTCCAGACCAGAAATAAAGACCTGAGTCTTGCTAAGTAATATATCGCTACTAGTACCCTATGCTATTCCATAGGTTATATTCATCTGAGTTTAAGCATGAATGTGACTGCCATATGTGCAGATTATATCATGTGACTATTTGAATACTTTAGTTACTGACAGCACAATGAGTAGAGCCCCTTCAATACTTCAATTCTTTCATTGCCTAAGTGGTCTTCAAATGTATTCTTCGTGCATCATGATCCACTCTTTCACAAAGTATAAAACAAGTTAGTAAAATATGAAATACCAATTCAAAATAGGGATTAAATTAAGAATGTTGCTTAGAAGTTATAAGGAAATAGCAAAGTACCACACTTTTGGAATTACGTAGTATTATAAAAATATTTTAAAAACTGATAACTTTTTTTGTGATAGTTTCCACATTTACAATAAAAGATTTGTCAAGAAAATGTTAGATTATTCAATCACTGCATCCATACCTTGTACCTTACATCTTGCTTCATACACTAGTCTAATGTTTTTCTAACACTGGAAAACTGGCAAAATATCTCTGCTGCTCTTCAAAGACATTTAGATAAGCAACTACATTATTTGAAAAAGCCAAGATTCAAAGACTGTGTTATTAATGGTCATTCGCACACTCCCTTATTCATACCTTGGTCTTCCCACAAATATCCAAGTAATTTCTATACACCAATCAAAACATCTGTTTTGGGAGCTGTATGAAAACTGAGTGTAAAATGTAAAAGCTAAACTTTCCAAGAGAATTCCCTGAAACAAAGTTATTGATATGCATATTAAAAAAATACTGTTTGCTTCATGTTGTGTTACACCCATAGGTACGTATTACCAGAAAATCAAACAGAAAAATAGTTCTTCGATCTTACTATGTTGCACTTAATTAGTGTCACTCTTAAGGGTGGAGTGGTCATTTTATTACATAATCAGATTTGTTTATGTATTATGATGATTTTGATGTTTCCCACATACCTGTAAAATGTTGATGTACTCAATGACTCAGTCATCTATTGATTACCAAATTTTTCATGGATAATTTATTTGCTTTCAGCAGTGTGAAATTCTAAGCACAATTTTCCTTCCCTTGTTGTGGCATGAGTAATACTTAGGTAAGAAAATAAGGCTTGGATGAAAAAGTCAGATTCTTGATGTTGAGAAAATTTCCCTATCAAGCCTTAAGAGATGAATTCAGGATCTCACCACTGAGCAGTGATTACGTTATTTCTATGCATCTGTATCTCAGTAAAGCTCTAATACACATTAAATTTGTCCATATTTCCAGTTGTCCTCTACTGTACCGGGAAACTAGACGATGCAAATCCCTCACATCTAAATCAGCGTGGGTACTTGGTAGCTGAAGCTTGCCGAATGCTTGTGTTGATCATCACCCAGCTGCTTCTTCACAACTGTACCCCTGCCTGCTCCAAAGCCACATTCCCCCTCGACCGTTCATCCATATGACTTGGCATCAGCCAACCACCAGCCTCACCACACCACCCTGCTATCTTGCCAACCAACACTCACACTCAGCACTTCAACCCTTACACACTTTAATTTGGAGCTCAGGAACAACTGTCCTCGCATGCTTCTGTCAGGTGACTTTGCTAAAAACAGGATGCATGTTATGGCCCTTAGTTTGCTGTCTTAGTGCTCACTCATTCTGTGCTTATTGGAGATTGCTAGCCTCTGTCTACCTCACATTGACTTCTTAATTCAGGTGTCACTGTAGGGCACAATGCCACATCAATGTCATACCTGCATCATGCGTCAGAACGTTATGCAGCAAACACACTGCACGTGCTTCAAGTAAGTGGCCATTATAAAAATCAAAGGGGAGCAGTCCTCAGTCAGGTGAAAAGGGACTACAGTCAGTCAGGAAGTAATGCCACAGTTAGTGAAGGATCTTGCCTAATTCTGTTCCAAGCTTCAGCAATGGTCAGTTGGGTGCTCGATCCAGAGTCCAGGTATCTGTGTGTTTCAGTGTTCAGTCCAGAATTGAGCCATGGTGAGTCCAGCATGTTAAGTGCAACCAGTCCAGTGATTACAGGTAGGTAGGTTGGGGTATGATGGTTTGACTTGATTTGGTTTATTGTAGTCGCATGAACCTAAGTACAGTAAAAAGCTTTGTTTTGTGAGCAGTACAGGCAGATCATAACAAACAAGGACAGAGAAATCAAAGGACATTTAGACAGAGCGAGGCTTACAAGTTACACTGCACAGGAGGTGCGCAAAGCAAGATCAACATTATTTGAAGTTAGAGAGTTCATTCAGCAGTCTAGTAACAGTAGGAAAGAAGCTGTTCTTAAACCTGTTGGTGCATGTGTTCAAGCTTCTGTATCTTCTGCCTGATGGAAGAGGTTGTCGGAGAGCATTATCGTGGTGAAAGGGGCCTTTGATGTTGTTGGCAGCCTTTCCGCAGCAACATAAAGTGTAAATGGAGTCCATAGATAGGCTTCTGTGATTGTCTGGGCTGTACACACAACCTTCTATAGTTTCTTACAGCTCTGAGCAGAGCAGTTGCCGTACCAGACTGTTATGCACCCGGACAGTATGCTTTCTGTGATGCATCTGTAAAAGTTGGTAAGGGTTCTTATGGACATGCTGAATTTCCTATGCCACCTGAGGAAGAAGTGGCATTGTTGTGTCTTCTTGACCATAGCATCTAAGTGGGAAGTCTAGGACAGGTTGTTGGTTATTGTCACTCCTAGGAACTTGACGCACTCAACCCTCCCCATCTCAGTTCTGTTGATGTTGATGGGGGCATGTCCACTTCCTTTCTTCCTGAAGTCAATAATCAGCTCTTTTGTTTTGCCGACATTGAGGGAGAGGTTGTTATTATTCCACTATGACATGAAGCCCTCTATCTCCTTTCCGTATTCTGACTCATTATTGTTTGATATCCGTCCTACCACAGTGCTGTCGTCAGCAAACTTGTACATGGCGTTCGTTCATAATTTGTACAGGGAGTACAGTCCGGAGCTGAGAACGCATCCTTGGGGGGCTCCACTGTTAAGGATTATTGTGGGGAAGGTGCAGTTGTCTATCTTCACTGATTGCGAACTGTGGGTCAGGAAGTTGAGGATACAGTTGCAGAGGGTGGAGCCAAGACCTAGGTCTTGGAGTTTTAAGATTAGCCTGAGGGAATTATAGTGTTGAAGGCGGAGCTGTAGTCGATGACTAGGAGTATCAAGTACAAAAACAAAGTTGCTAGAAAATCTCAGCAGGTCTGGCAGCATCTGTGAAGGAGAAAATAGTGTTAACGTTTCGGGTCCGGTAACCCTTCCTCAGAACTCTGTTTTCTTTTAACTCTGTTTTCTCCTTCACAGATGCTGCCAGACCAGCTGAGCTTTTCCAGCAACTTTGTTTTTGTTCCTGATTTACAGCATCCGCAGTTCTTTCGGTTTTTATTAAAGGAGTATCAAGTAGGTGTCCTTGTTATCTAGATGTTCCAGGGATAAGTGTAATGATGGAGACTTTAGTCCAGATAATGAGCCAATTAGTCAATCTTTCCTGAAATGAGAGAAAGGGAGGATTGAATATGACACAGGTGGTTTCAAAATGCAGGAGCAGGAGAGCTGGCAGGGCATTTCCAGTGAATGAACAGGAAGCACAAAGGACATGAAGGATTAGTAGTTTGGAGAATGAGGTGGGCTACAGCCATTCAGTGAATGTGATGCGTGCAATAGTGAGAGTTGTAGTCCAATTGTCTTTGTGAGATGTGTGCGTGTACTGGCAGAGTTAGTGTGATTGGTGGCCCTGCCTGTGTGAGTTCACAGATAGAAGACAGTGGCATTTATCCTTACAAAGTGCAAAGGTCATCAAACTTTCTCCCGCACAGCTGGGTGTCCTATTTCACCCGGGACATCGTAAACCTGGCATCTAGGCTGACTTGATCTGGTGGTGTGGCCTCCTGTGGTGATCTGTTGGAAAAAGGACTGCCTTCCTCTCCACCATCCCATCTCCCACCACCTCCAGATCCCTGTTGGCGAAGTAGGGACAAAGCTTCCCATGTCCTGAATGTAGAGGCTCGAGCTCCACAGTGTGAGGAATTGTTCCTGGCTCACAGCATCTGAAATGGTGTGCCATTGGACTTTAAATACCATGCCAGCAAAGAGAACATTGGTACATCCAGGTAGCGATCAGCTACTCACCTTTCCGGCTGTGCAATTCCCCAGTAAGATGCCCGAGAACCCAGTTGCAAAATCAATGAGATGAAGAGCAAAAGATTACACAAGAAAAGTCGCTCCAACCCATGTCAGATCAGGCATCATGTATCTCACTTAGCGAAATATTTTAACTGAAAATGGGTAATTTTCTTCCTATATTTTCCCTAATTACTAAGGAGATGCAACAGTAAACTGCAATTCACCGAAATACCTGAAATAACACTGGGAAAACAAAGTAACTGAGAAAAATGTGACAAAATTTGATAGATACCCAGTTTTATAAACCAGGCACTGCACAAAATACTGCAAGAACATAAGGAGAAAATGTCCATTACATCTGGGTTTGATATCTCTCCTTTGTGCCAGGCTTGCAAGGAAATGGATGAAAGCAGGTATCACCAACTGGTTATTGTAATGCCATCATTAAAAACAACTTAGGAACAGAAATAGGCCATATAGCCCCTGAAGCCTGCTCTGTCATATGATAAGATTATGGCTAATCTGTTTGTGTTTTGATTTCACATTCCCATCTATCCCCAATAGCATAGTAAATCTGGTAAAGATTCAACAGACATACATAAATGACCCTGGAAGATACAATCTTATGAGATCTACAGTCTTTAGACTCGAAGCAGGCAGGCAGTGAAACCTTGCAACGCTTATACCCTTTATTTCTCTGTAAGGAAATCACTTACAAGAAGTGGGAGGTTATTGTTACAAAATACAAGAATGTGGGGGCTTGGCCAGGCCTTTGTCAGGTAAACTACGTGATACTGAAGTGTATACGGAGAATTTATCTTGAAACACTCCTTGTAAACTGATTTCAGTCTGAAACATGGCTTATACTGTCTCCAGTCAATACAGTGTGAGCTGGAGGAACACTGCAGGTCAAGCAGCATTAGAGGAGCAGGAAAGTCAACATTTCAGGTCAGGACCCTTCAACTGCCCTGAAGAAGGGTCCCGACCTGAAACGCCAACTTTCCAGCTCCTCTGATGCTGCCTGGCCTGCTGTGTTCCTCCAGCTCACACTGTATCAACTCTGACTTCCAGCATCTGCAGTTCTTGCTATCTCTCTCTCCCTCTCTTATACTGTCTCCATAGCGGCCCAATCACAGTGGTTCAATCACTTACAAGGGAGAGCAATTGTGAGTTGTATGGAAGCTGGTGCATTTTCTCTGTGGCAGTATGCATTTTAGAGTCTGGATAATGATGCTAGAAGCTTCACCATTCTTTATATTAGACGACTGACCAGGAACCTCTCCCAATCCTACTGCCTGTCATTGGGGGTGTGTTGGAAGGATTTGCAGTTGGTAGTCAACTGGTTTGACTGCATTATGACAGCACTCTCCATGGCCATCAAGTCCTGAGGTGGGATTCAAACCAACAGCCTCACCTGATCTTCAATTGAGTACTTGTTAGTGAGATGAAGCTTGGTGCAGATAATAGTGCCCTGGCTAGAGGGGCCTATTTGCATTAACCCCATAAACTCTCATGGCATCATGTCAAACATGGACAAAGAAACCTCCTCCTCATTACCATGTACCATCCTGCCTTGGCTGACGAATTGGTATTTGTCCATGTTGAACGACACTTAGAGGAAGCACTGAGAGTAGGAATGGCACAGAATGTATTCTGAATGGGGAACTTCAATGTCCACCACCAAGGGGTGCTCAGTAACAACACTACTGAATGAGCTGCTCAAGTTCTAAAGGATATTGTCAATAGACTGGGTCAGCGGAGGTGGTGAGGGAACCACCAAGAGGGAAAAACATGTTTACCTTCATCTTTACAAATCTGTCTGCCACAGATATATCTCTCCATGACAGAACAAAGAACACAGAATAGTACAGCATAGGAACAGTCCCTTCAGCCCATCATGCCTGCATCAACAAGAGTGACCATCACACACTCCCTGTGGAGACAAAACCATGCCTTCACATTGAGGAGACTCTCCATTGTGTTGTGTGGCACTATTACATTGCTAAATGGGACAAACTTTGAACAGATCTGAAATTCAAGACTGGGTATCTATGAAGTGCTTTGGGCCATCAATATTAACAGAATCATACTGTAACACAATCTGAAATCTCATGGCCTGGCAATCCTCCACTCAACCAGGACCATCAAGCCAGGGAATCAACCCTGGTTCAATGGAGAATGCAGGAGGGCATGCCAAGAGCAGCACCAGGCATACCTAAAAATGTCAACCTGGTGAAGCTACCAAACAGGACTACTTGCATGGCAAACAGCATAAGCAGCTAGTAACTCATATCAATTATTACAGCTCCATTGACTTTAAGAGATACATGAAGCTTCCTTTTGAAGGAATGCAGTAAATGCACACTTATGATATATGTTGATATTATAGACAGTGACTTTTGATCAATAAATATATTTCTTAGCCTCTAAATTGTTCTATTTTAAGCTCCCTAGCTCTAAATTTATTTTAATTACCCCATTTGCTGCCATGTCTTAGGCTACCTGGACTCTAAGTTCTGGAATTCCCTCCTTAAATCTCTTTGGCTTTCTAACTCTTTTCCCTCCTTTAAGATACTTTTTTAAAAATTCTGTTTGACCAAATTTGCTCAGTGTCAAATTTGCCTTTGATAACGCTGCCTTGGGATGTCCTGTTACATTACAGGTACTATACAACTGCAAGCTGTTGTTATTCTGTGTTTTAATATTTGCAACAGGAACATGATGGGTTTTTAAATGAAAGTCAAAATCCAGTCATTTGGAAGGCAAGCTCATAGCTTTATACTGACATTCAGCAATTTAACCCTTGTAGATGGAGCAATTTCCTCCCTAATTTTTCTCATTCACAGAATATGCATTGAATCCACTGTACCACAACTTCCTAGTGGTTAAGACAAGGCTACTGCCAACAGTAAGAGTTTATGAGCAACTGCTGAGAGAGATTTCCAACTCATTCAAAATGGACAAAGCTGGGCTTATTTCTGTTTAATTTGAGTTGTGGTGAAATAAGTTACATTTGTTTCATAAAGTCAGTAGATCTTTTCAGAACTAATGAAAGTTGACAGGCCAATATGTTGCTGTCAATGTCAGATAAACACCACACTCAATTCTGAGACCAATAACAAAACCCTACTGTACTTTAATATTATTGAATTGATATTTCCCCTCTAATTAACCAATAGAGTCATTTGATACTGCAACTCCTCCAATCTAAAATTTCTCAGACTCACGTTTAAGTTTCTTCATGGCCTCACCCCCAACCATCCCCCCTTATTTATGTAAATACCTATAGCTCAAACCATCATGCTCTCTCACAAACCCTGCCACTACTGTCTCTTCCTGCATCTCTGGCCTCTCAAACCTCTGCACAATTCCACATCTGTCTTGTCCATCAAGGCACATTTTAGAAAACCACCTCTGACCAAATGTTTCATCATCACTGCTAATTTTTTTCTCTGGCTCACTGTCTGATTATGGCACTGTGAAGTCCATTAGGGTGGTTTTCTATGAAGAGATGCTACATAAATACAAGTCGCATGAGCAAGATGGTTAAAAAACCAAACTTTCCTCAGATTAACAACAGTTTCCATTCAAATGGTAGTCTCCAGCATTACTCCAAATAGTGCTGGAGTAATGGTGCAGCTAAGTTAAATCAACAGACACCCACGGCTGCCATTATGTTGTATGAGGTAGCAAGACCTTGGTCACTATAAGGCAGATCTGATCCCACCAAGATCCTGTTGAGCTGCAACCTACAGGAACTTCTTTGCCTGATTCATCGAGGAACGCCATTAGATAGACTAACAAGAAGAGGCTCTTGTCATAAACAAAATGCTGTTTTTGTTATTCATTCATGGGATGCAGGCATTGCTGGTTGGTCAGCATTTTTATTGCCCATGCCAAGTTGCCCTTGAGATGGTGATGGTGAGCTGCCTTCTTGAACTGCTGCAGTCCATGTCCATGTGTCCTACAATGCCATTACGGAGGGAACACCAGGATTTGGGCCCAGCAACAGTGATGGAACAGCTTTAATTTTTCAAGTCAGGATGGAGGGGAACTTGCAGAGGGTGGTGTTCCCATGTATCTGCAGACATTGTCCTTCTAGGTCAAAGTGGTCGTGGATTTGAAAGGTGCTGCCTAAGGATCTTTGGTGAATGTCTGCAGTGTGTCTTGTAGAAAGTACACACTGCTGATTTTGAGCGTTGGTGGTGGAAGGAATGAATGTTTGTGGATTTGGTGTCAATCAAGCAGGGTCCTTTGTCCTGAATTGTGTCAGGCTTTTTGGGTGTTGTTGGAGCTGCACTCATCCAGAAAAGTGGGGATTATTCCATCACACTCCTGACATATGCCTCTCAGATGATGGATAGGCTCTGGGGAGTCAGGAAATGAATGACTTGCCACGGTATTCCTAGCTTCTGACCTGCTTTTGTAGCCATTGTGTTTATGTGGTGAGTCTAGTTGAGCTTCTGTTCAATGGTAACCTCAAGGATCTTGATAGTAGAGGATTCAGTGATGGTAACACCAATAAATACCACAGGGAGGTGGGTGGATTGTTTCTTTTTGGTTCTAGCCATTGCCTTGCATTTGTGTGGCGCGAAGGTTAATTGCCACTTATCAGTTTAAGTCTGGATATTGTCCAGATCTTGTTGTATTTGAACAGGAACTGTTTCAATATCTGAGGAGTTGCGAATGGTGCTGAACATTGTGCATTCATCAGTGAACATCCTCATTTCTAGTCTTATGATGGAGAGAAGGTCATTGATGAAGCAGCTGAAAATGGTTGGACCAAGGACACCAGCATGAGTAACTCCTGCAGAGATGTCCTGAAGCTGAGACGACTGACTTCTAATAAGGACAACAATCTTCCTATTTGCCAGGTATGACTCCAACCAATTGAGAGTTTGCCCCAGATATCTTTTGATTCCCATTGTCCTAGGGCTCCTTGATGCCACACCCAGTCAAATGCAGCCTTGATGTCAAGAGCTGTCACTCTCACTTCACCTCTGGAAGTCAGTTCTTTTGTCCATGTTTGAATCAAGTCTGTAAGGAGATCAGGAGCTGAGTGGCCCTAGCAAAACCCAAACTGGGCATCAGTGAGCAGGTTATTGCTGAGCAGGTGCTGCTGGACAGCACCATTAATGACACTTTCAAACACTTTACTGATCATTGAGAGTAGACTGATGGGGTGGTAATTGGCTGGGTTGGAATTGTCCTGCTTTTTGTGTACAGCTGATGCCTGGACAATTTTCCACTATGACGGGTAGATGTCACTGTTGTAACTGTACTGGAACAGTTTGGCTAGGGGTGCCGCAAGTCCTGGAGCACAAGTTTTCAATACTATTGCCAGAATGTTGTCAGGTTCCTCAGCCTTTGCACTGTCCAGTAACTCCAACCACTTCTTGTATTTATTTCATCATAGCACTTACAAGTTACATTAGTAAGATAGACATAGTTACTAAGACTGTTACTGAGATTTAGTATAATAGGTCTGTTCCCTTTGAGATCCTAAGATCTTCTACCCTTCTCCACCCAAATCCTTATGGCAAAATCAGATTGAATGGCAATTAATGTAGTCTAAGGGAGCTAAAATAAGAATGTGTATTAGTCAATAGTGACTAGAATTATAAAAATATTCATACTTAGTTAAAAAAAAAGTTTAAAATGGTCAAATATTTTGCCTGAGTTAGAAAGTTGCAGACTGAAGCCCTACTCCATGTAATCTCAGATGACAGTTTGTTGGAGTACTGAGGGAATGTTGCAGTGTCACGGGAGCTATCCTTTGGACAAGATCTTCAACCACAGTCCTATTCAGGAGGAAGTAAATGATACCTCAGTATTATTTCAAAGAAAAAAGTTCTCTCAGTTTTGAAACCAATGTTTATCACTCAAACAGCATTACTCAGTTACCTGGTCATTTATCTCATTTCTGTTTAAGGAACTGTACTGCGTGCAAATTGCTGCACTTCCTACAACACAACAATATATTGCAAGTGAAAAGTGGAGTTGAGGATTATCAGATCAGCCATGATCTTATTGAATGGCAGTGCAGACTCAATGCATTGAATTTCTACTTCTGCTCTTATGTCTTATGGTCTTAACCATGATTCTGCTTGAAAAGTAATTTATCAGGTGTAACGCATTTTGGGATGTTCTGAGGTTGTGAAAGATATAGATAAATGTAAGTTCTTCTTTTCAATTCCTTCACAAATGTCTCCGTTTAATCTATCATCAATAATATTGATGTGTTGGTATGTGCATTCTCTGCACTTTTCCTCAAGCGTCTGTACAGATGTTGATGAAATTCTAGGATTCTGCTTACCTTGGTTGTCATTTCAATGTTTTTCTCCAATTACTGGGGCCATAAATACATACAATGTGTATTAAAGACTTAGATGAGGAAAGTGAATGTATTATAATCAAATTTGCTGTTGACACAAAAATAGTTGGGAAGGGAAGGGCTGAGGATGACATAAAGTGTTGAGGAATAGACAGGTTAAATTAGTGGATAAAAAATTAGCATTATGGATGGAATATAATGTTGGAACGTATGAGGTTACGCCCTTTGGCAGGAAGAATAAAGGAGCCGAATGTTGTTTAAATGGAGAAAGACAAAAACACAGAGGGATTTGGAAGTCTTCATGCATAAATCACAAAATGTAAATTCAAGTTCAGCAGGTAATAGGGAAGTCAAATGGAATGTTGGCATTGTTTTTCAAAGGGATTGGAGTAAAAAGAAAGAAGTTTTGGTAAAACTATACAAGGCACTAGTCAGAGCACAATTGAAACACTGAACAATTTTAAGCCCCTTAACTAAAGAAAGATACACTGACATTGGAGCAGTCCAAAGAAGGTTCACTTGGCTGAAACCAGGTATGGAGGAATAGTCTTATGAGGAGAAGTTAAGTTGATTTGGCCTATACTCATTGGAATTTAAAAGAATGATAGGTGAGTTTATTGAAGCACACAACATTCTTCAGGGAACTTGATAGGGTAGATGTAGAAATGTTGTTTCCCCCAGTGGGAGAGTCTGGGACCAGACGACGTAATCTCCAATAAGGGGACACACATTCAAGACAGAGATGAGGTGGAATTTCTTCTCTCAAAAGATAGTGAATCTGTGGAATTCTTTACCATAAAGTGCTGTCAAGGCTGGCTTGTTAAGTAGACTCAAGCCTGAGATAGACAAATTTTTAATCAGTATGGGAATCAATCGTTTAGGAGCAAAGGCAGGAGAGAGTAGTTGACGATTTTTAGATCAACCATGGTCTCATTGAATAGTGCTGAAGACTGGATGGACTGAATAGCCTACTTCTGCTCCCTAGTCTTAAGGTCTTAGTGTCTCATTGTCAGGTAATATAGTTCAAGTGTGTGAGCAGTTAATGGCAGAGAAAGATGTACAGAGCTGTAACTCAAAAGGTATCAACATCAATTTCGGAGTTAATTCCAGAAGAATTACTCTTTGGCTGCAAAATATTTTCTTACACATGCACAAACTTTTCATTGAAATTACTAGGGATAAGAATTTCATTGAAGTTAATATAAATAACACTTGCCCACATAGGAAATTCACAAATTCAGAATGCTGTATTTTACAAAGAGAACAAAAATCAAAGTTGCTCGATAAGTAGTTTTGACAAGAAATTGAAAAGGCACTTGGCTCTAGGGAAATTTTTTTTACTGAGCTATTGCCAATTTGGTTACTATTGTTTGACTTTAACAGCCAATAAAAATTTAGGTGAAACACAAATAGTTGGTAGCATTTTTTTTCGAACTGCCAAGGTGTAGACAACCGTAACAACATTGCAACCATTTCAACAGAAATCCAACAATCCATCACTTGTCTACCACTTTCGCTTGAGGCAATACTAATGTGTTTGGATTTCACTGTGAAACCTATTTATGAAATAATCTTAAGTGGTTATTATGTTTCAATACTGTGAATACAGTAAGAATATTCACTTAAGTTAGACAATTCTGGGGTTTTTGAATCAAGCTTGTTTGAGTATTTTGTACTTAATAAAATGAGGGATATTGTTGGTCAAGAACGCAGCCCATGTCCAAATGCAATAAGTCCTGAACAACATTCAGAACTGGGCTCATATGTGACAAGTAACATTTAAACCACACAAATGCCAGGTAATGACCCTCTCCAGCAAAAGAGAACCTAACTATCCCCTCTTGGCATTCAATGGCATCACCATCACTGAATCTCCCACTATCAACGACCTGGGAGTTACTATTGATTAGAAACTGAGTTGGATTAGCCATGTATGTACCGTGGCTACTAGAACAGGTCAGAGGCTAGAAATCCTGCAATGAGTAACTCACCTCCCTACTCTCCAAAATCTGTCCGCTATCTCCAAGGCACAAGTCAGGAACGTGATGGAATTGACCCCAGTTGCTTGGATGAGCACAGCTCCAACAACATACAAGAAGCTTGACACCATCCTGGACAAAGCAGCCCGCTTGATTGGCATCATATCCACAAATATCCACATCCTTCACCTTCAGCACACATCAAAAGCAATACGTCTACAAGCTGCACATCAACACCTCACCCAGTCTCCTTAGACAGCAACTTCCAAACTCACAACCTTTATCACCTCAAAGAACAACGAAAACAGATGCATGGGAACACCACTACCTACAAGTTTCCCTCTAAGATACATACAATCCTGATTTAGAAACATATCACTGTTCATTCACTGTTGCTGGCTCAAAACTCTAGAACTCCCTTCCATAAGACATTGTGGATCTACCTACATCAAATGGCCTGCATGGGTTTAAAAAGGCAGCTTACCACCACTTTCTCAAGGTCAATTAGTGATGCAGGCCCAACAGCAATGCTCATATCTCATGAATGAATGCTGGCCCAACAGCAATGCTCACATCTCGCTTATGAATTTTTAAAAATGCTGGTCTCCAGAGTGAATAAAATTAACTGACAATGTAGTCACCCATTCCAAAATCTGAGCACATAGGCAGGAATTTTATACACACTTCAATGTATTGATTGATTGTCACGTGTACCCAAGTACAGTTAAAAGCTTTATTTATGAGCAGTACAGGCAGATCACAGTGAGCAAGGATGTACAGATCAAAAAGACTTAGGCAGAGGTATACAGGTTACATTGCACAGGGTGTGTGCTAGGCAAGATCAATGTCAGCGAGATCAGCATTATCTGAGGCTAGAGAGTCCATTCATCAATCTAATAATGGCCAGGAAGAAAGTGTTGCTGAACCTGCTGATGCGTGTGTTCAGGATTGTATATCTTCTGCCTGATGGAAGAGGTTGTAGGAGATCATTACCGGGGTGCGACGTGACATTGATTATGTTGGCAGCCTTTCCACTGCAGCGAGCCGTGTAAATGGAGTCCATGGATGGAAGGTTGGCTTCCATGATGGTTTGGGCTGTGCACACCACCTTTTGTAGTATATTACAGTCCTACAGGCAACTGACTGGTTTCAGACAGTTCCATCTCCTGACAATTTCATCCAAATCCATTTTGCAAAGGGGTTTGAAACAAATACTGAAGTCATAATTTGCACATGTAAGGCAAACATATCACATGTTTTAGATGGCATTTCAGGACACATACAAAGCAGCTGTCACCAATGTAATAGAGATTAGTTAAGGAAAGTTACATTCCATATTGAAGCATTTTGCCTGTCTTCATACATAAAGGCCTATTTTTAACCCCAAAAATTCAGTTCAATGTGCTGTAATGGAATAGATTAGTTACAGAATAAATTTATGCACTCAGAAAAGTAGCACTTTGACTTTTTAAGAACCTTCTGGTGGAAAAGTATTAGCACGATATAAGAATAAATAAATAGCAAGTGTCACCTGTGTCAATGTTTAAGAATGGAATCTCTTTCCTACTTCTTTTGACTGTTCCTTGCCGTTGTGTCAAAGCAAGGTTCTGTATGCTATGGTATCATATTTATTAGGTCTCAAAATATTGTTTTGTATACTACACACCAGATGAGATATTTCATGAATGAACCAATAATTTTTGGCTGTCATGTACTTCATCTTTATTTACCCACCTGAGCTCCATATCCCTGGACACCCATTCCAAATCAAAATAATTCCAAAAACCTGGAAGCATTAATTTCTAAAAGATTAGAAGTTACTGTATTTAATATAGCTTCAAATGAGCAAACAGTTTAAATAAAGGTAGTGGTGACTGGACATTGGACAGATTTAATTACAAAATTTGTCATCTTCATTGGCTATATATAAAATCTGGAAATCAAGGGGCAACAACTTTAAAGTGACCTTTAAAGATCTCAAATACTTCAGAAAATTCATGAGATCAACAGGTGACTCATGAAAAACAGCCTTTCAAGGCTGCCCTTGCTTCATGGCTCAGTTTTACCAGAAATCAACCAAGTATCAATTTTAGTTAGTTTCAGGATTGGCTTCTATCCGTATACATGAGCAAGATTTCTCATGCTATTCTCTGAGACTTGCCTCATTACCCATGCACCATGTTACCTATGGTGTTCTGCCTGTCATATCTTCCCTCTTCACTACAGGCAGAAAGGCTCATAACTGCCGGGATATCCTGAGATTCCTAGCCATATTTAAACACAGCTGAGCACCACCTGGGTCAAGCGTTATCAGCCTGGAGCTGCCCTGCATGGTTCAAGTGAATTGCCCAGCACACAGCAGACAGAGGAATATGGCATCCTGCTTTGCCAACAGGGACCCAGAGGTCCTGGTGGGTGGGTGGAGCAGGGTTGGGCTGCTGTCTTCGCTCAGGGACCAGCAGAGGAGACTGTGACACCAGACACTGCCAACCTGGTCTGAGGTTGCCATTTAAGTTAATGCTGTTTCTGCAGTCCAGAGAGACGTCCAGCAATGTAGGAAGATCCAATTACCTTCTCCACTTTGCTAGGATAAGTACCGGAAGGAGACGGTGCATTCTGGAGAAGAATCATACCATACTCAAAATATTAACTCTGTTTCTCTCTCCATAAATGCTACCAGATCTGCTGGGTTTCTCCAGCATTATCTGTGTTTGTTTACGTGCCACCATTTTCTCTCTGCTACCTCTGTCTCTCTCTTCTATTGCACCTACCTCTCACCAAGGCTCTGCAACTTTCACTATTACATGCAACATCTGCTTTCACTCATTCTCACTTACCCCAACAACCTCCTACACTACTCACCCTGAATGGTGTCTGGGATATCTACTCACTGAGGGCACCTCACCACCTTTCCTCTATCTGCATCAGCACTAATAGCTGTACCAGCCATTTTCAACTCACTCATTCTCTCCCCTTGCTTCAGTTCCAAGAGAAAACATCCCATAATAAAATAGCAGGAGCCAAGATGGGTGGGATGCCCAACATTCATCTCCTCACCCCTAAAGCAGATCCTGGCCCTGGTCAGTGAGGACTCTGACTCCTCATATGGTAATGTCAAAATCCAGCAACTAAGAATCACAGTCAATTGCTGTGCTAATCGCCATTGTTGCCACTGGGAATGTATCCTTAACATGCCTGAATTTTTAACTGCTATTTTTTGCAACACAATCTCTCTTTAGTCTCCTGCAGGGACAGGTGGTAGCTGCACAGAGTCAGTGGATAAGAGGATGGCCCCGAAAGATATCCCGACCTCCAGGTGAGAAGTTTATGTAGCACTGTGCCATACAGCAACATGTCCATCCACTTGACTGATGACAACTATGACAAGCTGTCTAGTTTTGTGCCTGTGCTAAACAGCGGGACAAGACAAAGTACTGTGAACCATTAAGCTCTGACTGAGTTAGCAAAGCACAAAAAGGCAAGGCAGTGATGCTGTTAACATCCAAGTAGAAGCTAGCTGAGTGAGCGTAAGGGATCAAGTGTGGATTCCTGAGATTCAGCCTGACCAAATCCATGGGCTAGGTGCCTAACCCTCTGTGCAAAGTGTCCTGCCAGCAGTATTCCAATAAAAGGTGCTGATAGGCTCCAAAGTGCAGAACTGAAGTGTAGAATTGTATTGTATGTGGATTAGTTTGTACCATGAGGGAGTTAAGATGTCCAATGTCAACATCAACAAATGGGAGGGCATAAGTGGTTGCTGCCCTGATTCTGATGCCCTGAGATGTTGGTGTCTGGTGTCGAAGATGGAGTTACCAACAGTGAGTTAGAATCACCAGGTAACTACTCTGATTTTCATGCCGGGAATGGACAGAGCCTAATTCAATCTGGTGGCTGGGAGAGTGGGAAACTATGAATAAGTGAGGTGAAATTAACTAATAAGGACATGCAAATGTATGCAGATAGATCACTTGCTGCTCAGTAATGAGTACTCGATTCACCATTCAACACTTAGTCGGAGAATGGGACCTTTTGCTCCTAACATTAAGAATCTCATTTCTGCCGATCTCACCCAATTTTCCCAACTTTCTCATCAATACGCATGACGTTCAGTGGCTGGGAAGATTCTGCCCACAGTGACTAAGACGTTTAAGTGACCAGAACAATCACCAAACACAGAAAGGAGGCTTTTGATTTTTTTTAAAAAATGGCCTGTTATTAACATGTCAACTTCTATTTAAGAGATTTATAAAATCTTGGTCTGGAACATTATTTTATAGGAAGGACTGATTTCTAGGTAGGTGAGGATATGTGTCATTTTTAACACAGTTGTGTGTTGGGACTGATTGATGCATTTTACATTGTGATGTAATGTGTGAGCATATTATAAAAAGTTTGCCAGGCATCTTTTTCACATTGCCCCTTTAACAGGAACTCTCGAATGTACTTTTGGGGATTGAAGGACTGGATCAGAGAAGTTACTGACCCCATTCAGAGCAGACATCATATTCAGAGCTGAAATAAGGAGAGTGCAGAAGCATTCTGTGTTGATGAACTGTTGTTAATGGTGTTACTTCACCTGATCCTCAATGTCAGGTATACAGTCACAGAACAAATCGAACACAAAATATTCAACATGTCTGAAGAGCAAGATATATTCCCAAATTTTGTCTGAAGGTGTTAGTCCATGTGAGCATGGAGACATCTAGAAGATGTCCACCCTCTGCTTAACTCCCTCACAATCACAGAATCCCTATAATGCAGATAGAGGTCATTTGGCCCATCAATTCTGCACTGAACCTCCAAAGAGCATCCTACTGCCATTTACTATGGCTAATACACTTAGCCGGCACATCCCTAGACGTTACAGAGCAATTTAGCACGGCAAATCCACCTAATCCCCATATATACCGACTATGGGAGGAAACCAGAGCACCTGGCAGAAACCCACAGTGGCTGAGGGAGAACATGCAAACTCCACACAGACACAAACAGTCACCCTAGGTTAGAATCAAACCCAGGTCCCTGGCACTGTGAGGCAGTAATGCTGATACTTTCTCAGGAACAAAAACAAAGTTGCTGTAAAAGCTCAGCAGGTCTGGCAGCATCTGTGAAGGGAAAAAACAGAGTTAACATTTCGGGTCCGCTGACCCTTCCTCAGAACTTTCTTAGGTTTAATGTTGTGAAGAGCACAGATTTTTATTGCTTTTACTTTTGAACTGTGAACTGAAAAAGGGGAAGATACTGCTTTAAAACAAGAAGACTGTACAATTAAATGGCTGCTGTTTTAAAAGTCTTGTTTCTTGCAGCACTATTATAAGTCATATGCAATGTTGCATTTTCCTGGAACAGTGAGAGTAGAAGCAGATCCCATGGAGTCAAAAGGTTCTGAACTAAAGGAATACAGCTTGACAACTACATTCTGATTGGCTCTTAACCAGGTGACCACGGCTTGAATGTGGAGCTGGAGTAGGAAAGAACTACCTAGCTCACAAAAGAAAGCTTCAAAAAATCTCCCTGTCTCCCCCTCGCTTTCTCACTTTTGTTGAGGTACTGGAAAGCCTTCAGTAACAGCTAGCTGTCTTCCACTCACTTTTTTTCTGCAAACCCCTGCTGAAGGAAGAATCAAACACCTTTAAAGACAATGGAAAGATGAATTCTCAAGTAGTGAATGAGAAAATCAGCATATAAACAACCTGGTGTCAACAGCAAAATGCTAAAACGAATTCAAAGCAAGAGAAATAAAGCAACCCATTGAACCCTGTGATCTAGACTGGCGTGATCAAACTGTTCCCTGATTTTTCTGTATCTTTTCCACTCTTACTGTCCATGTCTTGTCTGACTTTGTGTGTCTGTCTGTTTGTGAAGGGGATAAATTTAAGGGATAGAGTTTAAATTGTAGAGTTTTAAGTTAGCAAGTCATGTTTCTTAATTGCTAGGGAGGCTCTGGCATAGTGGTATTGTCACTGAACTAATAATTGCAGTTCCAAGCTAATCTTCTGGGAACATGGGCTTAAATCCCATCATGGCAGATGATAACAATTCAATTGAAATAGGGAAATCTGCTGACATGTCAGTCCAGATCCACAGAATGTGGGAGACTCTTAACTGCCCGAGCAAGGCATTCTGTTCAAGGGGCAATAAGGGATGGTCAGTAAATGCTAGCCCAGTCAGTATGCCCACAGCCCATGAATGAATTTTTAAAAAAAATAAACTGTGCTGAAAAAATCATTTTCAACTCAGTTATCTCAGTTTCTCTTGCCACAGATGCCAGATCTGCTGAGTATTTCTTGAGTTATATTTCAGATTTCCAGCATCTGCAGGGTTTTGCTTTTATTGAAATGTCCTACACCTTTCAAGAACCTACTTAACGGCATGACAACAGGGAAGGTTTATTATCAATCACCACCCCATTCCTCTTTGATTTCCTTGTGCTTTTCTTCAATGTTTTGTCCCTCAGTGATTAGAAATATTCCTACATGTGAGGAAATAGAATACCATAGAAATACAAGTTGTTGGAAGGTACCAATCTAAAACAGTATATTTGTATATATTTGTACATTTATTTTTAATGTCATGGAATGTGGATGTTGCTGGCTTGGTTAGCATTTACTGTCAATCCCTAATTATCCAGGAGGTAGTTAACAGTCAACCATATTGCTATGGATTTGGAGTCATATGGAGGCCAGACCAGGTAAGGATGTCAGATTTGCTTCCCTAAAGGACAGAAGTGAACAGATGGGTTTTCTTATCAATTGACAATAGTCACATTAGATTAGCCTTTTATTCTGAAATTTTATTGAACTCAAGTTTCACCATCTACCCAAAACATTAGTCTAGAGTTCTGGATTACTAGATCAGTCACTTTTACCACTACTTTGCTATACACCGCCATCCCCCATGGTGGTATATTCCTTGTAAGCCCTCATATGAATCAGTACAAAATTACTCACTTCAGCCAAAGGTCAATCAATGCGGCCAGTTTTAACGAAAGAACTGGCTTTCAAAATAGAGCACAGTGATCAGACCATCAATCTTTTAAAAGTTTATGACCAAACAGAGATTGATTGTAAATGAAATACAATTCCTTTGTGAAAAATGTGTCACGAAGAAATTGGTATTACATTGAATATATGCTTATATGTTATAAAGATTTCCAGATTTCACATTATTTTCTCCTAAAAATAGTTCTGTTTATTAACAAAAACAAATGAACACTACAGCCAATGTGAGAAGTTTCTAAAAATATTGATGGAAAGTAAATAGAATAAACCGTGAAATGATAGATAAAAGGAGCCTCACAAAATGTCTGAAAGGACTTTTCCAGTTACTTGTTTGCAATCTTGTGTCTATAAAAGCTCTGCCTAAGTTTGACATCACACATCTGGTGCCAAGGATTGCAGTTAAACATAGTAAATGTTGTTCAAAGCTCTGCAGGGAATAAATCGGAAAGAATATATTTTCTGCTCCATGTTACAGTGCTGTTGAACATATAAGTGAAACTACTGAGGCCCATCTGATCCAAGCATTAATTCCTGGCTACACTTTCCTTTAATGGAGTGAATGGGGAGAAAGTGTCCTGCTTCTTTATTTATCTATTCACTGCATTCAGTACAACTCAAATTAAATATCTGTAACAAGATATGTCAACCCTTCTTTATATTCTTTCTGTACAAAAAAGCTGTTGCATTCAAACCCTGACATTGTCCAGTCTCAGCAAATGATTAGTACGACCATTGACAAACATTACAAACATGCCATGTACCATGGCTAGTTTGATTAACTCATGAAGACTTGCTCCTGTTTCCCTAGAAAGAGGCTTATCTCTTGGTCTGAGAGAAATTTGACATCAGGTTAGCTTGTTCAGCCTGTTGCCGTCTTTATAACATCCAAGCAACCTTACAATTCAATGAAATTAAAAATTTGGCTGAAGAATATTCCACATTACCACATCTGGTTCACTGCGTCGGTTGTAAATAGAACTTCAGCTTTTCCAGGGTTGCTGCAACAGTTCAGTTCATTACCGCTGGATTTACAGTACTTAATTTAAATGCGTACATTCCTTCATCCACAGAAGCACACTGAAACCAGTGACCTTTCTAATCATTAGGTCATCACCAGGCTTCATATGTTTTTCTTTCTTCTCAGTTCATTTGATTGCATTTCATTTCAACTGACACAGCAAATTTTAGATTATTTTCTACAATGTGGCAGAGAGCTGATATTGAATATTGTGAAGTCATTATTTGAAAACAGAATAAAAATTAATCAGTCCCTTTAAGCAGTAATACAAATTAACTCTTTATTATTGAGGAATGAAGAATGTTGAAAATTATGAATATTTACCTTAGTCCAATTGACATGAAATTTGGAAACATTAATCGTGGACAGCATGTCCCTAATTCTCACCCATTAGTAATATAGACTAACATTTCTTATTTTTACAAGTGAAATCAAGACAAAAATGAATAAGGACCCTGGTTTCTGGCTCTGTAATTATTTCCATTGATGTCAGCGCTGAAAATCAATACCGTCAATATCATAGAATCCCTACAGTGTGGAAGTAGGCCATTTGGCCTGTCAAGTCCACACAGCCCCTCCAAAGAGCATCCCACCCAAACCCAACCTATCCCTGTAATCCTACATTTCCCATGGCTATTCCACCTTTTCTAGACATCCCGGGACACAATAGGGCAATTTAGCACAGCTAACCCACGTAACCTGTACATCTTTGGACTGTGGGAGGAAACCGACACAGACACAGCGAGAATGTGCAAACTCAACACAGACTGTCACCTGAGATTGGAATTGAACCAAGGTACCTGGCACTGTGACGTAGCAGTGCTAACCACTGAGCCACCGTGCCACCCACATATCTACTTTTATCAACAAGATATATCAACTTCTAATTGGTCTTTAAATTAATTCTTAATTAGCAGCCTTTAGGACTGAACCTTCTGCTCAGGAAATGAAGAATATGTGTCCCCACGTGATGCCGAGCAAAAGAAATGACTGCCCAGTCAAATACAAAAATGTCAGACTTCATCAACTCGGCACCAGCTGCAGTAGAAAATGCCTATTGAACTAATATGATTTTTTAACTTCCAAGAGCAGCTATCTGATGACCTTTCTAAATAAGATTACCAGTTTTATATTAAGCAATTCCAAATAAGGGGCCATCTGGTATTAAGGGTTGATGGCCATCAAGAATTGGGTTAAGACCACCCAAATGCTAACTCATGACAGATATAACAATTACAGTTAGGGCAAAAGAAACATGCATCTGATTTGTCAGGGTTAAATTCAAACCAGGGCTCTCGAGGTAAAATCCATTGCCTAATTGACTGTCTGCCCAGTGCCCTTTCAGAACCTAATTTGATGAGGAAGATGCCTGAAAGTGAATATCAGGATTCCAGTAATGCAGCAATGAAAATTGAGGTGTATAAGATGAAGAAAGAGATCTCAGAAGGTTGTAGCATTGCAGGAGGTAACAGAAATAGAAAAGTAACAATGATGGGATTTAAAAACAAGGATAAGATTTTGAAAAATCAATGCATTTTTGGTTTGGGACCTTGTAGGTCAGTGAACAGGTCAGTGATGGGTGAATGGGACCTGGTGTGAGTTAACATATGGGCAGCAAAGTTTTGCATGAGTTCATATTTATGAAGGGTTCAAGGTAAGAGGCCAGCCAGCAAGAGTATTGAAATAGTCAAGTCTAGAGATAACAAAGAATAACAAAGTGATCTTATAAGGTCTAAGCAGAAACATGTAATATTGGAGAGTTATTGTACTTCTCTTTGCTTATACCTACAGTGGTCTAATATGTAAAGGAGTCATTGTCAGCGGTAAACTATTTTTATGGTTTGTCATTTCAGGTGCAAAAGCAAATGGGTTCATATGTAAAAATTTTTCTTAGTCTTATATTTGAAATTCAGTCTCTGGATTTTTAGGAGACAGAATACATATAAATGGAGTCACAGGAAGATGCGGCATTTCCTGATGACATAAAAGGTACTTCATGGTTTTAACCTGGTTTTCTGTTCAATGCCTCTTGTTGATATTCTCAGTGTACTGCACAGACAAAAGTCTTCTATGTAGAGGGCTACTTGAATGTAATCGGCTGAAATGGTTTGAAATGTGCAAAAACAAATAGAAATTGTGGCCATGTTCTTTATAAATGGCAAATCACTGAAAGGTATTCACTATTTTCATTGCTAGATTCAAGCAGTTCTTGGGGACAGAATGTTACTGAGTGCCTTTTGATTACCTCACATTCCAATGGTCTGCAAAAACCTAATAAGCAAATAGAGGTACTGTTACAGAAGCCTCAGTGTGGTAGGAAGCAGCCCAGGCCAGAGGAAACACTATGCATTTTTTTTCAAAAAAAGTGTGACTTATAAAGTATTCCCTCCTCCTAGACTTCGGCTTCAGACATTTGGAAAGATCTCAAGAAACTTGCCACAGTGCATTTTTATCACTAAAAGTTTGAGTGAGGTTAAATGCATCATTCTGTTATCTTCACTGTGGTGTTTAATATATCCGGGCTATTTTTATGTCATTACAGAACCTGAACATCCAGTTAAATAGTAAATCTATTTGCAATATTATTTGTTGATGAAAGCATAATGTCACATTAATCTCCAGAATAATCATTCAAATAAAACAGATTAAATTTTTTTTCTTCCAACAGTTGAGAGCATCAAGTGAAAAACAAACATTCACACAAACATATGACAGATCACAATGGGAATAACATTCTCCATTCAACAATAATGGGAGAATTCCCACTTTTCTCCAAAAGTAACAGTCTGCATGCAAAATTGTATTCTTAGAAGTCGCACGCTCTTAAACTTTTTCCAGTATTTCTATTATTAATAATTATTATAGTTATTAATTTTGAGAAAGCAGACATTCTTCTGATTAAAAAGAGGACCTTCACAGCACAGGATCAACAGAAAACAAAGTAAGCAAATGTATCATGCCACTATTAACAAAATTGGTAAATGAACATATAGCACATTGTAGAATATTCCTCTGTTCACTAACTCAATGGACATTTTGACCCATTAAATCAATTAATTAAAGAGTAACATATGTGTTTAAATAGCAAGTAGAGCCATGTCATAAGAGTGTGCTAAACAATTGTTTACCAAATGATATTTCTAGTTTAATTTCTATTTTTGCTACAAATGTTACTCACACTTCATTTAATGCTAGTTTTATATTTTATTCCTATTCCTATTAGCAAATAAACAAATTTATATATTCCTGAGACCTTCAGGTGTAATTCTCAACCAAGTGTTTATATCTGCATGCAAAGCACTGCACGGCAATCTTGTTTTAATATGCTATGTGAAAAACAATTTATGAATCATGATTGAGAAAGCGTTAAAACAAAATCCAAACACAAAACCCAGCTTTGTGGGCTGGAAAAAAAGATGCAAGAAAATAGTTGCTAAAAAGAACCACAAAATCCAGAATGTGTCAGATCAAAACAAAGATGACAGTAAAAGTCAGACAAGAATGAATGTAAAAGTAGATTTAGGGATACCTGCACACCAGCCAAAAAAAAGCTAACCGCAAAGAAAAGGGTCATAGGGACTACTGTGGGTAACCTCAAACCCACAAGGAACTACCACGGTTGAAGAATGGACCTTAGCACTATTGGGTAGAGTGGCAATGATGTATTTTGCCTTGCATTTCGATATGGTGGTAACTATCTGCTATTATCAAGGATCACCCAGCTGTGAATTTGAGTTGGAGGAAACATGTCTACATAATCTCCTAACAGTAGCAGCCACGTACCATTTTGAAAGAGCTGCAGTTGAAATTGTCTACATAAAGTTGCTGCAATAGCATACTTGCTGTATCCAAGTTGAAATATCAGAATTGAAAATAATGGCTGGTTAATTTGAAACAACAGATACACTTTTAATAGTGAATCACTCTCTTGGGACATCATCATACTTTCCCTTCTTTCTTGCTGATTAATCCGTCCAGCATCAAAGAACCCAACAAAAATGAGAAGTTTTGAAGAAGGGTCACTGAACCTGAAAAGTTAACTCCGATTTCTCTCCATAGATGCTACCAGACATGCTGAGTTTTCCCAGTAATTTCTGTTTTTGTTTCTGATTTCCAGTATCTGCACTTCTTTCGGTGAGAAGTGTCAATTAATTAAATAAAAGCCACAGTGAATCAATTGAAATGTTAAACAGATAGACACAAAAGTTCCCAAAGATAAGAGAATAGATGAACATTTCTCCTTCAACCAACACCAGCAGACAAAAACTATAAAGTAGTTGTTCATTTAATTTATAGTTTCTGAGACTTTGCAAATTGAAGTACATAGCCATATCCTTTCTAAACTGTAAAGAATAGAGTACTCTGAAAACTGTATTGAAACTAATCAATGTCCATCAAACCAACTATGACTACAACATATACTTTATCTGTCTGCAAGACAAGATAACTAATTTGGTGGCGAAGCAAAATGGTTTAAATTAGAACAGCTCTAATCTATAGTACAACAGTTTAAGTTAAAAATATGCTACCCTTCTCCATATATTTGTGAGTCTTAACAGTGGGAACCAGCCTTGTAAGGCTCCACTGCACAAATCTTTGTCGACAGTTTTTGGATAAATTGCTTTAGATGGTTGATCTGTTTACCAAATGACAAGGTTCCCTTCATGCTGATTTGGCGAAGCTTTGGAGTTAAAGTGGATTTTTTGGCAAGTAAGGACCAGCCAACATGTGCGGGAAAAAAAAAATTGTTTTTCACATAGCATATTAAACAAAACCAGAAACTGCTGGAGAAAATCAGCAGGTCTGACATCAACTGTGGAGAGAAAGTACAGTTAACATTTTGAGTCCAGTGGCCCTTTTTTTAGAAATTGTTGAAGCTTGTCTTCCTCAATGCCTGAAAGGAGGAGAAAAAGTTTCTTGTTATAACGCCAAACAAGCCAAAAGATGGACAGTTCTGAGATGGCATGAAATGGTGTTGATGGAGAGAGAGGTTGAGAGTGTGGATATGGTGGCACATAGCACTGAGTGTAATGCTCAGGATGCAGCAAGAATAGCTCTCTGAAAAACATTGTCCATCTCAAAGATTCTGAGAGTATGGGAGGATTTGAAGCACAAAGGATGAAACTTCACTTGGAGTCCACATGAAGTGAGTTTGATCCGGAGGCAGTCACTGAGAAATGAGATGTGTCCTGCGGAAGCCAGTGTTGGCAAATACCTTATCAAACACAAATTGCTCTTTCTGTGTTTGTTTCAAGCCAACAGCTGTTTGCATGACCCCACCCCCCAAAACAGATTAGCCATCCTAGATTACCGTACAGAACTGAAGCCTGAATCACCAGTTTGCGTTGATTTAAAAGAAGGCAAAGTTGGCTGGTAGACCAGTAAAAGCAGTGGACAAGTCTCCCTGACAGATTATGCTCTGTGTAAACAGTAGAGTGCAAATTGGCCAGTATACCACTTTGTGTTAAATTCTTGGACATTATTGGAATTAAGAAACATTGTAAAATGGGGAGGAAAGATATAGGTACCCCCCCGCCACAAAGCAAAAATTCTGAAACTCTTTTTTTTCAAATGTGCAAGTTGTTGTTGTCATGTGATGTGGGAAATAGAAGCAGGAAGTGGCGAAGTTGTAAATTCTATCCTGGGCCGTTTAACGGGTCCCCGAGAAGTGACAGCAAGAGTGTGGTGATATTAAAACCAAACAACCTGCACCCCCATCATCTCTCTCTCTGATTTACATCCCTTCCTATGATCGTACTTTTAAAAAAAACCCATTAATGTTATAAGATAACAATTGGGAAAACATGGTTAAATTTGTATCCAACATGTACCACGGAAGCCACAGATGTCTCTTCTGCCATGTCCGAACTGGAAGCATCATCCTTACCGCTTCTTACACGGTGAGTGAGATAAATAAATCCAATAGTAATATTATATAAATAAGTTTATTTAAAAGGAGAGATTACCTCCTCCTCTTGGGGCACGCGGGGGAGGCGATGAAGATAAAATGGCGTTTGGGACGCCACGATCAGAGTCTATTTTGTCTGTTCGCCGGATTTTTTTTTAACCCAGAATAATAATTTTAATAAAAGGAGACGTTAGCTGTGAGATGAGCGTTTTGGGGACTGAAGAGGGATTTTCTTGCCCGCCTTGTTTTACAATTTCTTCCCTCCTCGTTCCATTTTTGTCCCAACCGTCTCTGAGCGCGACCGGGCAGCGCGAGGCGCTGCCGTTAATAACGGATGTCCCGTTTAAAATTTGAACCAATTTTGGTTTTTAATTTTGCAAAGAAAACAACACTTACTGTTGTTGATGCACACTGAGGAAAATAATTGGCATGCAGTAACTTATACTTTGAAACATCCCACTAAAGCATCTCATAGTGTTACACAACAGGATTTGGTCCCAAATAAACCAGATGTGCAAATGTTCGGCAGATCCCCCAGAGTTTGGATTTGGAAGTCACTGGCTCTCTGTCCAATCATTCTCATTCCCCTGCTCTCTCTTTGTAGACCTCCTCCTCCACCAACATCCACTCCCACCACCACTGACACTCCATAGCAGCAATGTTTACTATCTACAAGATGTACTGCAGAAAAAAATTACCAAAGATCCTAATACAGCACCTTCCAACCCCCACCACCACTTGCATCTGGAGTGACAAGGGAAGCAGATACATGGGAACACCACCACCTGCAAGTTCCCCTCCCAAGTCACTCACCATTCTGACATGGAAATATATCCCCATTCCTTTTCTGTTGCTGGCTCAAAATCCTGTAACTCCTTCCCAAAGGATATTGTGGAGTCTACCTACAGTACATAGACTGTAGCAGTTCAAGAAAGCAACTCACCATGACCTTCTCAAGGGCAACTAGGGGCAGGCAATAAATGCTGGACTAGTCAGTGATGCCCACGTCCCATGAGTGAAATAAGGCAAGGGAAATAGGACAAGGCAAGTGACTGAAGTGTTTGTAGGGGAAAACTTTGGAACTATTGATCATAATGCTATTACTTTTAAAATAGTTATGGAAAAGGATTAGTCATCCATAAAAGTTAAAGTTCTTTTAAAGTTTTTGATAAGATTTGTAGCTCGGGTTGTGGATGAGGTTACAGACTTGTTCGCTGAGCTGGTGTATTTGATTGCAGACGTTTTGTCACGCTGCTTCACCGGAGGCCCAAGGTGACAAAACGTCTGCAATCAAACACACCGGCTCGGCGAGAAAGTCTGCAACATTAAAGTTCTTAATTGGAGTAAGACAAATTTTAAGGGTATGAACCAAGAACTTCCAATAGACTGTTCACAGGAAGAGAGACAACTGACAAATAGAAGACCTTGAGAAATGTGATAATGAAACTTCAGAGGCATTATGTTCCTATTGGAGTGAAAGGCAAGTCTAGTAGGATTAGGGAACAATGGATGAATAAAGACATTGAAGTTCTACTCAAGAATAAAATAGAATTATATATTAGATATGGACAACTGAGATCAACTGAATCTCTTGAAGACTATTAAGAGTGTAGGGGCATTCTTAAGAAGGAAATCAGGAAGGCAAAGAGGGGATATGTGAAGCCTTGGCAGATAAGATTAAAGATAATCTGAAACAATTCTACAAATATGTTAAGAGCAAGAGAGCAACTACAGTGAGAGTAGGACCGCTTAAACATCAATGTGGTCATCTTTGTGTTGAACCACGGGAGATGGGAAAAATATTAAATGCATATTTTGTCTGTTTTTACATTCAGAAAGAAATGGAGGCTAGAGAACTCGGGGAAATAAATATTGATATTTTAAAAACAGTTCACATTACAGAAGAGGAAGTGCTGGAGGTCTTAGAAAACATAAAGGTAGATAATGTTAGAGGGATTTGAGCCAAATACAGGCAGGTGGGACTAGCTTAACTTGGGAAATTTGGTCGATGTGAATGAGTTGGACCGAAGAGTATGTTTTCATGCTGTATGACTCTCTGACTCAATCAAGTGTATCCAAGGATGTAGTGCGAAGTTAGGGAGGAAATTGCAGGGCCCCTAGCAGAAATATTTGTATTATCTATAAACACAGATGGAGTACCGGAGAACTGGAGGGTGGCTAATGTTGTGTCATTGTTTAAGAAAAGCTGTAAGAAGAAGCCTAGAAACTGTAGACCTGTGAGTCTGACATCGGTGGTGGATAAATTGTTGGAGGTGATTCTCAAAGATCAGATTTATGTGCAATCGTAGAGGCAAGAATTGATTAGGGATCAGCAGTGGGGTTTTGTACGAGAAAAATTGCATGTCACAAACTTAATTGAGTTTTTGTTAATTAAGTAACCAAAAAGATTGAATGAGGGCAGAGCAGTAAACGTTATTGACTTGGACTTTGGTAAAGCCTTTGACAAGGTTCCGCATGGTAGACTAGTTAGTCTAGTAATTAGTAAAGTTAGATCACATGGGAGTCAGGGTGATCTTGCAAATTGGATACAAAGTTGGCTTTATGGTGGGAGATGGAGGGCTGTTTTATTTTCACTTTGTTCTGATTTTGGACCCTCAGAAGAGCCAAGGGAGCTTTTATTTTAGCCCGGTACTGTTGCTGTCCCTCTTGCAGTTGATAGGGATCGGTGTGAGGGGAATTTTATTTTTAATTGAAATGAGCAGAGGAACTTCCTCTGGAATTTAAACCATTGTTGTCCCTGTCCCAGGATTATTTAATGGGGATGGAGCAGAGGGAATTTGTTTATTAAGTTGTCTATTTGCTTGTTTATTTATTTGTTTATTTGTTTTCTTTGATTTTGCTTGAGTTTATTTTTATTTTAGCCCCCTGTGGTCCCTGCCCAAAAGAGGTTGGTGGGGACAGAGTCAAGGGAGAGCTGTTTTTTTTTCTTGTTTATTTGGTTTTTTTTTTCCTTTTTCTCCAGAGCAATAGGGTCTTTATTTTTGTTTCACAAAGTCAAGGTAACTTTATTTTCTGTTTCGAAAGAGCTCTGTGGGCTTCACCCAGTGCTGCCCCTGTCCCGGGAGTATCTGATGGGGACAGTGTCAGGGGGGTGGTGGTTCTTGTTTTTTTTTCTGTTTACACCTTTCGTTTAAAAGAGTGGAAGGTTGTTTTGCGGTCTGGAAGCCTATGATCAGTAGTGTTCCACATGGATCGGTATTGGGTCCACTTCTGTTTGTCATCTATACTCTCATCCAAATCATTTTTATATAAGAGGCATGGTTAGTAAGTTTGTAGATGACACGAAAATTGGTGGCATAGTAGACAGTGAAGAAGGTTATCTAAGATGACGAAGAGATCTTGATCAATTGGGTCAATGGGCTGAGAAGTGGCAGATGGAGTTTAATTTGGATAAATGTGAGGTATTATATTTTGGTAATACAAGCGAGGACAGGACTTGTACAATTCATGGTAGAGCCCTGGGTAGTGTTGTTGAACAGAGAGACCTAGGGGTTCAGGTATATAGTTCTTTGTAACTTGCATCACAGGTAGACAGGGTGGTTAAGGGATGTTTATAAAATCATGAGGGGCATAGATAAGGTGAATGACAAGGGTCTTTTCCCTAGGGTCTAAATTAGCATCTAAAAGAAAGAAAGAGAGGTTTTCTTTTAAAAAGAAAAGGCTTAGTGAGAAAATTCCAGAGCTTAGTGTCCAAGCAACTGAAGGTGGAGCTGAGCTAGAGAAGTGAGATCATGGAGGTGTTTGAAAACTTGCATGACAATTCTAAAAGTCGATAGGTCCAGACCTGAAATGTTCACTTTCCTGCTCCTCCAACACTGTCTGACCTGTTGTGCTCTCCAGCTCCACGTTTTATCAACTCTGGCTTCCAGCACCTGCAGTCCTTACTATCTCCTGACAATTTTTTAAAAAATGAGACATTGCTTAACTGGTAGCAATATTGCCCAGCGAGAACAGGGGTGATGTAAGACCACAAGCAATAGTGGGTAACCTCAATTTTACATGGGTAGAATGTAGTAGAACATCCAAGAATGTGTTCAGGCAATTAAATCTAAAGAAATTGGCACGGATGAATGTTTCAGCAGCACATCAGATGAGGCAGAGAATTGAATGATGTTACAGAAGCTGAAATGAGCAGTCTTGATGTGTATTTGAAATTTCTGATATGTGATGCACTTTAAACTTTAAACTTTTTTGAATAAATAATGTACTTGTGTTTTTCAACAAAAAATAATATTGTTTGCATAATTCGCCTTGCTTTAAGAAAATATGCTTTTTAATGGTTTCTGACATAGGGTCATTGGACTTGAAATATTAACTTTCTACAGATGCCGACTGACCTGCTGAGTTTCTCTAACACGTTCTGTATCAAACCAGTTTCATCAGAAATTCTGTTACAGAAATAAAATGTCAGTTGTTGAAACTTAATATATGTGAGAGAAAAAGTGCACCTTGGGATTCTTAGATTTAAAAAGAAGTCATTGAATTGCTCATCTGGAGTTTGTTGGTCAATAATGAAACCAAAATGCATGATGGAAATTGGGAAATAGCTGTGATATTTGGAGGTAAACTAGTTGAATTATTGAAAGAAAATCACACGGATACACTGTGATTCGTATACTGGAGGAAATGCCCAGGTTTTGATAAAAGTCCTTTTGATCTTAAAGACTTGTAATTTGGCTGCTCACATCTTGATTGTGTTGGCTGACTAGCTTATTTATGCCATTGATTATAAAGGAAACCTGTACTTTTAAGGTGACCTGGAAATTAACCCAGAGGTGTCTTGACCGAATATGGTAACTAGGTTTATAGCATTTGTGCAAGATATGCTTGCACCCTGGTGTTTAACTAAGTGAAAATAAGGAGATTGAGAAATGCAAAAGAGCATTCAATTCAGTTTTAAAGAAGAGTCTTATTACATCTTGAAACATTAACTCTGTCTCTCTCTTTCTACAAAAGTGGCCAGATATGCTTATTTTTCACTAGCACTTTGTTTTTATTTCAGATCTACAGTGACTGCAGTACTTTGCTTTTATTTCAATTCAGTTACATTCAATTTCATTTTATTGTCCATACAGGAATTCATTTTGGGTACATTATTCTTTTTTAAACTACATGGACAATAACAATAAGAAAGGAACTGGATGATTTAATTGGCCCCAATTACAAGTTTAACTGTGGGTTGAGCAGGGAAGAGGAAGTTTTGTGGTACAGTAGGTAGCATCTTTACCTTTGAACGAGAAACTCCAAGTTCATGTCCCACTCAAGGACTGAATGGTCGAGGAAAGTACATTCATAACAAGGCCAAACAGGATGAGCAATCTTTCCAACATATGTCAATGCCATTTGGTAAGAATGGGAGTGATTCGTGATCAGCCATGTGATGGAAAGAAAGTTGGATCTTTACCATCATTTTTCATTGTTCAATATTGCAACATGCATGTAAAAAATACATGTCACTAAAGCAACAGAAATTGGCTATTTAGTTCTTCAAGCCTGCACTATTAGTCAGTCAGATCATTGCTGATCTGTTTGTGATTCGAATTTCACAATCCCACCTTTAAGTTCCCTTGCGTAGCAAGATTGTTCCTTTTTCTGCCTTAAATATTTGACCAAGCCTTCACTGCCTTCTGAGGTGGAGAGTTCCAAAGTTTCACAAAACCTGAGAGAAAAATGCTCCCATGTTGCTGTCCTAAAAGGGCAGCCCGAATTTTATATCCCCTAGTATCCCCCAGTTTTGGACTCCCCCAACAAGAGTAAGTAAACTTTCCTTGTCCACCTTGTCAAGATAATTCAGGATATTTTAAACTTGATCATCCCGAGTTGCCCTTAAGGAGGTGACCTTGTTTTATATTCAGATGGTAATCTTTCCCTACCCTAAAAGTGAATCAATGCAATTTCTGGATACAATCTAATCATCTTTGTGACTTTAGACTTAATTGATATTAATGTCATTATAAACAGTGATGAAGCTGCACATTTTGGAATTTGATTATGCATTGTATCACTAGAATAACCTTGAAGTGCCCTGAGTTGTTTTTATTCATTCACGGAATGTGGGTGTCTCTGGCTAGGCCAGCATTTATTGCCCAGATGGAAGTTAAGAGTTAAGCACATTGCTGAGAGTCTGGAGTCACATGTAGGCCAGACCAGGTAAGGCTGACAGATTTCCTTCCCTGAAGGACATTAGTAGATCAGCTGAGTTTTTTCTGACAATTGGCAGTAGTATCATGGTCATCATTAGACCCTTAAATCCAGACTCTTTATTGAATTTAAATTCCACCAATCTGCCATGGTAAAATTTGAACCCAGGTCGCCAGAATGTTAGCTGAGTTTCTGGAATAATAGTCTAGGGATAATATCACTGGGCCATTGAGTTGCAACAATTAAAGTGTATGGCTAACAAATTTTGGGGCACTGCTTGCCCCATGTTCACCTTTAAAGGTGTATCGGAGTGTAGGAGAGAGAAGTTGGGAGAGGTTGTACAGGACCAGGAGATATGTGTTCATGGCAGCAGTGTAACCTAGTATAGATGTCGGTTTTCTGTATTTTTTTTTTGAAGCTCAGGCAATTGTGGCACTCTATCTCAGAGCAAACCTGTAATGCTGTGCAGATCTCGAGCAGATAGTAAGCTCTTTATTTGCAAGTGTGTAGGCCCTAACAATTGTTCCAAGTTTAGTTAGAAGACTTCTCTTTCTTCTTCACCAAGCGAGTCTGTTTCCAGCCTGAAATGTATGTGTGCTTTCTGCCTTTTAGCATGGGAGCTTGGAACATCAGATAACACCTGAAATCTGAGTACCTCACAACTAAATTTCCAGAGTCGTGAGTCTAATTTTTTTTTTTGTCATTTGTTATTGAGGGCAAGCCATGAAATATCATTTGCTTCAGAGATAGTAGGAACTGCAGATGCTGGAGAATCTGAGATAACAAGGTGTGGAGCTAGATGAACACAGCAGGCCAAGCAGCATCAGAGGAGCAGAAAGGCTGACGTTTCGGGCCTAGACCCTTCTTCAGAAAATTCAGCTCCTCTGATGCTGCTTGGCCTGCTGTGTTCATCCAGCTCCACACCTTGTTATCTCAAATATCATTTGCGTTTTTGATGAGGTAGCAATGAGTAGGTGCTGGGGGAGATG
>NC_063358.1:7942634-7976506 GCF_021869965.1 Rhincodon typus
GACGTTTCGGGCCTAGACCCTTTTCTGATGAAGGGTCTAGGCCCGAAACGTCAGCCTCTCTGCTCCTATGATGCTGCTTGGCCTGCTGTGTTCATCCAGCCCTGCACCTTGTTGTCTCAGAGTTCCGAATGCTGTGTTGCCTAACTGGTGTCAAATTTCAGGGCGTCTCTTCTGGTTAGGAGAGGATCTTGGGTGGATGAGAAAGGATCTTGTTGTAGCCCACAGATATTAACAGCATGGGTAGGCAAAGGAAAGAGGTTCTGCTAAGAGATCATGAGCAGCATCAGGCTGCATTAAAAAGCAGAACCTCAAAGATGATAATCTGTGCAATGCTACCTGAGCCATATGCAAATTTGTGTAAGCTAAATCAGAGTAAAGAGGTAAATGTGTGGCTCAAAGATGGGTGTTAAGAGAAATGGATTCTGAATTGTGGGGCACTGGCAACAGTATTTTGGGGGAAAAAGAGACCTGTTCAATTGGAAAAGGTTTCATTTGATCCATACCAGGACTAGAGTCCTGGTAAATCATGTAACTGCGGCTGTAGTTAGGGTTTTAGACCACTAATGGTGGGAGGAGGGTTCAATTGAAGAGAAGTTTTAAAAAAAAATTAAGAAGAGACAAGCAAAGATGCAGGGAAGTGAACAGGCAAATGATCATTAAAGTATGACGGATAGGGATAGAAAAAGTGCAGCATAAATTAGAACTAGAGTAAGTAACAATAGTAAAAAGCCAAAGCTTAGGCTCTTTATCTGATTACATGCAAGATTTGTAACAAGATAGATGAATTATTGGCACAAATAGAAATAAATGGATCTGACATGATAGCTATAAGGGAAATGTGGTTATAGGGTGGCCAGGTCTTGGAACTCAATATTTAAGGATATTCAAACAAAAAAAAACAAAGAATTGCAGATGCTAGAAATCAGAAACAAAGCATCAATTTCTGTTTTCATCAAGCATATTCAATGTTCGAGAAGAAGCAAAAAGGTAAGGAGATGAGGTAGCATTGTCAGTGCAGTTCAGAGTATTGACACAGTTACAATAGATTATGATATGGAATCAGTTTGTGTGGAAATAAGGAATAGCAAAGGAAGGAAAAGAAGTCACTGGTGGGAGTCGTCTATAGGCCCCTCCAAGAATTTTTTTAAATATCCGGGAGTCCTATAAAACATCCAAATGCCCCCGAAGAGTTGCCTCACTATAGGAAAAAGTATAAATCGGGTAATAATGAAAGTGTGTAAGAAAGGCACTGCAGTCATAATGGATAGTCTTAATCTGCATATTGACTGGAAAAATCAGATGGGCGAGGGTAACATAGAGTACAAATTTGTAGACTGCAGGGGCGGCACGGTGGCACAGTGGTTAGCACTGCAGCCTCACAGCGCCAGGGACCTGGGTTCAATTCCACCCTCGGGCAACTGTCTGTGTGGAGTTTGTATGTTCTCCCTGTGTCTGTGTGGGTTTCCTCCGGGTGTTCCGGTTTCCTCCCACAGTCCAAAGATGTGCAGGCTAGGTGGACTGGCCATGCTAAATTGCCCGTAGTGTTCAGGGATGTGTAGATTAGGTGGGTTATAGGGAGATGGCTCTGGGTGGGATGCGCTGAGGGTCGGTGTGGACTTGTTGGGCCGAAGGGCCTGTTTCCACACTGTAGGGAATGTACGATCAGAGATTGTTTCTTTCTTTGTTTGTTTGATTTTAAGCAGTATATTGCACAACTGATCAGGAGGAGAGATAACAAGGTGTAGAGCTGGATGAACACAGCAGGCCAAGCAACATCAGAAGAGCAGGAAAGCTGACGTTTCAGGCCTAGACTTCAGACTTCAGAAGTCTGAAGAAGGGTCTTGGCCCGAAACGTCAGCCTTCCTGCTCCTCTGATGCTGCTTGGCCTGCTGTGTTAATCCAGCTCTACACCTTTTTATCTCAGATTCTCCAGCATCTGCAGTTCCTACTATCTCTGATCAGGAGGAGGCTGTTTTAGATCTGGTAATATGTAATGAAGTAGAATTAATAAGAGCTCTTAGTTAAGGATCCTCTACAGGGTAGTAAGCACAACATGGTAGAATTTCAAATTTAGTTGGTGGGAAAGTAGCTCTGGTTTCAAACAGTGTCCTCAAATAAGGCCAATTACAGAGGTTTGAAGAAAAAGTTGTCTGAAGTGGACTGAGAAGATAGACTAAGTGGAAAATCCATGGATGAGCAGTGGCAGGCAATTAAACAAATATTTTACAACACTCAGGAAAACGTATTCCAGCCAACACAATGTACTCAATGAGAAGAATAACCACCCATGTTCACAAAGGCAGTCAAGGAGAGTGTCCACTCAAAATCTAAGGCATGCAAAGTGGCAAAAACTGGTGATAGACCAGAGGATTAGGATTTGTTTTACAAACCAGCAGTGAATGACAAAAATACTAATAAAGAGGGAGAAAGTTGATTATGGAATTATAGTGACCAGAAATATAAAATTGAACAGGAAGCACTTCTGTTGGTAATAAAGAATAGCTAAACTAAGTGAGGGACTCTCAGAAGATGTAACTGGGGAATTAATAACAAGGAGCATGGAAATGACAAATAATTTAAACCAGTATTTTGCTTTGGTCTTCATCATAGACACTGCAGGACACTGTAAACTTTTAAAGGTGACAGATAGGGAAGGTATCAGTGAAATGACAGATCTTGTAACAGTCTGTATCATGAAGGGGAAAAATGTATGACAATCATATGGGACTACAGGCAAACAAGTTACCTGGAGCTGGTGACCTGCATTCAAGGGTTTTAAAGGAAGTGGCTACAGAGATAGTGGAGGCATTAGGCAAAATATTCCAGAACTCACTGGATTCCAGGAGGTTCCCAGCAGATTGAAATACTGTTAACATAATACCCCTGTTCAAGAAGGGAGGGAGACAGAAATCGGGGAAACTATAGACAAGTTAGCTTAATATCTGTTGGTGGGGAGCATGCTAGTGTCCATTATTAAGGAAGAAATAGCAGAACATTTAGAAATGCTTAATGCCATCAAATAGAGTTAATGTGATTTTATGAAAGGGAAACTTTGTTTGATAAATTTGGTATTCTCTGAGGATATAACAAGCAGAGTTGATAAAGGAGACCCGGTGTAGGGTATTTAGATTTCTAGATGCATTTGATAAGGTGCCACATGAAAGGTTATTGCAAAAGATAGGTGCTCACAGTATGAGGTAATATATTAGCATGAATTGACGATGGTAATCACGCATAATACAGAGTCTGGATCGACCGGTCTGCTTCGGGTTGGAAAGAAATAACTATTGGAGGCCAAAAGAATCAGTCTTAGGGCCTCAATAATTTACTAACCATATTAATGACTCCGTGTTAAGGAGCAGATATGTAGGAAAATTATAGGGGTGTGAGAGAAACAGGGTTATAGTTGTAGAGGATTTTAACTTTGCTAGCTAACTGGGATCACCTTAATGTGAAAGGATTAGATGGGGTGGAGTGTAAGTGCATCCAGGAGAGTTTTTGTGCCAGTACACAGTCTTACTAGAGATGGGGCAGTGCTAGACCTGACTCTAGTGAATGAAGTCTGTCAAGTAATTGAAGTTTCAATAGGCAAGCATTTTGGGTACCATAACCCTTCTAAGCTTCAAAGTCATTATGGAAAGAATAGTGCAGAAGTTAAGTGTCTAAATTGGGGGAAGCCCAATTTCAATATCATTAGAAGATCCGGCAAACATAGACTGGAAGCAGCTACTTGAAGGAAAGTCTACATTTGGAAATTGGCAGTCTTTTTAAAAGTAGTATAATGAGAATTCATGGTGAGTATCTTCCTCTAAGAGTGAAGAGCAAGGACAGCAAGTCTAGGGAATCCAGGATGTCAAGAGTTTGATAAACAAAAAGAAGGAAGCATACATCAAGTACAGCACATTAAAAGTAGGGGAAGTATAGTGTGTAGGACGTTGCTTAAAAAAGAAATTGGGAGGGCAAAGAGGGGCCACACAATACCTTTTGGTAGATATGATCAAGGAAAATCCCAAGGCATTTTATAAGTATATTAAGAGTAAAAGGATTATCAAGGAAAGAGGGGGGCCTATTAGAGACAAAAGGGCAATCTGTATATGGAGTCAGAAGATGTGCATGAGGTGTTAAATGAATATTTCTCATCTGTATTCACAGAGGAGAAAGACATTGTAGCCAGGGATTTCACTTGGGATGATGAGGTTCTAGAATATGTTAAGATTAATAAGGAGGAGGTATTAGATATTTAGCAGGCATAAAAGTGCATAAATTCCCAGGGCCCAATAAGATATATTCCAAGCTGCTATGGGACGCAAGGAAGGGGATTGCTGGGGCCCTGACAGAGATATTTAATGATTTGCTAGCCACCAATGAAGTGCCAGATGACTGGAGGCCAGTTAATGTGGTTTCTTTGTTCAAGAAGGGTAGCAGGGACTGGTCAGGTAATTATAGACCAGTTAGTCTGATGTCAGTGGTAGGGAAATTATTGGAAAAATGCTCTGAGGGACAGGATTAAACAACACTTGGAAATGCAGGGACTGGTCAGGAATAGTCAACACAGATTTATTGGAGGGACATCCTGTCTGACAAATTTGTGTTTTTGAAAAGTTAACCAAATGTATAAATGGTGATGGTGCAGTTGATGTTGACTTGGACTTCAGTAAGGTATTTGTCAAGGCAGAGGATGCTCCAGCTGGAACCCGCCTGTTCCACCTATTCTTTTTCTTTCTTTCTCCATCTTTTCCTCCCTTCCGTGGTTTTCTTCTCTTGTGTCTTCTTGGACTCTTGGCCTTGGACACCTGGCCTCTGAAGCAGAGACAGTGGCCCGAAGCAGGGACATCGTGACCAGCGACCTGGTGCTAAACGGGCAGCGGCCCAGAGCGAAGTGTGGTGGTAGTGGCCAGGTGCGGAACATGGTGGCAGCCTGCAGTCAGAACACTTGGAGGCCCCCTGCACTAGTCTGCTGTGGAGAGCCGTTGGAGAGAGACTGTGATATTTTTCTTTTTAACTTGTTTGTTTTTCTGACCAATGGTTATACTGCGTAGAGCTGTAATGTAACTTTTTTTTCTTCATCTCTCTATTCTGTGACAATGGATTATACTCGGGTACCTAAGGTGCCGCTGTGTGTTGGTGACATTGTTACAGTGTAACTAATCGGTAACTGAAGAAGTTGCACCTAGGTACCTTTGTACCTAAGATGGCACTGTAAGTGGCGACTTATCAACTTTTCACTGTACTCATTTGAGTACATGTGACAATAAAGCTCATTCATTCATTTAAGGTCCCACATGGAAGGCTGGTCCAAAAGGTAAGAGCTCATGGGAGCCAAGACAAGTTGGCAGACTGGATGCAAAATTGACTTGCAAATAGGAGGCATAGTTTGGAGGAGGAATGTCTTTGTGATAGTAATTCTGACCAGCAGTGTACCGTAGAGATTGGTGCTGGGACCCTTGCTGTTTTTTATGTACATTATTGACTTGATATGAATGTAGAATGTGTAATTAGTAAATTTTCAGATGACACAAAAATTGGTGATGTTGTTGATAGGAGGATGGACTCGGGCTACGGTCTGATATTGATCAGATGGCAAGTTGGGCAGAGTGAATACAGATGGAATTTAATCCTGATAAGTGCGAGGTGATGCATTCTTGGAAGTCTAAAATGAGAAGGACATACACGATGAATGGTAGGTCCCTAGGAAGTACTGAGGAACAAAGGGACCTTTGGTGTACAAGTCCATAGATCTCTGAAAGTGTTACCACAGGTGACAGGTAGTGAAGAAGGTATATGGGCCGCGTGCCTTTGTTAGCAGGAGTGTAGAATATGGGAGCAAGGAAGTCTTGTTACAACTTTATAAAACATTGGTTAGGTCACCGACGGAATATTGGGTGCAGTTCTTGTTGCCAAACTATCAGAGGGACACGGTTGCATTGGAGAGTGTGCAGAGAGATTCATCAGGTTGTTACCTGGGATGAAAAGTCTTGATTCTGAGGAGAAACTGGATAGACTGGATTTGTTTTCCTTGGAGCAGAGGAGGCTGAGGGTGGATCTGATTGAGATACACCAAATTGAGAAGTACAGACAGACTAGATTGTTTAAAATCTTTTCCACAATCAGATGTGTCTTAAGACCAGAGGGCATAAGTTTAACGTGTGGAGTAAATGGTTTAGAGGAGATCTGAGAAAAAATTTTTCATCCAGAGGATGTTAGAAATATGGAACATATTGCCTGAGAGATTGGTGGAGGCGGGTACTTTTGCAACATTTAATAGGTATCTGGATGAGCACATAAAATGCCAGTGCATAGTAGGCCATGGACCAAGTGCAGGAAGTGGAATTGGTGTAGTTTGGTGTTCAATGGCCAGCGTGGACATGGCAGGCTGAAGGGCGTGTTTCTATGCTGTACGATTTTGACTTTGAGGACGGGGCAGAGTGTAATGTATCTAAATTTGCTGATGATTTTAAAAAATGGATGAGAGTGTATGTTGTGATGAGGACATTAGGAATCTGCAAAGGGATGGCGATAGGTTGAGTGAATAACTAAACTTTGGCAGGTGGAGTTTGTTAGGAACATCCGTGGTCATTTGGGTGGAAGAATCAATTATTTATGTGGAGAAAGACTCCAAAAATGTGCAGCGCAGAGGGATCTGTGTGTTCTTGTGCATGAATCACAAAATTAGTATTCTTTTTGTTTTTGTTGCAAGGGGTTCAAGTTTTAAAAACAGGGAAGTCCTGTTGCAATTGTACAAGGTGTTGGTGAGGCTGCACTTGGAATACTGCGTATTGTTTTTGATCCTGTATTTAAAAAAGGATATATTGGCATTGGTGGCACTTCAAAAGAGATTCACTCGGCTGATTGCTGGGATAAAGGAACTGACTTATCAAGAATGGCTAAACAAGTTAGTCCTATATTCATTTGTTTAAAAGAATGAGTGCTGGTCTTATTGAATCATAACAAGATTCTGAGAGGCTTGAAAGGGTAAATGTTGAGAAGGTGTGTCTGCTCATGGGGGAGTCTCGAACTAGGGGATGTAGTTTCAGAATAAGTGTCCCTAAAAATTGAGATGCAAAGGAATTTTTTCTCTCAGAAGATGGTGAATGTCTGGAATTCTCTATCCCAGAGATTTGTGGAGACTAGATCATTGAAAGTATTTAAAGAGGTGGTAGATTTTTTAAAAATCAAGAGTTGAGGCCTATGAGAAGCTGACACAAAAGAGGAGTTGAAGCCTGGGACAGTTCAACCATGACATTATTGATTGGTGGGGCAGGTGTGAGGGACTGAGTGGCATATTCCTGCTCCTATTTCTTATGGTCATATGTTCTGTAATAGATTTCTTGTGAAAATAGACAAAGATGGTATGGTTGACATATACACTATCGAGTGAAATTATGTTGGGACAGTTTAAATATATGAGGAAAGATAAATTGTGAAAGTGTTGCATAAACAATGTGTGAGGATAATTGAATGTAATTCTCTTGCGTCTTAATATGTACATACCATATTCACCTCATCATGACATGCATTAACAAGTAGCTTTTCATTTTTTTTTCCAAGGGTGGTGGCATGTATAGGAACTTTTTTTTTCCTTTTGCACTATAAGCTGAAATATGGAAGTTGGTCTGCTATATAGCTAAAAGTTGCAGGAGAGTTTTGTAACTTGAAGATTAAGTGAAATTTGTGGTTTACTTGTACCTGTACAAGACTGTTACTTTTTGGAGCAGTGAGGTGTTAACCTATATGATGTAGAGTGGCACCAGGAGTTTTTTTAGTTAAGTTAAAACTGCCTAACGACAGCCTTGGGATTGGTCCAGTTGTAATTTACTACAAAACCACAAGTGCAGTGCAGTCAGATGTCCAGAAGCTTGCAAATAATGAGTATGCCTCGCCATTTTTGAGTGAAAGAGACTGAAAATAATTGGTTCTAATACAAGGGAAAACTCAGGACCACTATCAGCTGTTGAGTCAAAAATCATACAATCTTGTTTGCACAATAATGGATCACCATCAGTTAAAAGAAAATCAAAAGAATTATGAGAAACAATTCAGCACACTTCGTCTGGATTTTTGAATGACAGGATTTGTTTTTCCCTTCTATATTTTTCCAATCTTATCACTTCTTTCAAACTGTACAATGCTATTTATCTGCAGTATATCTGTGAAGGAACAGAACAAGTGAAAGGGGGTTTAAAATTCAAAATAAATACAACAGCCATAGACCCCAACAGGTTTCACTCTTGGCTTTTCAATCTAAACAAATCAGGGTAAACTGACTACAGCTCATCAAAGCTGTTAGTAATATATTACCTCTAACAGTTATGTACATCATTTAATTTGCAACTTGGCATTTGTGCTACTTAAAATTGTGTAAGTTTTTAGTCAGACTCCCGGCCTGATACCTAGGAAATAACATGAAAAATATTTAAATGGTAGTTGTACCTTGACACAATTTTTTTTTATTTTTGTCTGTAGTCTTTCTTCATCTACTCTACATGGAATTGCTTCAAGTTTATTAAGGAATTGGAACAGGAGAGCAGCTTAGTTGACACTCTTCTTAATCTTCGTTCTCTGGTAAGAATCATTAAGGTTATCGTGGCTGAATGATTTTGCGGGGGGGAGTAAAGAGATGAATATATCAGATATGTTGTCTTTCTTCATTTGTGTATGATCAGTAGATGTGCATCCTAAAATGCCACTTGAGTTCCCGCAACAGATGTGCATAACATATGTTATACTGTTATTGGGAGCTGAGGGTATGGGATTGAGTGTGAAGCCATGTCAGTGGCACAGCAGTTTAATTAAATTATTTTCAATTTCTGTACTAGCTTCACAACCACATGAATGAGTTTGCATATAGTCTTGTTATTAAATTACTTGTATTACTGATTTATTTTAGGACATTGCAATATATTAGCCATGGTAACATCGATATTTAGATTCGGATGTACAGCACAGAAACAGACCCTTCAGTCCAACTCATCCATGCTGACCAGATATTCTACACTAATCTAGTCCCATTTACCAGCATTTGGCCCACATGCCTCTTAAACCCTTCCTATTCACACACCCATCCAGGTGCCTTTTAAATGTTGCAATTGTACCAGGCTCCATCACCACCTCTGGCAGCTTATTCCATACATGCACCACCCTCTTCATGAAATCCTTAGGTCCCTTTTAAATCTTTCACCTCTCGTCTTAAACCTATGCTGTCTAGTTTTGGACTCCCCTACCCTGGGGAAAAGACCTTGACTATTCACCCTATTCATGCCTCTCATGATTTTATAAACTTCTATATGGTCACCCCTCAGCCTCTGATGCTCCAGGGAAAATAGCCCCAGCCTATTGACCCTCTCCCTATAGCTCAAACCCTCCAACCCTGGCAACATCCTTGAAAATCTTTTCTGAACCCTTTCAAGTTTCACATATTTCCTACAGCTTTCCAATTTCATGATCGTCTGTAAATATTTTAAAATTAAAGCTCATTGTATGCTTGTGCTTGTTATGAAACATTAGTAAAGCACCATGTTGATTAATATAAATTTATAGTGCCCCCAATCTCTTCCACACTGCTGACTCTGCTTGAAATCTTCCTCTGTCTCAGCAGTGTGGCTTATATATTCAAAAATGTCAGGATTTCATGTGCAGAAGGCCAACTATAAGCATAGAAGGGTGAGCTGTTAAATGTAATGGAAACTAGTGAAGCTTGTATAATCAAAACTACATCCTCCACTTGTTTGGTATGTAGAAACAAAGAAAATTGGCCTATGAGCCTGCTCTGCCATTCAGCATGATTATGGTTGACCTTCAGCCCAAAATGGCCTACCATGTATCCTGAGGCCGTGACCCCTTGTTCTGCACCCCGTCAAGAAAATCATCGTCCAAGGATCTATCTATCAAGCCCTGTCAAAGTTTTGTATGTTTCAGTGAGATTCCCCTCTCATTCTTCTCAACTCCAGCGAATACAGGCCCAGTCAACTCAATCTCTACTCGTATGACCAACCTGCCATCCCAGCTATCAGTCTGAGGAGCCTTTACTGCATTCCTTTTATGGCAAGTATATCTTTTCCTCTGTAAGGAGAGCAATATAATACACACAATACTCTGGGTATAGTCTCACCAAGGCCCTGTAAAGCTACAGTAAGACTTCCTTGTTCCTGTATACAAACCTTCTTGCAATGAAGACCAACATACCAAGTGCTTTCCTAACTGTTTACTGTTCCTGCACCCTTGCTTTCAATGATTTGGTGTACAAGGATACCCAGGTCCCTTTATACAAAAAAAAACGTACAAAGAACTGCATATGCTGGAAATGTGAAACAAAAATAGAAATAGCTGGAGAAACTCAGTAGGTCTGGCTGTATCTTTGGAGAGAAAGGAGAGTTGACATTTTGGCTCTTTTGATCCTTCTTCAGAACCTTTGCGTTCATGCTTGCAACCCCAGTTCTGAAGAAGGGTCACTGGACCTGAAATGTTAACTCTGCTTTCTCTCCCCAGATGCTCCCAGACCTGCTGAGTGTCTCCAGCTATCTCTGTTTTGGTTCCCTTTATACATCAATATTTCCAAACTGTTGAAATTTAAATAATACTCTGCCATTTTGTTTTTCCTACTAAAGTGAACAACCTCATACTTATCCATTATTATATTGAAATTGCAATACATTTTAGACTATTCAACTTGTCTAAATTACTTTGAAGCCTTTTTACATTCTCTTCACCCTCAATCCTATTTAGTTTTGTTTCATCCACAAACTTGAAAATATTACTTTGGATTTCCTCACCCAAATTGGTGTCTATTGTGTATAACTGGGGCCAAACACTGATCCCCACAGTTCCTCACTTGTCACCGCCTTCCACTGTGAAAATGACTTATTCCTCTCTCTGTTGCCTGTCTGCCAACCAATTTTCAATCCATGCCAGTTTATTCCACAATTCTCACATGCTTTGATGTTGTACACTAACTTCTTATGTGGGGCTTTATCAAAAGCTTTCTGAAAACTAAATCTACCATACTCACTGGTTCTCTCTCATCTATTCTACTGTTTACAACCTCTCAAAAACAAACATGATTTTCCTTTCATAAGCCACATTGAGTTTGTGTAATCCCGTTGGTGTTTTCTGTGTCCTATTTTCTCACCTTTTATAATAAACTCCAGCATTTTCCCTATTATTGATATTAGGCTAACCGGTCTGTAATTCCCAGTTTTTTGTCCCTTTTTTAATTTGTGAGGTTGTATTTGCCACCCTCCAATGGCTGTACTAGAATTTATAGTATTTTGAAGATGACAGCCAACATGTCTACTATTTCTATGTCCATCTCCTTTATTACGCAGAGTTGTAGATTATTAGGCCCTGAGGATTTATCATTTTTCAGTTCCTTTGATAACTCCAGCATTTTGTTTTAAAAATAATAGTGATCTCCTTTAATTTCTGTTTCCTAGTAGACCCTTGCTTTCCTAAAATTTCTGAGGAATTGAGTTAAGTCATCTATGAAATTATAACACTGGAGAAGTTATTTAATTACTGTGCCATTTCCTTGTTCTCCATTTATCAGTTCTCCACAAGGAGTCTACAGTTGTCTGCTAGAACCTTTTTTGTACTATGAAACTTTTACAGTCTGCTTTTATGTTACTTGCAAGTTTTCTCCTGTATTCTGTTTCTCCCCTCTTAATCAACCTCTTTCTTATGGAGTCATACAGTGCAGGAACAGACTCTTTGGCCCAACTTGTCCATGCCGACCAAGTTTCCCAAACAAAAACTAGTCCCATTTACTTACATTTGGTCCATATCCCTTTAAACCTTTCCTATTCATTTACTTGACTAAATGTATTTTAAATGTTGTAATTGTACCTGCATCTACCATGTCCTCTGGCACTTCATTCCATATACGAACCATCCTCTATGTGAAAAGTTGCCCCTCCGGTCCCTTCTAAATCTTTCCCCTCTCACCTTAAAAATATACTGTCTAGTTTTGAATGCCCCAACCCTAGGGAAAAGACCTTTGCTATTTACCTTATCTATGCCCCTCATGATTTTATAAATCTCTCTCTATAAGGTCACCCCTCAACTTCCCAAGCTCCCAGCCTATCCAGCTTCTCCTTTTTACTCAAAACCCTACAGTACCAGCAACATCCTGATAAATCTTTTCTGAACCCTCTCCAATTTAATAATACGTAGGAGCAAATTACTGCAGGTGCTGGAATCTGTACTGAAAACAATAATGCTAAAAATAACGGCGGGTCAGGCAGCATCCATGGAGAGAGAGCAAGCTAACATTTTGAGTCTAGATGACTCTTCATCAGAGCTGATGTGAAGTATGGAGGGGACCGCATTTATACTATAGTGGAGGGTTGGAATGCTGGGGGAGAAAGGGTGCTGATTGTGTAGATTAAGTGATTGGAATGTAAGAATGGCAGGACAATGGTGTGTCTAACTGTCAACTGGAAAGAACAGATGATCCCACTGGAGTCGAGGGGTGGGGGGGCACAGGGAGGGGAGAGAGGACGTGGTGACAGACAATTCAACAAATAAAGCAAAAGGGGAAGAAACGGGAGTGAGTTCACTGAAGGTGTTGAACTCAATGTTAAATCCAGAAGGTTGTAAAGTGCCTTGTCTTAAGATGAGATGAGATGAGATGTTGTTCTTCCAGTTTGCGCTGTGATTTGTTGGAGCATTGTGGCATGCCAAGGACAGACGAGTGAGCATGCAAGCAGGATGCTGTGTTAAAATGACTGGCAACGGGAAGATTGGGGTCATGCTTGCGCACAGACTGGAAGTGTTCTGCAAAGTGGTTACGCAGTGCAGTGTGCATTTGGTTTCTCCTGTGTAGAGTAGGCCACATTGAATGCTGCGAATGCAATAGACCAGATTGCAGAAGATATAGATGAAATAATGCTTCACCTGGAAAGACTGTTTAGGTCCTTGGATGGTGAGCAGGGAACAAGTGAAGTGGGCAGGTGTTGCACCTTCTGCGGTTACATGGGAAGATACCGTGCGAAGGGGGTTTGTTGGTGGTCATCAAGGAATGGACTAGAGTGTGCCACGGGAAAGGTCCCAATTAAATGCAGACAGGGGGAGTGAGATGTTTGGTTGTGGCATTCTGCTGCAGTTGACTGAAATGTTGGAGGATGATCCCTTGAATGCTAAGGCTGATGGGATGAAAAGTGAGGACAAGGGGGACCCAATCACCCTGTTGTGAGTGATGGGAAGGAGCAAGGGCAGAAGCACGGATGATAATTCGGATGTGGTTGAGGGCCCTGTCAATTACAGTGGGCGGGAAACCACAGTTATGGAAGAAGGAAGCCATGTCAGCAGTGCTGTTTTGGAAGGTGGCATCATCTGAACAGATACAATGTAGGCGAAGGAACTAGAACACGAGATGTGAAGAGCTGTAGTGAAGGTAGCTTTCGGAGTCAGTGGCTTTGTAGTGGATAGCAGTGGACAGTATCATCCCTGAAATGGAGATGGAGAGGTTAAGTAAAGGAAGGGAAGGGTTGGAGATGGGCCATGGGAAAGCTATAGTTGGGTGGAAATTGGAGGGAAAGTCAACTAATTTTTCAAGGTTTTCAATTTAATAATATCCTTCCTATAGCAGGGCAACCAGAACTGTACACTACTCCAAAAGTGACCTCTCCAACATCCTGCACAACCTCAACATGATATCCCAATTCCTATACTCAGTGGTCTGAGCAATGAAGGCAAGCATGCTAAACATTGCCTTAACTACCCTGTCAATCTATGAGGCAAATTTCAAAGAACTATGTGCCTGAACCCCAGGTCTCATCCTTGCTGTAGGAAAAATCATTGTTCACTTCACCTCCCAATTCCACCCCCCCCCCTCACCCTTCTACCACCACCAACACCTATTCCAGCCTGTAAAATCATAATAATATTGAAGTACTGACATGTCTGCTCTGTAGTGTTGATTTAGTTAACTGAAGGGAGATCTGAGATGATGTCTAAGAAACTTTGGTTTCGATTTGTTCAATGTCAAAATACGTACTTGGGCTAGGTTTAACTTATGCATGTCAGGCATGAGAGTAGAATTCCCTAAGGCATCAACTTCTGCCTTGAATATTTAAATTGTTTTTCTTGTCTTTGGGTTTTCCAAACAGGACAAATCTCCGCAGGAAGATAAACCGAAAACTCAATAGTGAGTATAGTTCAGTATAGAGAGTTATAAATTATCTTGATCAACTATAGAGAAGAAAACGCTGATAAATGTGAACCTTAGGCAGATATGTAATTGTTGATGAAATACTATTTTTAGTGCATCCTCGAGATCCATATGTGTGATGCTTCTTTTAAAACTAGAACATACCATTAGTGTAATGAAATTGTTATTCCTTCTGATTCATCTTTGAACTAGAGAGATATTTTAACCACCATTTTCAAATTCCATTCTCTTATGTATTTGGGTGAATTAAAATATTTTCTGATTTGAACTGTATTATTTAATAACATTGTGTAATGAACCACTTAATTTTGCAACTAGACTCAGCCACCAGCATATGAAGACGTTATGAAGTTGCCATTATATGAGGAGGTTGTAGAGGCACCAGAAGAATTGCCACACAAGAAGTCTCCACCATCGTATACACCAAAGTAATATACAGTGACCAAATATGAACGTGTCTGTTCAGTACCTATTGAAATGTTAGCATACAATATAGTATTAAGAACATGCTGAGCTTTATAACTGTCCTATTTGCATTTTTTGGCAGTTCAGTGAATTTTATAATTGTTATGCTTGTGATTTTTGAGGAGCTTATTTGTTTTGCTTGAGTAAAATGGAAATCATAAGATCAAAACCTGCTGAAGTGAGGGGATTTCAAGTTCAGATGGGTATCATCTGTAGTATATGTTAAATTTCTAATACTGGCTCTGATAGCTATTGGTGACAATACTTGTGTGTTGGAATTGACACGTTGAAAGTATGTTCCAGTAGTGTTGATACAGATTGCATTGAACTATTAGGTAATAGACTAGATTTTCTATAAAAGAAACAAAATACTGGAAATGCTCAGAGCATGGCTAGATTTTCTACTCACCTATGGAATCCATCCCAACATTTCTAAATTGATGAGTGTATCTCCTTTCAAAATCCATCAATAGGTCATTAGGAGTGAATTTTAGATAGATGATAGCTACACACTTTCAGTTAGATTTTTTTAAAAAATAGAAAGTAGTAAACATTTGCTTCACAAAGTTACAGTGCCTCAAAAGTATATTTACCAGCTTAAAAAAATCATCTCCCATCATGTTTTATTTACCTGATAGATGTATTTTAAGAGCTTTACTGACATTAAAGTATACTTTTAACAGTCATCAGATGATGTTCAACTCTGAAACTGCTTCCTAATGGCTTGGATGCTGCACATAAGCATTGTCATTCCAGGCTGGTTTAGGAATCCTTAAGGTCTTTAACAATTTTTTTTCACAATTAACCATCATCTTATGGAAGCTATAACTACTGGATAAGCACACAAATCATAACCTCTCTAAGCACACTGCATTCATATGTCTCCAGTACAGTCACTCTTCAGTCAACGAATGTATAGATTGATTAAACTACTTTGCAGAATGGTTGCATATATCAATAGAAGGTGATTCAATGGGGTTTGACTGTAGAAGATTCAAGCTTCAGTGGATTTGTGTCAAGCGCGAAATGAGCTATTAGTATTCCAACTGAGATACATCAGGAAAAAACCTATTTATCAGGTTGCTAAATGAGTACCTTATGATGAATAGTTCCTATTAAACATATTCTAATTACTTAACTGAAGGTAAACCACACTTAAAAGTATTGTAATATCTTACTGGCAGTGGAAAAGCTCATACGTTTGAATGAGACTGAAATTAAGATTGGATGAAAAATATTTACTCTGTAAGCTAAAGATCAACAAATTAAAATTGTACTATCTTCTAACGACTGATCTAAATGTTGCTCCAGAGTGATTTATTTTGATCTAAATGTTGGTGCGGGTCGGATGGATGGGGTGTGGACAAGGACAAAAATACTTTCTTCACAGAATTTTCAGTGGAATCATAAACGAGTTCTTAATATGTTCTTTTAAAAAAGTAAGAAATACTGCTCCCAAGGTCGAGTTAGTCAAATCCATATTAAGTGTTTTCTTTCAAAAAATAACCAGTTGGCTTTGTTCTTGTCCATTTGAAAGGATAATGTATGAAAACTTTACAAACATGTTTAATGAGTGTCAGTTTTTGACCATTGTGTGTTTACTGTTGCATTTTGAGACATGTGATAGCTATGAGGTTTTGGTATTGTCTTTCCTGTTTGCTATTTAGTGCTGACTCAGCATTTTATTTTTCTATATTACTGCATTCTACAGTACTTGCAGCTGAGTCCATTATAAAATTTTCCATTTATCTGTGATCTATAAACCATTTGAAAGGTGATTTCAATACTAGCTGCTTGTGTTACTTAAAATCTACAGCTCCTGAAAACAAGATATAAAGCATTAAAATTGTTGAGACCTCAGAGGATCATTTAAGTGTACTTTTTTAAATTTGCAAAGTAAAAGTGCAACAATTATAATGTAATCTTTGTATTTTTGAAAATTCACATAACATTTTGAAATCTGTGGTACATTTTGGCTAAACTGTGGCAAATGCAACTACCCTCAAATTTCTGTGCAATCAATAACATTATTTTTAAAGTTGGTTCTGCTTCTGTAAATGGAGATTTTTCATAAATAAATTGCACAAACAATAGCATTTTGTTGAGTTGTTTAAAGATCTAAATTGTTGGAAACTTTAAGCTCATATGCAATGTGAGATCCCTGTACAATGATGCATGTTAATTTATAGTGTATGGAGCTTTTACCAATACCATCTTACTTTTTATCTGAACAAATATTTTGGTTTCTGGAGCAAGTCTATAAACCGAAGAATATGCATAAAGTATTCTTAGCATCCTGACAGCACTTCCACCTACATCTGTTTAAATCGTTGTTTTACAGGCACAGTATCCTGGAGTTTCTGTTATAGGTGTCATCACCTATCTGGGTGTAAGTTCAGTTCAAAACTTTTCCAGTTTTGACAAGTGTTTACTTCCCCTAAATTTCTGCTTAATTATTTGCATATTGGTGAACATAAAACATGCCATGAATCAACACTTTATACTCTTTTTCACATTTTAACAAAGATCTCTAGCTCGGGTTGCAGTTGGAGTTGTGATACCTCCCAGCATCAGGCGAACCAACCATCAACTTCAACATTTTTTTCAAACTTGTGTGAAAACATAGCTGAATATACTTGAATGGTAAATACCACTTGTGACCTATTTTCAGCTGTATTAAGCAAAGTATGCATATTTAAACTAGTGTCTAGTTCACCACTTTGACTGACCTGATTTTAAATAATTGAAAGTGACTTTTGTAAAATATATAGAACCATATGCTATTTTTGCAGGAGTATAGTATTTTCTGTTACTAAATTAAAATACTATGTACAAAAGCTTTTAAAACTTGCCTTGTGTGTCCTTGTGCTAAAACATTAATTCTAAGAGCCTCCTTTGAAGGCCTGCAAGTTGGTACAATAAGCATAAACTTGAGTCGGCAATTAATTTGATTAGGGCATGGTCAGTTTTGTGGGCAGAGCTGGCTTCTGGCTCAAAACTTGAACAAAAACTCCTTTTTGCAATAATTTTAAAATCGGGACCTTTTGCACTGCACTGGCTGATTTGGAGTGAATAATGGTGAACAAAATAGTGCAACCTAGCAGAAAACCCAGTTCGGAGTTTTAACTTTTAAGATTCTACTCTTCATAGGCAGAAAATTTTAGTGGTATAAATAATGGCCCAGATTTGCAGTTGTATTGGTGAGACTGTCAGTATTCACCATTGTAAAGCTGTGAAAGTGACTGCAACTTCTGATATCTACAATTATATACACAAATGTGGAAATTCAAGCATTGCTGTCAGTGTTTTTTTTTCTGTTCCTCCAACTGATATCATATTGAAGTCCACACCCGTTGGAACTCAATTAAAAAATCACCAATTCGATGTGAACTTCCATATTTTGAGAAATTAATTTTACTGTAGAATCACCTTGAATAAATTAGAGTTTAAAATTGAATTTTATAAGCATGTTTTGTGATGATTTTCAATTGAAAGTAAAATTGAATGTTTGTGTGACTATGCTGTGGTTGTTTGCCTGACAGCAAACCTAGGTAGTTTGATTATTATAGATTATTAGACTCATTGTTTTCCTGTGAAAAGATTTAAGGAATTTATGCCTGGATGCCATGTCAGCAACCTGTATTCTAACGTAGTTAGACTCCTGAGCTCAAGTCAAAAAAAGGTGCTCAAAATGTCCAATGGTAAACAGTTGTGCATTGAACTGTCCATTTAATTCCATGTTAAAATAGAGTTGGGATCTAAAAAATCGGCATTTCTACCTGCATACAAGGCCACTGTTGCCCTGGTGATGGATTTTGACATGGGAAGGCTATAGAGGAAACGATTTGTGATATCAGGTTGCAGGGTTTCATAAAATATCGCTGATATCACAGACAAGTTAATTTGTGTTGTTACCAAGCATAAACGGGTGAACTGACTCCCTCTTTTCAGCCTGTTTGGTTGGTCACCACAAAAGTTTAAGGCTTATTTAATCTTTTATCAAACTAAAATGTTAATTGTTCTTACCTTAAGCAATGACGAGCCAATTCACGAGTTTAAGTGGAAGCATTTTAATATCTGCTAACCCTGAGAAAAACAGTAACTATATGGTTGCAGGCTTTCATACAGTCACAAGAACCCCTACACAAACACAAGTACAAAGCTGAAAGGGGATAGTCCAGTACAAGGAACACCATAGAATATATAGTTTAGCGTCCGTTATTTGTCTTTGGGTATAATGTTTAAACTGAAGGCTACAAACTTGCTGGTTTCCTGGTGCAGTCAGCAGGAGTTGTCCACTCTGCTATTTCTCTCTCGTCATTTCTTGGAAACTGGTTCAGTTTCTTTGAGCGTGAGAGAGAGACAAGTAAAACCATCAGCTTCCTTTTCTGTAATCTTGAAGCTCTCAAAAGCTGTCTTGAATTTCTGATTTCAGTGCAAATTTCCAAAAGTTTTTTTTGATGGGTCTGTCTATGACAACAGTAGCTCAATGTCCAGTACTTCGCATTTGTTAACATTTTCCTAAAACTGTAATTGGTTCCAGTGGTTTTCTGGATTGGAGGGAGTCTTGTTTTAACCAAGCCCCTTCCCCTGGGTGATAGTTTTGTTCTCTTACCTCCATCTTGAGATGGCTTTGTAGTTTCTAAGCACTTTACCCAGTTTCAATTCCATTTGCAGGAGTTTCAAGCAGTTTGAAAATGTTTAAGATAATGTCTTAAATAACATTGGTGTATTGTCTTGTGACAATTTCCCACAGTCTGGCAGATAGAGCAAAAGCCTCTAGAAATGAGGGTGATTCGAAGGAACAAATTTGAGAGGAGTTAAAAGGGGGCTGGAAGATTTGTCTAGCTTTAGCTAGAGGGAGAAAAGTGTGCACTTGAAAAGACATTCTGGAGTTGAGTTGCCAGGCTGAGAAAGGAAGATAATAGAAGTAAGGCTGTGGGAGTGAAGTATCATTAGACTGATTCTGGGAGAATGTAATGTCTGTGTAACACATACTTGATGGTGTGTTTATATATTGTTAAAAGTTCTGTTCTATAGTTTGAAGTATAAGTTAACAGCCCTTTAAGACATTCACTGTAATAAACAGATTAAATGAAAAATCTTGCTATGTAATCTATTCGGGTGTTAACTGGAAGTTTGTCATAGATACTGAATCAATTCAATCATTACATTATGATATAACTTTGTTTTTAAACAGTATGCTAAATCATAATAGCTGAACAACCCCTGTGGGCCTGAAAAACAATCTTTCCAATTCATGCTAAAAAAAATTCCATGAAACTATGTTCTTAAAATTATATTTCAGCTGTTTAAAATGAAATGTAAAAGCAAAAATTAAAATGTGCTACTACCTGATCTAAGCTAAATAACACCACTTTGCAGTCCTGAGATTCCCTGTAGTTTATGCCAAAATGAAATTCACCATACAGAGCTTTCAATTTATTGCTGACCACAAAATCCAGCCACAGGGTTATGCACTAGCAATGAGGTGTAGAAGACAAATGTCCTCAGCTATAATCAGTGAACTGGAACAATACTGAGATAACAAGGTGTAGAGCAGGAGCAGAACACAGCAGGCCTTTCTGCTCCTCTGATGCTGCTTGGCCTGCTGTGTCCATCCAGCTCTACACCTTGTTATCTCGGATTCTCCAGCATCTGCAGTTCCTGCTGTCTCTGGAACAATACTGACTTGTGGTATACCTGTTTTTGTAACATGATCTTAAAGTATATGAAGGGGAGTAATGTGAACTTTTTTTTGGAACAAGACAGGTGACTCCGTTATTAGGAATGCCCAGGTTAGGCTGGTACTAAGTATCTCTTCAATGTCAGCTTTTACTTTCACTAGACTGCTGTGTTTCTGGGGATGGGAAATTGGGTCTTTCAGCTTTCAAATTCTAATTCTCCAGCCATCCGGCTTGCCTTGATTCTGCCTGTTTGTTGGAGATGTGTATAACCTGAGAAAAACAGAGGGCCTGTTACAGTTGGTGAGCGCCTGCTTAGGAGCTGGGGAGCATACTGACATTTTCAAACATGGCATCAGGTGGCCGAGAGATATAAACTGAGGGATCGACTTCTCCCTGGCCCTTGTAGAACTCGAAACGGCCTCGGTAACCAGACCGAGCGAATACACCACTTCTTGAAATGACACCCATCTACCACATCAAACTCTCGCTGACAAAGGGCCAACTCTGCTGAGACCGCCAACTCCAAAAAGCAGCAATGTAAGAGGCACCTGCACTGTAACCGCGTACTCCCAGACCTTTTTAAAAGCCGATTGTATATTAGTCTATTTCACATACACGAAGATCTGTTGTAAAATGAATTCCTGGAAAAGTGTCGGACTAAGTCAATATTTACCGAGCCGGAGTTTGTTCCTGATTTAATCAGTAGCGGTGCAGTGATTTCCCCCCATTGCTGAATAGAAGCAACTTTTTGTTTGCTTCGGGGCAACGAAAGATTTCACGGAACGTTTGCTGAAATTGCTCTTGCAAGTGTTCCAAATTTAAGGGGAGGGCAAATATTTAAACGGCTTGACACTTGGAGCACTGTTTGCAATTCTGGTTTTCGTGCTGGCAAAAAGATTTGGAGGCACCAGGCAAGGTGCACAGAAAAAAACTCTAGGCAAGGAGCTAAAATGTTATTGCTACCGGGAAAGACAACTGGGCCGAGGGTTTCCTCCAGAAAGAGCGGTTACCTACAAAATAATGAAGGAGTTTGAAGTTTCCCCATGTGGGGTGTCTAACACTTGAGTTCATAAATAGCCATCAGTAAACTGGATAGCACATGTAATGGTTAAGGCGAGTAGCACAATTCCTTCAGCGTGAATCTAGGGGAGGTTGGGGGATATATTTGTTGGAATACAACAAAGAACTACACATGTTGGAAATCTGAAACAAAAACACAAATTGTGGGAGAAACTCAGCAGGTCTGGCAGCATCTGTGGAGAGAGAAACTGAGTCACCGTTTAGAGTCCAGTGACTTTTGTTTTAAACTTAAGCGGTTGGATGAACATAAACACCAACTAAAATGCGTTGAGCCTGTTTCCGTGTTGCCAATAGCAGGAGTTAAATACAACTGAAGTCATTGAAACCTTATTTAAAACAGATTTGTTATAAGTGAGAGAAATTGAATTTCTTCCCGTTTGCCTCCTAATAAAAGAAATAAAACCAAAACGCTGCAAAACTTGAATCAATGAAGCCGGGGAATGGGACAATGTTAGACTTTAAAATCGTTTCTCCAAACGAACATTATTAGCCCTCATTACCCATTTAAGTGTGTTCAGATCTCAATATAATTCTATTTAATTATTTTATTCCTTATACCCTAGCAAACCTGGTGTTATGCTCTGAATGTGTAATCTGGAATGGAACCGCATTGAGGACTGCTCCATTCATGGATTCTGAAGTCGGGCGAAGTTTGGAACAGGCCTGAAGTGATGGCATAGAATTGGGAAGAATCACATTGGCCGTGAGGCATCTCTGACTTCAAAAGCACTGCTTGACCTGCTGAGTGTTTCTCGCTGTTTATATTGTTGTTGTACGGAATGTGAAGGGCTTTACAAAGTATGTTTCTTTTTAATGATCAGTTTTGAGAATAAGCCACATCGTGCCCAGGTACTAATGTGCGGCTGGCAGTGGGGAGGCGAGGTCATTTTAAATACTGTAAAATGTACAAAGGGACAGAGGAAGCTACACACAATTACAAACGCATGCTGTTAGCGAAAGTCAAACACAGGGATGGGAGTGAACTTGAGAGTAAACTTCGGGTCTGTGTGCAGTAACATGGTTAAGGATGCTGCAGAATACACTAATTAGTGGCATAACAGTACACTCATGTTCCGACAGTACATTCATGTTCCAGTGTAACCTGCCCTTTATTCGCCTCTGCTGCTGGCAATCCTTTTCGCTTAAATTAAAAACCAGGAAAAAGTTGAGGAATTCGACTTTATTTGTGAGATTTTGATCCCATTCCTCCCGATTGTACTAATAGTTTTTACAAAATACAGGCACCCACCAGGTGGTAAGGTTTGAAGTGTACTGGGTTAGGGTGTTAAAAAGAGACATTATTAAAATGTAAACAATTACAACAAAAAACACAAACCCAGCACTCCATACCATCTAAACCATCCCTACTTTAAAAACTCCAAAAGAACATTTATGTACTGACCAAAACCGTTAAAGCTTCAGTTTGAATGTCTTCATCCACTCAATCATTCTAATGTTTTTTAACACTTCATTCCCTTTTCCCCTGCTTAATTTATGCCAGTCTTAGTCTGATGACTTTTTTTTTGGCTTTCTTATTTATAAACGGCCGAAGGCTGGGGGATAATTTTGTCAAAGAGTTAAATGTCAACGTTTTTCCTGGAGCCCCTTCAGGTATTCCACACGTGTCAGGCTGTGTTCCAGCCTCTTGTTAATACCTAGAGCAAGTCCCGCTCTCTGTCACACTCTGTCTGCAGCGTGAACTCCTGCAACTGCTTCTGGTCAAGATGACGGGACTTCTCAGTGGATTGCTCCTCTCAGCCCTAATCCTGGTTCAGGTGAATGGCGTACCCAAAGTCCAACCTCTCAGATCTGGTCCACAGGTTTCAGCTGGTAAGAGGCTACGCTCCTGTATCGTTTTTAAAAAGAGACAACTAGCTCTAAATATTAATTTCACCTGATATTTTTACATCTGATGATCCCTTCTCGTCCACAATGTACAAGGAAAATCACCAGTCTTTTTAAAAAATCTATTTCCCAATTTTGCAAGATTCGTTTTCTTAAATCCAGGTCACGACTTTTCACTGACTTGAAATACCTTTGGAAGAATATAATGTCAGGGAAATTGTGGCACTGGTGAGGCTAGTGCAATTTGAGTTCAGAAATTACCGTAAAGGCAGCATTTTGACACTTCAAAATCTTCAAACTGTTTTTTCTGTGCATCACATGGTCTGTCCTTGTCGTAATTTAAGGCTAAACTCCTCTTGATGGGTTGAAGAGTAGAATTTTACTCAAGACATGAGTAAAATTCTCAAGGTGCACTGCAATTGATATTTAAACTCAATGTGCAGACAAATATTCACACTCTTGTAGAATTAATTAATCCTAATAATGTAGCAATCTCTTGCTCAAAATGCTGAGGAATTGAAGTTTTTGGTTAATTCCCTGCAACTTTATGGAAATGTCGAATCATTGTGCAAAAACGTCTCTTCAACACAAAGGACAGTTCAAAATATCCCAAAGATATTTATGTCAATTGGGGCACCCAATTGCTATCAAAGTTGAGATGGATTATCTCAGCAGAGACCAAATGAAGCCAGGGACCTTGCACCTTCCATGTCTGTATGGTATTGTGCCACAATCCAGGAGCATTTACCCACTCAATAATTAGGAAAGCCCACAACAGAGCTGGAATAGTGATGGATTGTGTGGTTGTTGGAGGGAAGAAGTCAATGCAAAGGATTTTTTGCACACACATTACCACAGTTGGTAATTAGACTAAAGTTGGTGTTGCAGATATTCCTGGCATTTCGCTAGTCCCTGTTAATATTGTCAATGAAAAAGAATAATAGTGTGATCTATAAAGTACCTGCCGCCAACATCTTTAGCACTCCAAAATATTGTTTTCACTTTCACTGTAATGTTGAGTTTGGGCTTGGCTAACATAATCAGCTATTCGTTTTATCATAGATTGACATGTGAGGAAAGGATAACAAGGTTGAGCCTATTCTAATTGGAGTTTAGAAGAACGAGAGATGTTCTTACTATAACATATGAGATGGCGGTGGCGGAATGGGGGTGCTTGGCTGATGAGATACTGAGAGGGAATTCCCTCATGAGGGAATGTAGAACAAGGGGGGGCACAGTTTCAACAATGTGGAAATGAGGAGGGCTTTCTTTTCTCAGTAGGCAGTAAACCACTCATCTTTGGAATCCTTACTCTAATGCAGAGTGGAGGCTAGGTTTTTGAGAATATTCAGAGGTGATTTATGCAGATTTGTGATCTATGAGGGAGTCAAGGGTTACGGTGGGGAGCAGAAGTGCAAATCAAAAGGGGTAGCTGAGGCAACAATTACTACCTTAATTTTACTGAATAGTGGAGGAAATTTGTGAGATTGGTTGAACCACTCCTAATTCTATTTCTCATCTTTATGATAATGTTGGTTCCTAATTAAGTTTCCAAATGATCAACAATGATTTGTTGTTGCTTTCCAAGACATTGTGCTGTTTACTGTTTCTAATAGAAACAATGAAACTCTCCTGACGAGTTAGTTTGCAAGCAGCACACTGTCAAGTCACATCAAATAAAATGCTTAAATTAAAAGGAGCTGAGATATAATGGTTAAGAAGAACCAATTTCCCTCAACAGAATGGTCAATAAACAGGGGGCATTGGATAATGTACTTAGCAAAAGGTTTTGAGGGGAATTGAGCTTTTCACCCACAGTATGGTTAGAATTAGGATCACACTGCTTAAAAGGGTAGTAGGGGAAGAAATCCTCATTGCATTTAACAATATCCCTACATATGCTTGCAGTGCCATAATCTGGAAGGGCTATGAACTAAGAGCTGGAAAGTGGGATAGCTCTTTCAGCCAGCATGGGTCACAATGGATTAAATGGCATCCTTCTACACGAGGAATTTTCTATGTTTCAATCAATTTCAAATTGACTGAGTTTGATAATCAGAACGGATAGTCAGGAAGTAATGTTTCTTGTCATCTTGCCCAATGAAAATCCCTAGCTTTTGCAGGAATTGGTTATAATACTTCATTCAATTTAACTCTGAGGAGATGCTTTTGCAAGACCCTAGCACTCTGCAATGGAGTGCAGAGAATGTGCTACCAATTTATAAACCCACATTTGTTTAAAAAGAAACATGCTGTATCGTTATCTCCATAGTGGTTCTTTTATTAAAGGTGCTGTTAAGGTGAGAAGCTTAAAATGATTCATTCTGGTTCATTCCTGGTCTGCAGGGAGTGGACTGTTTCCATCAACGTTTTAATAGGGAAACTTCACTTGCCCTCAGTGCCCAAGCTACAGTGACTCCAGTGACACCTGCTGGAAGATGAACTACAGACAGTTGTTAGGAAGAGAGGGGACAGGCTTTGGTGCAGATCCTCTCACAATCTAATGAACTATTGAAAAGTATTCTCTAATTTCATACATTCAAGGACAGACTATCGGGTGACATGCCAGAAGATGAGATCTCACCATTTTGTAACATAAAGCAATGATTTCAGAAAAAGAACAGGGAGATAAGGTTTTCAGTGGAACAATTAAATAAAAGCACAATACTACAAATGCTGGAAATCTGAAATCAGGAAATTTCGAAGAAACTCGGCAGATCACGGCGCATCTGTGGACAGAATTAATGTTTCTGGTCCAATTTGACCTCTTAAGAAGTGAGGAACAGTCATGTACATTCACTCTGTTTCTCTCTACACAGATGTTGCCTGACCTGCTGAGTTTCTCCAGCACTTTCTGTTCAGTAAAACAGTACCTTCCATGATACTAGCAAATGTTTTCCTTTTATAGATGAACTTTAACATGCTATATTAAACTTTAAGACTGAACTTCTTTAAACTATTTCTGTTTTGCTTTTCCTCACTTCTTTCTTTCCTTCTTTCTCTTGCAGGTCTGTGCAGGAGTAAACCAACTGACCTAATCTTTATTATTGACAGTTCTAGGAGTGTACGCCCATCTGAATTTGAACAGGTGAAAGTGTTTGTATCTCAGGTAATTGAATCTCTTGACATTGGTCTAAATGCCACCCGCGTCGGGGTGGTTAACTACGCCAGTACCGTCAAAAATGAGTTCCCCCTCAATGCACATCGCAACAAGGCAGGCGTCCTGCGAGCTGTCTCCCAGATCCAGCCACTCTCCTCTGGTACCATGACTGGCCTCGCCATCCAATTTGCAACCAACATTGCTTTCAGTGAGTCTAATGGGGCACGGGTCAAGAATGGCGCAGCCAGCAAGGTAACTATAGAAATCTCTTTCTTCAACTGGAAATGAACAATGCTTTTAAAAATCTTTATAATTTTCCTGTTTTAAAAAAAAGTACTAATTTAAATTCAGTCAGTATAATTATATATTTATATATATATGTAAATGTAATTATCTTCATGGTTTCAGTAATGACCAGGTTTCAGGGGCTTTCAAAGTGTTGTGTCGTATCACTACAATAATTTCTCAACTCCCTTCTGAGGACAATTGTCTATTCTCATCAAATGGCCTGTGACAAACCTGATATCTTGCCCACTGTTCCTGGTGTTTTGGCAGTCACAATGCATAGTGCAAAGATTTCAATTTTTTGTATTTGCTATTTACTCAATGCCAATGGCTATCTTAGCAAGAAGGTTTGAAGATCATTTTGCTCAATAATCTTTAAGTGTAAGCAAGTGTTTGAATTGTTTGACAGATCAATAGTAAAACCATTTTTAAAAATATATATATTCATGCATGGGATATGGCATTACCGGCTATGCTAGCAGTTATTGCCCATCCCGACCTTCCCAGAGCGCTATTAAGAGTCAACCACATCACTGAGAATCTAGAGTCACATGTAGGCCAGACCAGATAAGGATGGCAGATTTCCTTCTCTTAAGGACATTCATGAACCAGATGGGCAATCAATGATGGTTTCATAGTCATCATTCGACTAGCTGTCCTTTTAAGTTTCAAATTTGTATGAGGTTCAAATTTCACCATCTACCATGGTGGGATTCAAACTCTTATTCTCATAACATTAGCCTGGGGTTCTAGATTAATTGACGAATGACATTACCACAATGCCACCAACTTCCCCAAAAATGTGGCATTGTAGATGATTAGTAGGAATGCCAGTAACAAGTCCGTTGTGGCCCATGTCCACTCTTCCAACAATTTAGAGATACCTAATATTCCAAACTTCTTGCCATAAAGGAATCATTACCTTTAGGATCAGCAGAACCCAGCGCTGCAACAAAGGTCTGTAATTTGAGAACAGTGCGTGCATTCAGGAATTTTGATTCAAGAAAAAAGTAGATGTCTTTTAAACAGATTGCACTGTCAATATTGTTTTATTTTGTGGCTGTTCAACGCTCAGGTTGATTCCACAGCTTCATCTACTAATATGGATCAATGGATGCTTCGAACTTATCAATGATAATTCAGTATTCAAGAAGCCATTTGTCATTGGCACTCAAAGTGCTTTCAAATAGGTTTGGTTTGGTTTCTCAAAGTTAGGTCTCACGCAGTGAATCTTAATCAGTCCCTGCTGTATGGATCTCCCCCAATTTAAAAGCCTTTTCATTACAATCACATGTCATTGGTAGTTTGGTTTTCTCCCCTCCTCTCTTGAATGGCAAAATCTCCCTTACATGTATCAAATCATAGGGTCATACAGCACGGAAACAGACCCTTTGGTCCAACCAGTCCATGCCAACCATAATTCCAAACTAAACTAGTCCCACCTGCCTGTGCATGGCCCATATCCTTCCAAACCTTTCTTATTCATGTACTTATTTAAATATCTTTTAAACATTGTAGCTGTACCAGCATTCACCACTTCCTCTGGAAGTTCATTCCACACACTAACCACTTTGTGTTAAAATATTGTATGCTGGCTTGCCTGAAACTCTAAATTTGAATAACCTAAATGAAATGTTGTCTGTGGCTGTCTGACCTTAGGAAGCATAAATGTAAAACCTGGACTCATTCAGTGTAAAGAACCTGGGATCCTTGCAACCTAATCCCTGTGTACAAACTAATATCCACCTCCGAGTCTGAAATCTAATCCAGATTTCAACTCCAGCTCCAAGTATTACTGGCTACTGTCAGAAAAATCTCACCAACAGCAGGAGTATCAAGTTGACAAGATGACAGTCCAGAAAGTTTAAAAGGTGGAAAGAGAGGCAGAGAGGCTTATGGAGGGCATCCAGATTTTAAGACATAGTAAATGAAAGGCTTACCCCCACTAATGATGGAACAATTAAAATTGGTGTTGCATAAGAATGTAAAAAAGAGCTAACTCAGGATCACTAGGAGAAGCCAAGCCTCCAGAATGAATAAGAAAGGGAACACTGGGTGTCAAAGAACAAAAACAAAGTTGCTGGAAAAGCTCAGCAGGTCTGCCAGCATCTGTGAAGGAAAAAATAGAGTTAACATTTCGGGTCCGGTGACCCTTCCTCAGAACTCACTGACACTGACTGTCAAAGATTGTTTTTTTCATTCAAGGGATGCGAGCATCACTAGCTGGGCCAGCATTTATTGCCCATCCATAATTGCCCTTGAGGAGCTGGTGGTAAGCTGCCTTTTTGAACTGCTGCAGACCATGTGCTGTAGGCACACAATGGCAACCATACAGTCAGGAAGGCAGTTCCAGGAGTCTGACAGTGAAGAAGCAATAATATATAGTTCCATTTGAAGATAGACTGTTACTTGGAGGGGAATTTGTGGTGTTCCTATGTATCTGCTGCCCTTGTCCCTGTAGATGTAAGTGGTCATGGGTTTCAAGATGCTGTCTAAGGAGCTTTGATGAATTTCTGTAGTACATCTTGTTGATAGTACACACTGCTGCTACTCAGCGTTGGTGGTGGAGGGAGTGGATGCTTTTGGGTGTGGTGCCAATCAAATAGGATGCTTTATCCTGGATGGTGTCAAGCTTCTTGAGTGTTGTTGGAGCTGCGCTCATCCAGACGAGTGGAGAGTATTCCATTACATTCCTGACTTCTGTCTTGTAGATCGTGGTCAGGCTTTGAGGAATCAAGAAGTGAGTTACTTGTTCCTAGGATTCTGGCTCTTGTAGCTACTGTATGTAAATGGTGTATCCAGCTGAGTTTCTAGTCAATTGTAACCCTCAGAATGCTGATAGCGGGGATTTGGTGATGGGAATGCCATTGAATATCAATTACACTGTGCTAAAATTCTGGTAAAAAAATGAATTTGAACTGAAGATAGTATAAATGCTGATCTCCACGTAATTGGTGCCAGAGGAAGGGAATGTTAAATAATATTAAGTTTTGTAGCCTTGGAGAAATATGGAGGAAGGACAGAGGAGCTCTGACCGTAGGAGTAGCAAAAAGAAAGTTAGAATCCAGAGGTCATAATCATGGACTGCACAGAATGAGACCATTCAGCTCAGCGAATCCATGCCAGCCTCCACAGAACAACGCAATCCAATTCCCCACTTGGTCCCCAGCCTGTAAGTTGATTTCCTTCAAGAGACCAACAGTTTTCCTTTTGAAATCATTGATCATTTTCAACACCTTCATGGACAGTGAATTCCAGGTTATTACCACTCATTGCACCAAAAATGTCTTCCTCACATTCACTCTGCATTTCTTGCTTGAAATCTTCAATCTATGTCCTCTAATCCTTGTACCGTTAGCTAACTGAATGAGATGTTCCCTGTCCATCTTATCTAAGCCGAAAACAATCTTGACCATCTCAAATCTCTTCTGAATATCCTTTACTCCACAGAGAACAACCCCTGCCTGTTCAACCTAATCTTGCAACTAATGGTCTCCCCATCCCCCTCCAATTGCTAAAACAACTCTGTTAAAAATAATACTTGCACCCTCTCAAGGACTTTCACATTTCTCCTCAAGTGTGGTGCCTAAAACTGTATGAAATTCTCTAGTTGGAACCATAACAAGAGTTTTATCTAGTTTCAGTGCAACATCCCTGATTTTGTGCTTCATGCCTCTAGTTATGAAGCCCAAGATCCCATAACCTTTGCTAATCACTCTGTCAATATGTCCTGCCACCTTCAAAGATTGATGCACATAAACTCCCAGGTTTCTCTGCCCCTTCATACTTCAGCTCTAAGCCATTAAATATTTATTGCTTCTCCCCATCATTTCTGACAAAATGCCTCACATCACACTTCTCAGCATTAAACTCCATTGCCACTTGTCTGCCCATTTTGCTCGAACTGCTGCAATCAATTCATATTCTTCTTAGTACTCCTTCAAGTTTCATACCAGTGGCAAATTTTGATATTTACTTTCTATTCCTAGATGCAAGTCATTTATATACAGAAACAAAAATGCACTGGCCCTTGATGAGCGACATCATCACCCTCCAGTTTGACAAATAACCAATTATCATGACTTGCTGCTTTTATTCCTTAAGCTAATGTTTTATCCAATTTTGTTTTATCCACTTGCGGGACATGGTGTTACTGCCGGACCTGCATTTATTGCCCTTCCCTAGTTGCCCTTGAGAAGGTGGTGTTCAGCTGCCTTCCTGAACTTCTGCAGTCCCTGTGCTGTAGCTAGACCCACGATGCAGTTAGCAAGGGAATTCCAGGATTTTGACCCAATGAAGGAACCATGCTATATCTCTAAGTCAGAATGGTGAATGGCTTGGAGGAAATTTGCACACTGGCCTTTTTACTCTAGAGGCCTCGACTTTAATAACCAGCCTTTTCCATAGAATCCCTACACTGTGGAAACAGGCCCTTCAGCCCTCAGAACATCCCACCCAGACCCATTCCCCAAACCCACCTAATCTACACATCCCTGGACACTATGGGCAATTTAGCATGGCCAATCCACCTAGCCTGCACATCTTCGGACTGTGGGAGGAAACCCAAGCACCCACAGGAAACCCACACAGACACAGGGAGAATGCGCATACGGCACACAAACAGTTGCTGGAGGGGGAATCGAATTCAGGCTCCTGGCACTGTGAGGTAGCAGTGCTAACCATTGAGCCACCATGCCGCCCTCATAATATGGTACTACGTCAAATACCTTGCTAAAATTCGTATAGACAACAGCGACTGCATTTTGTTTATCTACCTTCTCTGGTACTTCAACAAAACAAAATCAATTAGGTTCATGAAGCATGATCTATTTTTCACAAAATCCTGCTGGCTCTACTTAATTAACTGAAATCTTCTCAAATGCCTTCTTTGATTAAGGATTCCAGAACCTTATCCACCACTGATTCTAAACTAACGGAGTTTGTAGCTGCAATGTCCTTGCACCTTTTCTTGAATAAGGGAGTCACATTGCCATTCCAAACCTGCCACACCTTTCAAGAGGATATAGTTAGCAGCAGCTTCCATAACTTTAGAAAATAGTGACATAAGAGCACTATAGCAGGAGAAGTAAGTATAAGGATGTTTTTAAAACTTTATGCATGGAATGCGGACATCACCGGCAGGACCATAATGAATGTAAGCAATAAATATAAGAATAAATGGGATAGAAATAGGGAATAGGGGATAGAAATAAGGAATATTTCTAAGGAGAAAAAACAATGGGCTGGCAGTAGCACAGCCTGAAAAAAACATTGCGCAGGATTATAAGTATCAGGCCTTTGAAGTGTTACACTGGTACCTCATTACATTCAGCTATTAAGCCCCAATTACTTTGCACATCTTACAAAATATTGCCTTATTAATCATGTTGTATGCTTGTGAAGATGTGAGTTTCTCCCTGCCCAAACTCCACACCAGGAGAGTTAGTGTGATGCTTTTGAAGCCTCCTATTGGACAGTTTCATCATCAACAACAGAACAAACTGATAGTATTCCATATTCTTCAATAGATAAAACACAGGCCAAAAACTGTACTCAGCTCACCTATAATATTAGGAATCAGACAAAGTAACTCATTTAATGATTGCTTTGCGGGTAAAGGTCCCCAAACAAATAAAAATAAATATCTATAAATGCTTAGTTGCCAAAATGATGTGTTAAATGTATCTTTTATTCCCAACAGCTTTCTTGGAACCAGGACCTCTGTTTCCTAATGTGTTGTACCCGCACTGATCAGCAATTCTGTGGCCAACTGTATTGTACCCCACCCTAACCAGGAGGACAAGTTTCATTAACGTGCATCAAAAACATAATTCTACCTAAAATCCCCAATGGTCAGGATAACAATCTGATCTGATAAACTCTGCCCAGAACTTTGGAACTGTGTCCTCGGTGTACCTCTGCTGAAGGGCGATGCCCACTACTGGTGCCAGGATCATTTCTAAGGTTAACCATTTTGAGAAGCATTGAGTAACAGTACATTTGCAATGGGTATTGATTATAATTTGCAGGCACAGATACATGTGCCTTTCTGGATTCACTTTATCACTAAGCAAAACACAGCAACAGAATAAAATCAATCCACTCATTCATAATTACTGCAAGAAACTGACCATTTTTGTGTCCACCCACCCTCAGGTTGCCATCATTGTGACCGACGGCCGGCCCCAGGACCGAGTGCAGGAGTCAGCCACTCGAGCCAAGCAGAGTGGCATTGAGATATTTGCCATTGGCGTGGGCAAGGCAGAGATGAGCTCACTGCGTGAAATTGCCAGCGAACCCCTGGAAGACCACTTAGACTATGTGGAAAGCTACAGTGCTATCGAAAAACTTTCCAACAAATTCCAAGAAGCCTTCTGCGGTGAGTAAAGCACCAAAAATTGGAAATTGGTGTCATTCTCATAGCATCAACCGTTAAAAGGCAGCTGCAGTGTTCATGTCCATTAGATCATAATTCACAGTAATAATACTGATCATCAGTGTTTGCTCTGAACTAGTATCCATCCTGATCAGCTACTCCAGCAGCTCTCCTTCTGTTTGCAGATTGGTTGTGTTTCTTGATGATATAATTCATTGTAATTGGAACTGGAATTAGTCAAGGGTGTTATCACCAGTCCTCTTCACTGTCTATGCAGAAACAATGATTAACAAAGTATTTGAAGACACATAGGTTGGCTTTGAGATTGTGGGGTAAGGCAGTGGAAGAATTGTAACACCAATTATATGGGGAAGGCAGTATTTACTGAAGAATAACTAATCGTTAACTTGAAGCATTTTGTAAAGAGCTCTTTTTTTCACTACCATCACTGGAGAGGCCAGCATTTGTTGCCTATATCTTGAACTCAGCAGCTTGCTGGGGCCATTTCAGAGGGAAGTTACAAGTCAAGCACATTGCTGAGAGTCTGGAGTCACATGTAGCCAACAGATTTCCTTCGCTCATGGATATTTGTGAGCCAGGTGGGTTTTTATGACAATCAATGATAGTTTCATGGTCACTATTACTCAGTTTAGCTATATATTTTATGAATTGAATTTAAATGCCATCAGTTAGTGGGAGGCAATGGCCTAGTGGTACTATCACTAGACTATTAACCTAGAAACTCAGATAATGTTCTGGGGACAACAAGGTGCAGAGCTGGATGAACACAGCAGGCCAAGCAGCATCGTAGGAGCAGAAAGGCTGACATTTCGGGCCTAGACCCTTCATCTGCTCCTATGATGCTGCTTG
>NC_063358.1:7976906-7980909 GCF_021869965.1 Rhincodon typus
TTTCGGGCCTAGACCCTTCATCTGCTCCTATGATGCTGCTTGGCCTGCTGTGTTCATCCAGCTCTGCACCTTGTTGTCTCGGATTCTCCAGCACCTGCAGTTCCTACTATCTCTAATGTTCTGGGGACTTGGATTCAAATCCCACAATGGCAGATGGTGGAATTTGTATTAAATTTTTTTTAAAATCTGGAATTAAGAATCTAATGATAACCATGAAACCATTGTTGATTGTCAGGTAAAACCCATCTGGTTCTCTAATATAAAAACCAAAAGAACTGCAGATGTTGTAAATCAGGAACAAAAACAAAGTTGCTGGAAAAGCCCAGAACTGAGGAAGGGTCACCGGACCCGAAACGTTAACTCTGTTTTCTCCTCCACACATGCTGCCAGACGTGCTGAGCTTTTCCAGCAACTTTGTTTTTGTCTTGGTTCACTAATATTCTTTAGGGAAGGAAACTGCCATCCTTACCTGGTCTGGCTTACATGTGACTCCAGACCCACAGAAATGTGGTTGACTCTTAACTGCCCTCTGGGCAATTAGGGATGGGCAATGAATGCTGGCTTAGCTAGAGATGCCCACATCCTATGAATAAATAGAAAGAAACGCTGCCACCATGGTGGGATTTGAACTTGTGTCCCCAGCCTGGGCATCAGAATTCATTGTCTAGTGACATTACCATTATACAAACATCTTTCTCCACTGGGTTAGAGCTTGATTTGGAATGATTTTTTGAATGGACTGAGATTTGGGCTTTTGGAAGGGGCAGACCAACTTGCTACCTATCTTTGAGAAATGGGTTTGGAGGAGAATGGAAAGGATCAGCTGAATGGAAAATTAACAAAGGATGAAGTGCTGTGGGAGTAAATAAGCAAAGAAATTTGCTGATGCTAATTAGGAACATACAGAGGATCTGGTTAGCAGACATCCTAAGCGTATATTTCCATATATTTCCTCTATCGGAATTGACCCAGCCTGGATTTTGCGTTTCAGTGGTGGATCTTTGTGCCAGTGGAGATCATGATTGTGAACACATCTGTGTGAGCACTCCTAGCTCTTACAAATGTGCCTGCAATGAAGGATTCACATTAAATCCGGATGGAAGAACATGTAGCAGTAAGTTTCATTTCAGCATGGAATCAAAAATTTAATAACCTGAAGCTTAGCCAACTTGCACTTATGCACATGAGAGTGTAACTTGTACCAATGCTTGCCTCATTCGTGCAGCTTTATACATGACTCTATCCCGACATTAGTGATGCTGGTGCCTAATGACACAAAAACAGAGGTAACAAAAAAAAACTGGGGCTATTTTCAGAATGAATTTGGGAAAATCCTCCCTAATTCCTTCAAAGAATCATGTTAATGCCAGGAGATCATGGTTGCCAATGATGCATGACTGGATGGATAAAATCTATTTTGTCCTATCTTTTAGCTATTTTAAGGTTTTAAACTGAAATGAAGCTGTTTTGCTGATTCTCAATCTCCCTAAATCAGCACATTGGTATGAATACTGCTGTAAATTTGGGCACGTATACAAAGCACATTGGTGCTATTTATAAGTGAAAGTGAAACCCAAAATGTTGGTATGAGCCTGCATGTAACTGATGATATAATTCTGTCCCCAGTCCCTTGTCTGATGGCCATTAGAGTAGAGATCATTACTTTTCTCATTGCTAACAACATCAGGGAACATGGAGATAGTGCAGGAATATGGTTTAGAGGTAGACAATTAGCCATGATCTCGAATGGTGAAGGTCAGAAATCATACGTCACCAGGTTATAGTCCAACAGGTTTATTTGAAAGCACAAGCTTTCGAAGTCTTACTCCTTCTTCAGGTGTTAGTGAGAGAGGTAGTATCAGGCACAGAATTTATAAGTAAAAGATCAAAGGGTCACACCATTGATCAGAATGTACTAAACAAATCTAAGATGCTGTTAAATCTTTGATCAGGTAGAAGGTTTTAATTGATTAATCTGTATATGAAAAAATCGCTGAATTCCTTTGAAGTCACTGTTCTGAGAAAACTAAACGTTTTATTAGTGTAAAGAAGAGGGAACATTTTAGGTCAGACAATGCATATTAGGTGTGAGGCCTTGTTTAGAATCTGTTTGTGTTTTGGTTTGGAGTCAGACTGGGTTTATTTCTAAAGTAGGAATTTAAAAAAAACACATTGACTGACTGTCCATAAATTGTGTGCTTTTTGAACAAAATAGAATGTATCTCCAAATACAAATTCACCCCATAGGTTCACTTGTGTGTGTGTGAGAGAGAGTGTGAGAATGTCTGTGTGTGAGAGTGTGTGTGTGTATGTGAGGGAGACTGTATATGTGTTTGTGTGTGTGGGGGACAGCGAGTATGTGTGTGTGTGTAGGGGGGGGAGCGAGTATGTATGTGTATGTGTGTGAGAGGGAGAGAGTGTGTGTATTAGAGAGGATCTGTGTGAGAGTGTGTGTATGTGTGAGAGAGATACTATGTATATGAGACAGGATCTGTGAGGGAGTGTGTGTGAGGACTTTGAGTGTGTGGAGTGTGAGTGTGTGGAGAGCGTGAGTGTGTGGAAAGTGTGAGTGTGTGTCTGAGGGAGAGTGAGTGTGTGTTTCTGTGTGAGAGAGAGAGAAGGAGAGAGAGTGAGATTGTGTGTATGCGCGGGACGGAGAGGGTGCGAGGGAGGGAGAAGTTGTGTGCGCGTGTGGGAGAGTGTGTGTGGGAGAGTGTGTGTGTGTGTGTGTGAGGGAGAGTGTGTGTGTGTGCACGAGAGTACATGCGAGAGTGCGTGTGTGGGAGTGCGTGTGTGGGAGTGCGTGCGAGAGTGTGTGTGGGAGTGCGTGCGAGTGTGTGTGTGGGAGTGCGTGCGTGCGTGCTTGCGTGGGAGAGTGTGTGGGAGACAGTGAGTGAGTGTGAGGGAGAGCGTGTGTGGGAGAGCGTGTGTGGGAGAGCGTGTGTGGCTGGGAGACGGTGTGGTAGAGTGTGTGAGTGTGGCAGCGAGAGGGAGAGTGTGCGCGAGAGGGAGAGCGTATGCGAGAGGGAGAGCGTGTGTGTGGGAGAGTGTGTGTCTGGGAGAGCGTGTGTGTGTCTGGGAGAGCTTGTGTGCGTGTGCGCGTCTGGGAGAGCATGCGTGTCCGGGAGAGCGTGCGTGCGCGCGTCTGGGAGAGTGTGCGTGTCTGGGAGAGCGTGCGCGTCTGGGAGAGCGTGCATGTCTGGGAGAGCATGCCTGCGTGTGTGTGTGTCTGGGAGCGCGTGCGTGTGTGTCTGAGAGCACGTGCGTGCGTGTGTATCTGGGAGCACGTGCATGCGTGTGAGTCTGGGAGAGCGTGCATGCGTGTGTGTCTGGGAGCGTGTGCGTGTCTGGGAGAGCATGCCTGCGTGTGTGTGTGTGTGTGTGTGTGTGTCTGGGAGCGCGTGCGTGTGTATCTGGGAGCACGTGCGTGCGTGTGTGTCTGGGAGCGCGTGCGTGCGTGTGAGTCTGGGAGAGCGTGCGTGTGTGCATGTGAGTCTGGGAGAGCATGCGTGCGAGTCTGGGAGAGCGTGCGTGCATGTGTGGGAGAGCGTGTGTGGGCGAGTGTGCATGCGTGTGTGGGAGAGTGTGCGTGCATGTCTGGGACAGCATGTGTGCGTGTGTGTCTGGGAGAGCGTGTGTGCGTGTCTGGGAGAGCATGCGTGCATGTCTGGGAGAGCGTGCGTGCGTGCATGTCTGGGAGAGCGTGCGTGCGTGTCTGGGAGAGCGTGCCTGCACGTGTGTGTGTGTCTGGGAGAGCATGCGTGCGTGCCTGGGAGAGCGTGCCTGCATGTGTGTGTGTGTCTGGGAGAGCGTGCGTGCATGTGTGTCTAGGAGCGCGTGCGTGCGTGTGTGTCTGGGAGTGCGTGTGTGTGTCTGGGAGAGCGTGCGTGCGTGTGAGTCTGGGAGCGCGTGCGTGAGAGTCTGGGAGCGCGTGCGAGTCTGGGAGCGCGTGCGAGTCTGGGAGAGCGTGCGTGCGTGTCTGGGAGAGCGTGCGTGCGTGTGT
>NC_063358.1:7980919-8003579 GCF_021869965.1 Rhincodon typus
GAGAGCATGCGTGCGTGTCTGGGAGAGCGTGCGCGCGTGCGTTTCTGGGAGAGCGTGCATGCATGCATGGCTGGGAGAGCGTGCGTGCGTGTCTGGGAGAACATGCGTGCGTGTGTGTCTGGGAGAACGTGCGTGTGTGTCTGGGAGAGCGTGCATGCGTGCGTGTGCGCATGCGTGTCTGGGTGTGCGTGCGTGCGTGTGAGTCTGGGAGAGCGTGCGTGCGTGACTGGGAGAGCGTGCCTGCGTGCGTGTCTGGGAGAGTGTGCCTGTGTGTGTGTGTGTCTGGGAGAGCGTGCGTGCGTGTGTGTGTCTGGGAGAGCGTGCGTGCGTGAGTCTGGGAGAGCGTACATGCGTGCATGTCTGGGAGAGCGTGCATGCGTGTGTGTCTGGGAGAGCGTGCCTGCATGTGTGTGTGTGTCTGGGAGAGCGTGCGTGGCTGGGAGAGCGTGCGGGCGTGTGTGTCTGGGAGCACGTCCGTGCGTGAGAGTCTGGGAGCACGTGCGTGCATGCGAGTCTGGGAGCGCGTGCGTGCGTGCGAGTCTGTGAGCGCGTGCGTGCGAGTCTGGGAGAGCGTGCATGCGTGCGAGTCTGGGAGAGCGTGCGTGCGTGCGTGTCTGGGAGAGCGTGCGTGTGTGTCTGGGAGAGCGTGCGTGCGTGCCTGTTTATCTGGGAGAGCGTGCGTGCATGTGTGTGTCTGGGAGAGCGTGCGTGCGTGTGTGTGTGTCTGGGAGAGCGTGCGTGTCTGGGAGAATGTGCTTGCGTGCGTGTGTGGCTGGGAGAGTGTGCGTGCGTGCGTGGCTGGGAGAGCGTGCATGTCTGGGAGAGCGTGTTTGCGTGCGTGCGTGTGTGGCTGGGAGAGCGTGCATGCATGCATGGCTGGGAGAGTGTGCGTGCATGTCTGGGAGAACATGCATGCATGTGTGTCTGGGAGAGCGTGCATGCGTGCGTGTCTGGGAGAGCGTGCGTGCGTGTGCGCATGCGTGTCTGAGTGTGCGTGCGTGTCTGGGAGAGCGTGCGTGTGTGGGAGAGCGTGAGTGCACATGTGTCTGGGAGAGCGTCGTGCGTGTGTGCGTGTGTCTGGGAGAGCGTGCATGCGTGTGTCTGGGAGAGCGTGCGTGCGTGCATGTGTGTCTGGGAGAGCGTGCGTGCATGTGCGTGCGTGTGTGTCTGGGAGATCGTGCGTGTGCATGCATGTGTGTGTGTGTCTGGGAGAGCGTGCGTGCATGTGGGTCGTGCGTGTGCGTGTCTGGGAGAGCATGCGTGTGTGTGTGCGTGTGCATGTCTGGGAGAGCGTGCGTGTGTGTGCGTGCGTGTCTGGGAGAGCGTGCGTGTGTGTGTCTGGGAGAGCGTGGGTGCGTGTGCGTGTGCATGCCTGGGAGAGCGTGCGTGCGTGTGTGTGCGTGTCTGGGAGAGCGTGTGCGTGTGTGTGCGTGTCTGGAAGAGCGTGCGTGCGTGTGCGTGTGTCTGGGAGAGCGTGCATGCGTGTGTGTCTGGGAGAATGTGCGTGCGTGCGTGTGTCTGGGAGAGTGTGCGTGCGTGTGTCTGGGAGAGCGTGCGTGTGCGTGTGTGTCTGGGAGAGCGTGCGTGTGCGTGTGTGTGTATGGGAGAGCATGCGTGCATGCGTGCGTATGTCGGAGAGCGTGCGTGTGCATGTGCATGTGTCTGGGAGAGCATGCGTGCGTGCGTGTGTGTCTGGGAGAGCATGCATGTGCGTGTGTGTGTCTGGGAGTGCGTGCATATGCGTGTGTGTGTCTGGGAGTGCGTGCATATGCGTGTGTGTGTCTGGGAGAGCGTGCGTGTGCGTGTGTGTGTCTGGGAGAGCATGCGTGTGTGTGTGTATGGGAGAGCGTGCGTGTGCGTGTGTGTGTGTATGGGAGAGCGTGCGTGCGCGTGCGTGTGTGTGTGTGTCTGGGAGAGCGTGCATGTGCGTCTGGGAGAGCGTGCCTGTCTGGGAGAGCGTGCGTGCGTGTGCATGTGTGTCTGGGAGAGCGTGCGTGTCTGGGAGAGCGTGCGTGCGTGCGTGTCTGGGAGAGCGTGCATGCGTGCGTGTCTGGGAGAGCGTGCGTGTGTGTGTGTATGGGAGAGCGTGCGTGTGTGTGTGTGTCTGGGAGAGCGTGCGTGTGTGTCTGGGAGAGCGTGCGTGTGCGTGCGTGTGTGTGTGTGTCTGGGAGAGCGTGCATGTGTGTCTGGGAGAGCGTGCATGCATGCGTGTGTGTCTGGGAGAGCATGCGTGCATGCGTGTGTGTCTGGGAGAGTGTGCATGTGTGTCTGGGAGAGCGTGCAAGCGTGTGTGTGTCTGGGAGAGCGCGCGCGCGCGTGTGTGTGTGTCTGGGAGAGCGTGTGTGTGTGGGTGTGTGTGTGAGAGAGAGAGAGATAGTATCTGTATGAGAGTAGATCTGCGAGTGTATGTATGTTTATGTGAGTGTTTGTGTATGTATGCGAGTGTGTGAGTGTATGTGTGAGAGTGTATAATGTGGTGTATCACCTGTAGTGCGACATGAACCCAAGATCCGGGTTAAGGCCGTCCTCATGGGTACAGAACGTGGCTATCAGCCTCTGCTCAGTGACTCTGCATTTTTGTGTTCCCCAAAGCCTGCTTTGGTGGACGCTTACCCGAAGATCCAAGGCTGAATGTCCTTGACCGCTGAAGTGTTCCCCAACTGGGAGGGAACATCTCCGCTTGGCAATTGTTGTGCAACACACACACACACACACACTCTCTTCCCCCCCCACACACACATACTCAGTCTCTCCCACACATACACACACACTCTCACACATGTACACACCCACACACGTAAATCTATGGGTTGAATTTATATTTGCAGATACATTCTATTTTGTTCAAAAAGCACACAATTTATAGGCAGTCAGTCAATGTGGAGTTTTATAAATTCCCACTTTAGAAATAAAACCAGTCTGACTCCAAACAAAACACAGATTCACTGCATTGTCAGACCTAAAATGTCACCTCTTCTTTACCTTGATAAAACCTTTAATTCTCTGAGTGACTTGAAAGGAATTCAGGCATTTACACATACAGGTTAATCAATTAAAACCTGCGAACTGATTAAAAATTTAACAGCATCTTAGGTTTGTTTAGTACATCCTGATCAATGGTGTGACCCTTTGGTCTTTTACTTATAAATTTTGTCTGATATTACCCTCTCACTAACACCTGAAGAAAGAGTAAGACTCCGAAAGCTTGTGTTTTCAAATAAACCTGTTGGACTATAACCTGGTGACCTATGATTTCTGACGTTGTCCACCCCAGTCCAACACTGGCACCTCCACGTCTCGAATGGTGAAGCAGGCTGGAGCAGCTGATCAGAACACTCCTGCTCCTGTGTCTCTGGATGAAGTTGCATGAAATGTTTGAGATAGCAGTCACCCTCTTACCTGCTACACCATCTTCTGTGGCTTTTCCATACATTAACCACAAGCTCTGTGAAGAAACTATATCTTTACTGTATATCCACCTTCCCCCTCATAGGATTTTCAATCCCTGCTTCATTGTCCTGGAGTATATTGATAATGAACATCATAGATCATCCCACTAACAAACCCATTAACAGTAATGTTCTAAAGAAATCTAGACTGTTCATTCTAAACCAGGTGCAACACAATTACGAACTTTTTTCACTACAGACCTCTGAGATTGCGGTATCCATTTACATTTTTAGTTGTTTTTCCAAAGAGCTTGATCCCAACGGTATCTTTTATTTGGCCGTATCTACAAAGGGCACAATCATCAATAATTCATAGAAGTGGAAGGATAATACGTAAGACCTTTCTTTCTTCTTTAACTACTTATTTTAACTTTGCACACAGCTTGCAGTTCAGGAGGCATTGATTTAGCTTTCGTCATTGATGGGTCAAAGAGTGTGAGACCTGAAAACTTCCAGCTGGTAAAAAAATTCATCAACCAGATTGTCAATACCCTAGAGGTTGGTGATCAGAACGCACGTATCACCCTCATTCAGTACTCCAGCTCAGTCAGGACAGAATTCCCTCTCAACAAGTTCAAAACCAAACAAGACATTAAGGCCGCAGTCAAGAACATGGAGTACATGGAGAGAGGAACAATGACAGGCCTGGCCCTACAACATCTGTCTGAAAAAGTCTTCGTTCCATCACAAGGAGCGAGGGAAAATATCCCAAAAGTCGGAATTGTCTTTACAGATGGTCGTTCACAGGATTACATTAATGATTTTGCTCAAAAAGCCAAAGATCAAGGTAACAATTACAGAATTTTTTTTTTACACTTTGAATTAACTATATATTTTGCACTTGTAAACATCTGTTGCACTCCAAGTAATACATTACTGACATCTGCTCCTTATGTCAAATATGCCGTTCACCACTGCCCCCAAACCATGGACTTGAAGCCAGTAAACAGGGGTCTCTCCCACCAGCTAGACAGCTGGTGATGACATCATATTGTGTCCTTTGGGAAAAGACCACTGTGGTAAGTGCCAGTCAGGAACTTAAGTGGCCAGAGACTGGCCTTCCTAGGGTCATGGGCCTGGGCAGCACGCCCACTTAGAGATTTTGGACGAACCAATCAGCATGCCAACACATTGGCTTCCGGTTCTAGAAGCCACTGCTGTGCACAGACCTCAGAGGTCTGCACATTGGAAAATAATTAGGGGAAATGTAGGCCCCGACCCAGAGAGGAGAACTCACCTGACATCTACCCATTCCTCCAGAGCTGCTGGCCAATCAGAGACCAGCACCTTTTCAATGTAGGCAACATCGCTAAGAGAACAGGGAGTCAGGCCAAAGGTGACTGATGATGTTGTTGGAGACTGCAGGAAGCTGGTATTAGGCAGTATTAGCAAGTTCAAAGGCAGGGGGTTGGCTTTCAGTGGGCTCCACTCCTTCCTGATGCCAGATCAACCGAGCTCTACCCCACCCTCTGGAGTCTGTGATCAAAATTCAACAGGCAATAACTGTTCACTAAGGACCCTCAATTGGTGATGGAAAGTGGAGTGGGGGAAAGCCTTCTTACACCAGACTTAACCAGGTGGCAGATGTAAGAAGATGATGTCCTAAACTGGCTGCATTCCACCCAATTAAATGTCTTCCTGCCTCCAATCTGCCTTGAGGAGGGCATTTAAAGTTCACCCTAAATGTCTGTATATATGCGTTACATTTTGCAATATCTTTCTCCATATCTGTTGCAGTCCTCAGCATCTCTTCCTGCAAAGCTATCACGTTCTTAAACATCTATTAGTGGAATGTGTCACAGTCATCAATGTTTATATTTGTCACAGTCCTCAAGCCCTGGAAGCCCATTGGAAAGCCAACATAAAAGTGATTGCTTGTATATTAATGAAACTCTCTCCTATTATCGGTCACACATTGCCCATATCTTCAACAGTAGATTTTGTTCCTCTTCTTATTTCAAATAGCACCAAGATCAACAGATAGAATTGGTTAATTTAATGGTGATTGGGGGTTGAGCCTACAGCTCTTTCTGTATACAGCAATTACCCATCATTAAATGGCACTACAATGTTTGTTTTTCTCTGTTACACAATCCTAAGTAACCAAGTATGCAATAGCAACAGATCATACCAGATTCTAATTGCAAAACATACTCTATTGATGCTGATCAACACTGATATTTGTCTTAATGTAGTTTTATGTACAAAATAATAGTACTTAGAAATTCACTTCATCTGTTTCAGGAATTAGGATGTTTGCAGTTGGAGTGGGGAATGCACTTGAGGAAGAATTAAGGATTATTGCTTCAGATCCAGTGAAGGATCATTATTATTATACTGCAGATTTCAAGACGATGAACAAAATTGCTGACAAATTACAGGTTAAAATATGTGGTAAGGAATATTCTTGCTGCATAATTCCTTATTTGTTATAGGTGTCTTAATCCAGAGGTATTCAAACTTCTGTTTTGGGGAACCCTGCAAATTTTGAAATACTGTAGAGACTCTGTAATATTGTTACATACTGAGGAAAGCTGGAAAAAATTGACTTATTTCCATGAACCCTATCCTAACTTCAATAAGACAATGTCAAAAACTCAAAGGATCAGTTAAGATTGCAAGAAATTATTTTGATTTGCTCACAACAACAGAACTGCCATGATAGCAAGTCTGGGTTGGGCCATGTCTGTATTGTGGGCAATCTCAAATTAGTTTGTACAAAATTGAACCATTAAGTGTTCTGTATCAAATAGCTGAAACATTTGTCTATATAATTTGTACTCAACACATTAGTAATATAGCATAAGGTTTCAGCACTGATCCTGCAGTTGTATCATAACTTCATGTGGTGGAACACTTAGGCAACAGTAATCATAGCATGTAATAATTTGTTTTATTCATATTGGCCAAACGATTGTTATTTATAATTCAATGTTGGTTCATGACTCATAAGTTCGATAAACAGCTAAAATCTTGAAAAATGCTTTCGAAAGAAATCTAGATAGATCTTCAACAGAAAAGAAAGGAATAGAAAGATAAGCAAAAAGACTGAGATGATGCAGATGGAATTGGAGAAGACATGGGACAGCATAGACTAGTTGACCCCAATGTCCTGTTTCTGAGCTTTATATTTCATGCAGTTCATGTAAATAAAACTTGATAAGACACCCTTTGTGTGTAGGATAATAGATGCTGGAACAAATGTATTTATTTTTTATGACTACTCACAAGCGAATGGGATGTGTAAAGGACACCTAGTGAAACCAAACCAAATGGCTGGTCGGAAATGTGCAACAAAAATTAGGCTGAAACAAGACTGCTTCTATAACTGAAAGAAAATCAAGGAAATTGAGGTAAACATCAAAAGCAATTCAGGGTAACATAAGACCATAAGACATAGGAGCAGAAATTAGGTCATTCGGCCCACCGAATCTGCTCTGCCATTCAATCATGGCTGATAAGTTCCTCAACCCCATTCTCCTGCTTTCTCCCCATAACCCTTGATCCCCTTGATAATCGAGAACCTATCTATCTCAGTCTTAAATGTACTCAATGACCTGGCCTCTACAGCCTTCTGTGGCAGTGAATTCCATAGATTCAGTACTCTCTGGTTGAATATAGTTTCTCCTTATCTCCGTTCTAAAAGGTCTTCCCTTTACTCTAAGACTCTGCCCTTGTGTCCTAGACTCTCCTACCAATGGAAGCATCTTCCCAACATCCACTTTGTCCAGGCCATTCATTATTCTGAAAGTTTCAATTAGATCCCCCCTCAACCGTCTAAACTCCAATGAGTATAGTCCCAAAGGTTCCTCATATGTTAAGCTTTCCATTCCTGGGACCATTCTTGTGAACCTCCTCTGAACCTGCTCCAGGGCCAGTACATCCTTCCTGAGATATGGGGCCCAAAACTACATGTAATACTCCAAATGTGGACTGATCAGAGCCTTTTTCAAGCCTCAGTAGTACATCCCTGCTTTTATATTCAAGTCCTCTCAAAATAAATGCCAACATTGCATTTGCCTTCCTGACTACTGACTCAACCTGCAAGTTTACCTTGACAGAATCCTGGATTAGAACTCCCAAGTCTCTTTGCACTTCAGACTTCTGAATTTTCTCCCCATTTAGAAAAGTCCATGCTTTTATTCTTCTTACCAAAGTGCATGACCTCACACTTTCCCACGTTGTACTCCATCTGCCACTTCTTTGCCCACTCTCCTAACCTGTCCAAGTCCTTCTGCAGCCTCGCCACCTCCTCAATACTACTTGTCCATCTACCTATCTTCGTATCGTCTGCAAACTTAGCCAGAATACCCACAGTTCCTTCATCTAGACCATTAATGTATGAAGTGAAAAGTTGTGATCCCAGCACTGACCCTTGCGGAACTCCACTTGTCACCGGCTGCCATCCTGAGAAAGACCCCTTTATCCCCACTCTCTGCTTTCTGTCAGACAGCCAATCTTCTATCCATGCTAGCACCTTGCCTTTAACACCATGGGCCCTTATTTTACTCAGCAGCCTTCTGTGTGGCACCTTATCAAAGGCCTTCTTGAAGTCCAGGTAGATAACATCCATTGGGTCTCCTTGGTCTACCCTGCTCGTTACTTCCTCAAAGAATTCTAGCAGATTTGTCAGGCATGACCTCCCCTTGATGAAACCATGCTGACTTTGCCCTATTTTACTATACACTTCCAAATATTCAGCAATCTCATCCTTTACAATGGACTCCAAAATCTTACCCACTACTGAGGTTAGGCTAATCAGCCTGTAATTTTCTGACTCTTGCCTTACTCCTTTTTTAAACAGGGGTGTCATGTTAACGATTGTTAGAGAAACTAAATCACTAAAAGAAAGGAAAGTTGTTGAGAATTGTGGGAGTAATAACCAAGACTTTGTCTGTCATAATTAAGATTAGGCTGTTTCAAGTCACTGAGAAATGTCAAGTTATGGGTTGATGTTCAATAATTTCTTTGCATAAGTCTACATTCCTCCGAATAATGCCAACTACCAAATATGGGTTCTGTGTAAACATGAAAACTGGGTATATTGAAATAAAAAAAGCAAGATATCTTGGAGAGAACACGGAACTTTGAAGTACATTGGGCAGTGGGTCCAAAAGACATTAATCTGTATCTGGAGAATGTGATTTGCAAGCCCCTTGCCCTTTTCTTTAATAGCTGACTGAGGTTTGTACTTTTCTCTTTTGATTGAGATGTTTCTCATATGAAGCTGCTTCTTGAAAGGTTAGACCAAATTGAACCCAGAGAACGACACGCCCACAAGCCTGATGTCAATCAGAAGTAAGACATCTTCTGTATGATCACTGAGATAGGGAAGATACATCAAAGACACTCAACACAGCCTATGTAAAAGGCATTGTGTTTCGCTAATTGACTAGAATCCTGAATGGACCATGGCATCTACTAAACATTGTTTACTTGAATGTCCAAAATACCTTGGATATTGTTTGTTTCAATAGGTTACTATATAAATCAAAATCTTGTGGGTTAGGAATTGATTATGGTCACACAGGTTGTAATTAATGTATCTGCTTGCCAGCTGATTACTAGTTGTGACCCATTACTAGTGACATCCTGAAGAGATTGGTGATTTTATTTTTGTTTTAACTAGCCTAGTAAAAGGCTTTGGGCAGACAGTCCGCAGGGCTGCAGGTGGCATTAAAAGGAAATTCTGTAAACGAATCTAAACGTGATAAAGGATTGAGCCAAATTTTCGCAGATCTCCCTTACTTAGATCAGTGCAATGTGATGGACTTCAGCTGTATCAATGTGTACTTACCCACAACTCTGTACCAAAGTAAAATCAATTCACAGAGAAAGAGATCTATGCATCATTGTTCATCACACCAAAAAAGGTTTCTCCAAGATACATGATCAATTCATTGCATATACAATCAGTGTATAGGGCAGACAGCCTGAGCATTTGTAAGCATCCTATGGAAGGTATTCACAGAATTGTAATAGCACAGAAGAAGACCATTCAGCCCCTCGTACGTGCATCAGCTCTTGAAACGAGCATCATTACTTAGTCTCAATCTCCTCCATTTTCCCCATTCTCTTGCACACTATTTCTATCCAAATAATCATCTAATACCCGCTTGAGTCCCTCAATTGAACCTGCCTCCATCACGTTTCCAGGTTGGGTATTCCAGATGCTAGATGCTGGAGATTCAATCTCCATTACTACTGCAATCTGTGTTCTAAAGCATTTCGATGTCATTATTTATTACAATCCTTATTTCTACTAACCTGCTGTCAAACCTTCAGCTTTTCCCCCGGGTCCTAAATGAGCAGAGAGCAGGACCGAGAGACACAAAGATGATTTGTGCCTGGACATGCCTGGCTTAGACCAGTTCCCACACAGAAAACTAGTCAGTGATCATAGGCCCATACTGTCTGATTATTCATCCATTAATTTAAACTGTTGGAAATAAGATGCTGTGTTTTCTTTATTCTTTCATGAAATGTGGGCATCATTAGCAAGGCCGATTTATATTGTTCATATGTAATTGCCCTTTAACTGAGTGGCTTACTAAGCTATTTCAGAGAGCAGTTAAAAATCAAGCACATTGCTGTGGATCTGGAGTCACTTATAGGCCAGGCCAGGTAAGGATGGCAGATATCCTTCTCTAAAGGATATTAAATAAAAAATGGAGTTTTACAACAATAAACAGGAATTTCATGATCATCACAGTGAGACTGTTTTTCTTATTAAAAAATTAAATTGATTAATTGAATTTAAATTCCACCAACTGCCATGGTGAGTTTGAACCCTTGTCTCCTCTGGATTTTTAGGTCAATGAGATTACCACTACACTACCATTAATCAGACCCATAAAGGAGTCAGGAGAAAACAGTCAAACCCAGCATTATTACTTATACCAAGTCTATTCAACATAGCAGTAGTACACTTGGATAAATTCATATTGTGTTACACACCAACAATATCTATTTTGAACAGCATTACAGTGGAAGGCACAAGAACTGCATTGTGTAGACCTTGATCTAAGTCATAATTATGAGGCAACACCTTCACAATTTCACTGCTTATAATACACAGTGAATATCCCAATAAATGATTGTATAATGGCGTGCAGCTGCAGCCAGTAATTTATGGAATGACTGGAATATCTTACTATTTTTCCCTAATGTTTTATTTCTCTTTCAGCTGCACCTATTAAAGATCCTTGTGCCTGCGAATCACTCGTGGAATTCCAGACAAATGTCGAGAAAATAATCAAAACACTGACAGCAAAACATATCCTTTTAATCAAGTGTGATTCACGATAAAAATTAAACTAATGTTGGATTATCCACAATCTAGTCTACCTACTTTTGGAGGAAAAAATATGTAGATGATATATGTTTGGGGACGGCACGGTGGCTCAGTGGTTAGCACTGCTGCCTCACAGAGCCAGGGACCCGGGTTCGACTCCACCCTCGGGCGACCGTCTGTGTGGAGTTTGCACATTCTCCCCGTGTCTGTGTGGGTTTCCTTTGGGTGCTCCGGTTTCCTCACACAGTCCAAAGATATTCAGGTTAGCCGGATTGGCCATGGCAAATGCAGGGTTAAGGGGATAGGATAGGGGAGTGGGTCTGGGTGGGATGCTTTACAGAGGGTCTTTACAGAGACTCGATGGGCTGAATGGCCTGCTTTTGCACTGTAGGGATTCTATGATTCAGTTCTGAACTCCTCTTGTAATCAACATATTGCTGTTTATGACTGACTCAATTGGCTCCATATGATAGAAAGTGTAATCAATGATGCTATCAAGCAGCAGTTACTCAACAATAACACCTGTGTACAGGGGTTCAGTGTGAGTTCCAACAGTGCCACTCAACTCCAAACCACATTACAGCTTTGATCCAAACACAGACAAAAGAGCTGAAGTCAAGAAGTGAAGTAAGACTGCCCCTTGACATCAAGACAGTATGTAAATACAAGTGTGGTGTCAAGGAGCTAGAACGACATTGATCTCAATGAGAACTAGAGGAAAGCAATGGTCAAAAACACAAAATACAAAAGGAAAATGACTGTGGCTTTTGGAGGTCACTCATCTCAGGTATTGGATACTTCCATACAAATTTACCTGCTGTAGGAGTTCCATAATGTCCTATGCCCAACCATCTTCAGCCACTTCATCCATGCAATACAAAATGAGAAATGGAGATGTTAATTCATAGCTCCTCAGATAATGAAGCAGTCTATGCCCAAATGAAAAAAGACTGGACAACATTCAGGCTTGAGCTAATAAGTTGCAAGTAACATTCAAGCCACACAATTGACAGACAAAGACCATCCCCATCATGAGAATTTACTGCTTGTACAGCTCTAATAGAGTCATGGAGGTTTACAGCATGGAAACAGACCCTTTGGCCTGACTTGTCCATGCCGCCCAGTTTTCACAATTAATTTAGTCCCATTCACCTGCATTTGGTCCATATCCCTCCATGCCTATCCCATCCATGTACCTGTCCAAATGTTTCTTAAATTACAAAATTATACTTGCTTCCACCACTACCTCTGGCACCCATTTCAGACACTCACCACCCTCTATGTGAAAAATAATTGCCCCTCTGGACCCTTTTGTATCTCTCCCCTCTCACCTTAAACCTATGCCCTCTAGTTTTAGACTCCCCGACCATGGCGAAAAACTGTTGGCCATCTACCTTATCTGTGTCTCTAGCATTTATGGTAAATTTATGTGTGCACACGTAAAATTCATAATGTAATTATGAATTTAATAAAAGTTGAAAATATTAGAACATTTTTGTACAAGAAACTGCAGGTTAATGTTTTCACTCATGCAATATTGTCCTTAACAATTTTTATACTAGGTGCCTTTACAAAAAAACTGGCAGCTCTTGAGAACAGACTTCTTGTCTAATAAATCCTGGAGCATTTTTCCTGACGCTTAACATCATCTCTTAGTATTCTATTGTAAAATACTGAAAACATGCTTATTTAACACACAAAAGCATTTGAACTACTAAAAATGCTTTCATTTATTTTAAAGCGTCTAGTCTAGTTAACCTTCTCCTAGTACAGGAACCCTATAATGTTAAGTGCAGCTGTTCCCAATTGGACAAAGCACTGTGAAATATGCCAGAAACTTTTAATATTTTCTGCAGTATATGTTTTGTATATTAAAGAAAATCACCAAATGTAAAACTGAAATGTAATTTGTATTTATATTGTAATTTACTTGTTACCAGCATTGATCATATCCCTAGGTCATATTTAATTCTCAAACTATATATTTTGTCCACTTCTAAGAAAAAGTAACAGCCTAATATTAGAAAAATTTTATTAAAATTGGCTGAAAGACAAATACCCATGAAATGTGGGTACAACCTATTGGAACTAGTCAGAAAATCTAAGCTGATATAATGCAAGATGAACAGTTAGAAGAAATTAACTTGTTAAACAAAACCAAGAAAAAGTGTCATATGTGTCTTTTTTTAAAAATCTGGATATTTATGAAAGTATATTTAAGAGAAAAGGTATCATACATTTTTCAAAGATTTTATGAGTGTTCTGTTTTGGCATCTTGGCGAAACCTAGTTTATGTCAGGCAATGAACCAAACAAATAAATTGGCCTAAAAACATTTCAGGTTCTGGACAATATTTCTTTTTTTTTACATACCAAATGTCTTCTTTGGCCAGATTGTTGGGTTTTGTGACTTAATTCCTTAGAATATTTTGGTTCACTCTGAAACTTTGAATGAGAATTGATGACAACTCACAGCAGTTGTGAAATCATAACCACACACTGATCAAACTACATCACAAACATTGCTTTTGGTATGTTCAGAACAGGATGAATGAAAAAGAGTGGGAACAAAATCAGACAAGCAAAATCACAAGATCAAACTGAATTCTAACAACCAGTACTGACAGATACTCACTTGAAAATCTCTATTCCACTGAAAATGATGGGTTCATTGAAATGGTAAGTCACCCTACTGGAAGATGGGACTTGGCAAAAGAATCATTTTTAATGAAACTGCTTTCTTTCCAAATACAAGTTGAGCTTTTTAAGAAAGAAAAACCATCACTGAAAAACAAAACTCAACAGAACCAGCTAACCATGCAATCAAGCTCTCAATGTAAAGGTTTCCAGCAAATAGTCCTATCTGCTTCACTTGCACAATATGTTTTGGTCTCAGAAGTTCCACATCTTAGTTAGTCCATACTAGTACCACCTCTCCTAGATAATAGACATAACTAAGTCCCATGTGGATGTTGTGTTCTAAAGGTTTCTTTTACTCCATGCCTCCCCTCAACCTGCTCTCCAAGTCAAGTCTCAATTTAATCATCGTGATCCTTCTCATCATTTCCACTTTGGTGATGTCCTTTCTTCAAGAAATTATTAATTTGAGGATACGTCCTTCTTGGAATGTAAGGTCAACATTTATCGTCCAGTCCTAGTTGTTCTGAAAAGATGGTAGTCTATTGCCTTTTTCAGCTGCACAGATACACCAGGCCAGGTTAGAACAGCAGATGTGAGCTCTCTGAACAATCACTGCCATTTTTATTTTGAATTTCCATTTATTAACAAGTGTAAATGCTGAGACTTAAACTTGTCAAGTTTTTAAACATATCCAGTACACTGTCTTGTCCATCCAACTACACGTTCTTGACTTTTTACCTAAGTCTTTCATTTTTGAGTACTCAGTCGACTGACTAGACTTGAACGGAGCTAAGGTCAAAGCACCACATCCAACTGGTTTCCACCTGAGATGAAAGCTCTCAACACTATAAGTGGTTACTAAAGTTAAAGCATTACTGATGTATCCATTGTAGCAATGCAAATGATGGTAACAAATATAAGTCAGTAATTAAAAGATCCAACGATAATTCAGGAGAAACTTCTTTTCACATACAGTGATTAGAATGTATAATTCACCATCACAAGTAACTGAGGCGAGCAGCTTAGATACAATCAAGAGGAAGCTAAATAAATGCATGAGAGAGAAAGGATATTGAAGGGTATACTGATAATCTGATCTGAAGGGAGGGATGTGGAGCATAAATACCAGCACGGACCAGGAAGACTGAATGGCCTATTTCTGCTTTTATGTTTTATGTAATTCTATTCTTCATATTGTCATAACCCACTTTCACATTTCCAAATAAAGGACAAATACATAACAAAATGGAAACACCAACTAAGAATCAAACAGTTACCTTTCTTGCCCTTTTACTTTCCACAACCTTTGGAGACTCAAACTTTGTTTTACTTAACTATGGCTCAATTTACCCAAGTATATCGGTGTCTAGCATTACAATGTGAGTCCTTTGTCTAGATTTGTCAGTAATAAACAGAACAAATAAATTAAGAAATTGGCAGTCATTGGATTTACACATTGAATGTAACCATCCCTGAAAAATAGTTGTGATGTTAATCAAGATGTAAGTCATGAAAAAAAGTTAGAAAACCTACTCCCAAAATATTTTGCCAAGGCCAATTTTGAGTTGTCCCCTGGAAAAATTGCAAATATGCAGCATTGATGAACAAGTTGTTAAAATGTGTTTACTTTTCCTTCCCTCACACCAAAAGCTGTAAAGTGGACTCCGTAAAAAAAAGTTAGTCTTAAAAGAACTAAGATTACATTTGCGTAGTCCAATTCATGCCACCCAAAACATTTCACAACATAATTTTTTAAAAACAAACTGGATTACTAGTGTGTGCACCGTAAGGTGCCAATCAACAATGTGTTGACTGATCGGTTTATCCGATTAATGGTGCTTGTTTAAGAATGATTTGGCCATTAATGTCATGGAGTCTTTAATATCATCCAAACAAACAGATTAGACCTCAGTTTAATATTTTATTCAAAAACAGCACCTATAACAACACTGCACTTCCTCAGTACTGCTTGGAATGGGGTTTGAACCTCTGCCTTAGCGACTTTGCTGAGTCGGCTAACACTGAACCAAAATAATATACATTACATACATTTAAAAATGGCATTGGTAAAAGAGTAACTTTTGTTGAGGTAGGTTAAAAAAAAATCAAATGCTGCAACGAAATCAAGAAAGGGAGAGAGTAGGTTGGAGATAGAAGGGTAGCAGCACTGACACAACCTGATAGGTTACTTTATTTTCACACTCACCAGTTACGAGCATACAATAAATAACAGACAACCTCTGGCCCAGCTGGTCTGTCCAATATATAAATTCAGCATCCAGTTCATATCCATGCTGCCACAAAGAAGCTTAAAACTGCATTCTAGTTTGGGGAAATATTAATCTGGGAATTTCTTCTCTGATCTCCTCAAGTGAACAGAGCTATTCCACATGATCAATCCTGCACTGAATTCCTTTCAGCATCAATTATATGCTCAAAGTGATCCACCAACGCAGAAGGAATCACCTCTGAGAGATGAGCCAACCCCTTATATCTAATCTCAATGTAGCCTTAAATAACGTAATAGTGATCCCCCCGTCCTCTTACTTAGACTTCGTAACTTCCACATCTAGAGACACACAAGGCAGACAAAGCACTCCATTGTCTCCCACCTATAGCCAACATTCTTGCATCACTCCAACATCTGTTGACTAGCTATATACTTCTACTAACAGTCTGCTGCCAGTTAATCTTGGGTGACCTTCTTCTTTTATGTCCTATAAGGACGCACTGCATGACTTCGTGGACAAGCTACAATTACAGAAGTCAGGTGACATGGCCAAGCCAGCTGAGCCATGTTTTGCAGATGATGAATGAAACTGGAGGCTGCTCTAAGCATTCCCTTACTTCAGTGTTGGGTATAGCATCCCACCAATGCATGGCTAGAATTCTTCGAACAAATCTGACATCAAAGGTGAGCTGCTTCCTTCACTAGCAGGTTTTCAGGTTCCAGGTTTGACAACCATTTGGAGAGGGAAGAGTGCATTGCAGAACCAGAGCTCTGTTTTCATGGTAGGTATTTTACTGTTATGGAGTGTTTCAAGTTGGGTTAAAAGTTGATTTTGTTTTTCTCACATTGAGCTATTTGTCTATGGCTCCCTGGATATTAATGGAAATGTCCAGGTAAGTGAAGTCCTCTACAATGTCAACTTTGTTTTGATTGGCGTAAACGTCAATCAGTTGTTAGTGGTTTCCAATCATATTTTTAGTTTTCTTGGCATCTATAGTCAGTCCCACTCTGAGGATGATTGCTGTTTGAATTAGTGAGCTTTTGCAATTCAATATCCAGGGCTCTTTCTTTCTCAACCTGCTTTAATCCCTTTCCTTGAATGGTGAATCTATATTCAGCATTCATGCTGCCCACATGCATTGCACTGCACTTTTCTAAGTTCATTATCATTTAGAAGTCATATGCCCGTCTCCTGACTCATCAACATCAACCTGAAACAGTTGAGCCACACCTACAGACCAAACGCTCACACAATACTTGGAATTTTCTGAAAACTTGTAGACTATACACCAACACCTACATCTTTATCAAAACTAAAATAGTAGAACAGTCTAAAGACTGATCCCTTTAGCACAGGTGTCTCCAAACAGATTTGAATCCATTTACAATTACTTCCTGCCTCAAGGCTTCTAGCCAGTTTTTAATCCAGAGATAGTGGGAACTGCAGATGCTGGAAAATCTGAGATAACAAGGTGTAGAGCTGGATGAACACAGCAGGCCAAGCAGCATCACAGGATGAGGAAGGCTGACGTTTCGGGCTTAGACCCTTCATCGGAAATGGGGGAGGGGAAGGGGGTTCTGAAATAAATAGGGAGAGAGGGGGAGGCGTATAGAAGATGGATAGAGGAGAAGATAGGTGGCGAGGAAACAGACAGGTCAAAGAGGCGGGGATGGAGCCAGTAAAGGTGATGTAAGTGGGGAGGTAGGGAGGAGATAGGTCAGGCCAGGGAGGACGGACAGGTCAAGGGGGCGGGATGAGGTTAGTAGGCAGGAAATGAGGGTGCGGCTTGAGGGGGGAGGAGGGGATAGGTGGGAGGAAGAACAGGTTAGGGAGGCGGGGACGAGCTGGACTGGTTTTGGGATGCGGTAGGGGGAGGGGAGATTTTGAAGCTTGTGAAATCCACATTGATACCATTGGGCTGCAGGGTTCCCAAGCGGAATGAGTTGCTGTTCCTGCAACCTTCGGGTGGCATCGTTGTGGCACTGCAGGAGGCCCAGGATGGACATGTCGTCTGAGGAATGGAAGGGGGAGTTGAAATGGTCCGCGACTGGGAGGTGCAGTTGTTTATTGCGAACCGAGCGTAGGTTCTGCAAAGCGGTCCCCAAGCCTCCGCTTGGTTTCCCCGATGTAGAGGAGGCCACAATGGGTACAGCGGATGCAGTATACCACATTAGCAGATGTGCAGATGAACATCTGCTTGATGTGGAAAGTCTTCTTGGGGCCTGGGATGGGGGTGAGGGAGGAGGTGTGGGAGCAGGTGTAGCACTTCCTGCGGTTGCAGGGAAAAGTGCCGGGTGTGGTGGGACTGGAGGGGAGTGTGGAATGGACAAGGGAGTCACAGAGAGAGTGGTCCCTCCGGAAAGCAGATAAGGGTGGGGAGGGAAAAATGCCTTTGGTGGTGGGGTCGGATTGCAGATGGCGGAAGTGTCAGAGGATGATGTGTTGGATCCAGAGGTTGGTGGGGTGGTACGTGAGGACGAGAGGGATTCTTTTTTGGTTGTTATTGCGGGGAGGGGGTGTGAGGGATGAGTTGCAGGAAATGCGGGAGACACGGTCGAGGGCGTTCTCGACCACTGAGGGGGGCAAGTTGCGGTCCTTGAAAAACGAGGACATCTGAGATGTACGCGAGTGGAATGCCTCATCCTGGGAGCAGATGCGGCGGAGGCGAAGGAATTGGGAATAGGGGATGGCATTTTTGCAGGAAGGTAGGTGGGAGGAGGTCTATTCTAGGTAGCTGTGGGAGTCGGTGGGCTTGAAATGGATATCGGTTTCTAGGTAGTTGCCCGAGATGGAGACAGAGAGGTCCAGGAAGGTGAGAGAGGTGTTACAGATGGTCCAGGTGAACTTAAGGTTGGGGTGGAAGGTGTTGGTGAAGTGGATGAACTGTTCAAGCTCCTCCTGGGAGCACGAGGCGGTGCCGATACAGTCATCAATGTAACGGAGGAAGAGGTGGGGTTTAGGGCCAGTGTAGGTACGGAAGAGGGATTGTTCCACGTAACCTACAAAGAGGCAGGCACAGCTTGGGCCCATGCGGGTACCCATGGCCACCCACTTTGTCTGTAGGAAGTGGGAGGAATTGAAAGAGAAGTTGTTGAGGGTGAGGACGAGTTCGGCTAGGTTTTTAATCCAGCTCAGTATTAGAAGTAATACCATTTGCTTTGATGACATAGAGAAGCCTCTTATGCAAGATGTGACTGACCTTCCTGGGTTATGTATATCCTTTATCCTTTACCAAATCAACACAGAGCTAGCTAATTGTAAATTCAAAAAGTTGATCCATCTTTATTAAATTCTTCATGCCTTCTACATATTTAAGACTCAACAGCTCTCTACTGTAAAGAATTCCACTGAAGAATTCATTACCCTCAGAGCAAAAACTTCTTCCTTATGTCTCAATGGGCAATCCCTTACTGATTATGCCCTCTGGTCCAAGATTCATCCACAAGGGGAAACAATCTCTCTACATCTACTCTGTCAAGTTCCACAAGAATCTTGCACATTTCAATAAGTTCTCCTCCCATTCTTTTGAATTCCAACAAGTGTAAACCCAACCTACTCAATCTCTCCTCATGAGAAAATTGCTCCATACCCAGGACTGACTCATTGAACCTGCTGTGCACTGCATCCAATCCAGAGGAAATCTCCTTAGGTAAGGGAATCAAAATTGCTTCACAGTATTCCAGCTGTGATCTGACCAGTGCCTTTGTATTGTTTCAGCAAGAGCTCCCCATTTTTCTAACAGCAAAATACTGCAGGTGTTGGAAATCTGAAACAACCACAGAGAATACTGGAGAAGCTCAGCAGGTCTGGCAGCATTTAAGGAGAGAGAAACGTTAATGTTAACTCTTCGAAGAATCATACTGACTTGAAACATTAACTCTGTTTCTCTCTCCACAGGTGCTGCAAGACCTGCTCAGTTTCTCCAACATTCTCTGTGTTTGCTTCCTACTTTTATACTCCATTCCCTTTAAATAAAGGTCAACATTCTGTTTGCTTTCCCTATTACCCGCTGAACTTGGACACCAGGTTTTTTTTATAATTCATGCTCCAGGACTCCCAAATCCTTCTGTTCCGTGGTTTTCTGTAGAGTTTACCCAGCCTCCTGAAAAGACCGTTGCTCTTTCAATTCTTCAGGCCTTTGCCCAAGTTTCCATGTGCATCTGCAGCCTATTTGACTACATAAGGTATCACTGCTAAGTCCAGTGTTATCTTACTCCAATGTCCAAATATGTATGTTCAGGAAGATTTAGATTTGATGGAAATGTCAAAATCATGATGTTGACAATGCAAATGAAAACAAATTGTTTTCAGCTATACAAGGGGTCAATAACCAAAGGACACAAGATTAAGGGGACTGGCAAATGATCCAGTGATGGCGTGAGGAAACATTTATTTTCATGCAGTGAGATATTGTGATCTGGAAAGTATTGCTGGAAAGGATGGTGGAAAGCAGATTCAATAAAACTTTCAAAAGAGAAGGGGGTAAATATTTCAATGAAAATGATTACTGGGACAGGGGCGTGGTGTTATTTGGATGATTGTACTGAAGAGCCACATAGGCACACTGGGCCGAATAGCCCCCTTCTATGTTTTGTTATTCTTTGATTTTAAGTCCTTGTTTAAGAATCAGGATAAGAACTCCACACTGCCATTTTATTCCCTTCCAGCCCAGGATCACTGAAGCCAAACATGTCATTCCAATACATCCGTAAATTAACTAAATCTGATCAAATGCTGAATTACTTTGGGATCACATTCAGCACATTTTCTTCAAATTCTCTATTTTAAATACATAACCTCGTTTCTATATTTTCCACTGCTCACAAATTTTAGTGACAAAATAAAAGTGTATCTAATGAGTCATACCTTTAATGTCTCACTGGAGTAAAATGTATCTTATTTCAGACTCCTTGTTTCCATTCTCTTAAGGTTAAGTTTACATATCTGTTTCAATTCCTGCCAAAGTTAAATTTATTTTGTTAAGGAAAAAGTTTACAGCAAGGGACTGGCACAGAACATTGACAATTCAACTCAGGATCGTGTTTGAACCCAGTCCCACCAGGTCAGATATTCTCTTTCTTGGCCAACTGTAAGAACTTGAATTGCAATATGTCTTGTCAGTTTCACCCAATTCTAAGCGGGTGCAGACTGCATAGCTGTCAGCATGCCTTTAAATTGGCACTAATAGGGACTAATTGGCAGTCTTAGTTGGCAAAGTCAGAAGGGAAATAGAAATGTCACAAATGGGAATTAACACCATTGGAATGAATGCAGAGAAATCCATCTGTGGGTAAAGCTTTTTTCTAAACTAGCTACTTGCAGTTTTGCAGATATGCCTATCCTTTGCCTCACCTTTGGTCAGTTAGCTTAGTTGGCTGGACGGCTGGTTTGCCATGCAGAATGATACCAACAGAGTGGGTTTAATCCCTTCACCAGCTGAGATTACCATGAAAGAATCGCCTTCTCAGCCTCTCCCCTCGCCTAAGATGTGGTGACCCTCAGGTTAAGCCACCACCAGTCGTCTTTCCCTAATGTGAGCCGTCCTATGGTCAAGCAGGTCTGTAGCGGCTTATATTACTTTCTAAATTGTTTTTATTTTCAAGAAGTCCATTGAGTCCATCTCATTGAGATCCTAAGAGAGACTGAAAACTTTTTTATTTTAAGAGTGAACGCCTGAAAGAATCACACAAGATTTAAAGTTTTAAGATTTTCACACTGTATACAAACTAAAAGTAACATTGACTAAACACTATTGCAGTTCATCTTATATTCTCTCACATTCCTGTGTGCCTGAAATTGTGACCTCCTGTGGACCTCCAATTTCAAGGCTTTCCTGAGATAATGCCCTCAAGAAGATGGTGATGAGCCACCCTCTGGAGCCATTGCATTCCATACGATGTATTAACAACAAATTAGCAACAAAAGGCCTATTCGGAAAGGGGAACATTGTGGCTTGTGAACATAAGAACTGTTGGAGTAGGCAATTCAGCCCCTTGAACCTGCTCTGCTATTTAACACAATCAAGACTGATCTTATTTCACCCTCAACTCCATTTTCCTGCCTGCTCCCCAAAACCCTTCACCTTGTAATTAGTTAAAAATCTGTTAAATTTACTCAATGTCTTGGCTTCCACCATGATCTCCGGTAGTGAATTTTAGATTCTGAACCCTTTGAGAGAGGTAACTTCTCCTCAATTTGATACCCTTTAGCCTAAATCTCTCATTCCAGATTGCTCCCAAAATCGGGGGACATCCTCTCCACATCTAATTTATCAATCCTCTCTAGTATCTCATTCACCTCAATAGGATTTCCTCTTTTTCTTCTGAATTCCAGAGAAGAATGATTTACCAATATAGTCAATATAAGACCAACAGCTCCAACATAAACGGATTCTCCAGCATCTGCAGTTCCTACTACCCCAGCTCCAACATTCTGTCTGATACCGGTAAACAGTGCCGAGTGGGTCCATTGGTCCATGCTTTCCATCTCTCAAGACCTGTTCGCAAAGGCGAGTGGGATTTGTAGTTCAGAACACGACAAGTCCAATGGCGGCCGCTGGTGGACTACATTTCCCAGGGTATGTGGCGGTGGGTTTGTTAGCATGCGCAGTGGGCTTTGGGAAACCCCGCCCACTCCCAGTTACCCAGAATCCGGTGCGGCCTTGTCTCGATGTGATTCAAATGCAGCCGATTCAGCTCAAGCCCGTCTTTGACTGTCCGACATGGTGAGTGTATACAGCCATGCTGTCCCGCTCTACCCGGGACGAGGAAGACTCTTCGCAACCTTTCGATTGCAGATAGGTAGCTTCCCCCGCGGCTGCGCTTTGTGTCGGAGGCTGCAGCCTGACTCACTAGGCCGCGGTGTGTGGCTGCGCTGCAGCGGCGGGACCACCCCTCCCCAGCCAACCCCACCCCCACCCCCCCCCCCACCCCTCCCTCTCCTCCCCCCCCCGCCCCCACTCCCTCCCCTCCCCACCCCGCCCCCACTCCCTCCGCTCCCCACCCCGCCCCCACTCCCTCCGCTCCCCACCCCGCCCCCACTCCCTCC
>NC_063358.1:8004079-8015408 GCF_021869965.1 Rhincodon typus
TTGCGTTTTTGATGAGGTAGCAATGAGTAGGTGCTGGGGGAGATGTAGTTGTTATTGTGTATTTAGGTTGGCTTGCCTTAGAAGGAGGGCAAAGAAGGTTTGCTGGATTGATTCATAGGATCAGGGAATTGTCATGAAGAGTCATAGGTAGGCTAGGCCTTGAAGAATGACAGGTGATCTCATTGAAACGTGTATAAAATTCTTAGGGTAACTGTGACAGAGAGCTGTTGGAAGGATGTTTTCTTCAACCAGGGAGTTTAAAACTGGACATTTTAACCTGAAAATGAAGGGTCAGCTATTTAGGACTAACATAAGAAATTGTTTCACTCAAGATTGTAGAACCTTTGATGTTTTCTGTGGTAGAAAGCTATGGGTGCTCAGTTGTTGAGTCATGTCCAAGATCAGATTTTTGGATATTAAGAGGATTAAAGTATATGGGGATATCGCAGGAAGATGCAGCTGAGAGTGAAAATCAGTCATAATCCTACTGAATGACTCAAGATGCCAACTAGCCTTCCTAGTATTTCCTGTTCTTATGTTCAAAAGACATTTGATAAAGTACCATGTGATAGGCTTCATAGTATGACTGAAGCTTACACGTGAAAGGGTCCACGCTAGCATGGGAATAAAACTAAGTGGATGGTAAAGTACAGGTTTATAATTGGCTGCTATTAGACTTGAAGGAGATGTATAGTAGAATTTTCCATGGTTCAGTTCTCAGGCCACTGCTTTTCTCATTATGCATTGAAGACTTCAGCTTTGAACACTATTTCAAAGTTTGCAGACCTTTGTCTTACATATATGAAGAAGATGGAAACTTTGAGGACATGTGCTTCTGTCCATTTTGCCAGCCTGCAGGTGAAAGATATGCATTTTTAATGTATTGATATCTTTTGCAGAAGGCATGAAAAGGGCCAATGTATGATAAATCATTTAGTTTAATGAGGGAGTAAATGAGAGACCAAACTTGGTGTTTGCTGTCAAATCTCTGGCAACAGGACAGGCTAATAAACTAATTAATTAAGCACATGGATTCTTGAACATTGTAAATAAAAGCATACAGTATAAAAGGCAAGAAGTTATGCTAAACCTATATAAAACACTAATAGGCCCCAGCAGGAGTACTGTATCCGATTCTGAGCAGCACACTTTAAGAATAACATCCTAGCTGAAGATAGTACAGAAGAGATTTACTAGAATGTTTCCAGTGATTAAAAAATTACAGTTCATGTAATGAGAGGACATAGATTTGTGTTTGGCAGAAGAATTAAGGACATCATGGGAAAAAGCGTTTTTTTTAAATCTAGTGAGCCATTAAGATATTTTTCTTCACTTATGGACTGTAGGCATCTTTTGCAATCTCAGCATTTATTCCCCATCCCTAATTGTCCTTGAGATTGTGGTGGAGAGCTGCCTGCTCAGACAGTATATGTGATGAAGATGCTTTCGCAGAGAAAAGGGATAAGTAATGTTTGATCTCATTGCCAAGCCAATAGGATTCTGACCAATTTACATAACATGGGAGAATGTTCCATATGCAATTGCCTAAATGAGTAATATATAACATAGGACTGCGGATGCTGGAAATCTGAAATAAAAACAAATTGCTGGAGAAACTCAGTGGGTCTGGGAGCATCTTTGGAGAGAAAGAAGAGTTAATGTCTTGTTACTTGGTCGCCATTAGGCGAGCTTCAGAATTGTACATTTTTTAAAAATTGCATTCAAATTTCACCATGTGCCTCCCCTCAAATTAACAATTTGGAGCAAAAAACACAATTATGAAATTCGCAGGTGACATCAAATTAAGTGAATAGTCAGTACCAAGGAGGACTAACAAATTACGTTAGTAAGCTTGGAAAGGTAGGTTATGTTGTAAAATAAGGTTGGGTAGAAGAACAAAGGATCATGTAGTACAGATGAAACACTTACTACAAGTTGCATCACAGGCTAGCAAGCCATTTTTTAAAAAAAATACTGGGAATTAAAAAGTTGAGAAGTTATGCTTAATTTCTATTGTACTTTAATTACATTACACTTGGGGCATTTGTGCGGTTCCTTCATATCAGATAAGGAATCAGGAGTTAGTGAAGAGGTTGCAGAGAAAATTGCAAGTAAATAGCAGAATTACAAGGATATACATATCAACAAAGACAAGTTGGAAGTTTCTTATCCCTCAAGGCTCAGTCTTCCTCAAGTTCTGCCAGAACAGGCTATACCTTTTGTTTTTTTATCTCTGAAGTAATGTTGAACTCTGTCACAGAAGGATTACACAACAGAGCAATGATGAAATTGTGCCGATGAAGAGGCTGCCTTTTCAACGTTCCCTATTTCTGATTTACCTGTTCCATTATTAGGAAGTAGTCTAGATTCTAAATTGGATCATTTGGTGTTATGCCTAACCAGAGTTTCATAAACTGACCTAAGTGTCAATCTCTTATTTCTTTAGCTCCTAGCATTACATTACATTGTGAACAAATTGCACATCTTTTTTGGATACAAATTGCATCTAAACAAGCAATGTTCCATCCTTGTATCAAGAATACAAATTATTTTGAACAACTCATAGGTGCTAGACAGGGTCTGCGGCAGGTGGTGAGGGAACCAACAAGAGGGGAAAAAACATACTTGACCTCATCCTTGCCAATCTGCTGGCTGCAGATGTATCTGTCCATGACAATATCGGTAAGAGTGCCATCGTACAATCCTTGTGAAGACCAAGTCCTGCCTTCTGACTAAGAATACCCTTCATCATTTTGTTTGGTACTATCACCAAGTTAAATGAGACAGACGTCAAACAGATCTAGCAACCCAAAACTAGATATGCATGAGGTGCTATAATCCATCAACAGCAACAGAATTGTACTCCAGCACAATCTGCAAACTCATGGTCTGGCATAATCCCACTCTACCGTTACTATCAAGCCAGGAAATCAACCCTGTTTCAGTGGAGAGTGCAGGAGGGCATGCCAGGAGCAGCACTAGGCATACCAAAAATGAGGTGTCAACCTATTAAAACTGCCAAACAGGCTACTTCCATGCCAAATAGCATAGGTAGCAAGTGATAGACAGAACTAAGCGATTCCCACAACAAACAGGTCAGATCTAAGCCCTGCAGTCCTGCTACATCCAGTTGTGAATGGCGATGGACAATTAACTCACTGGAGGAGGAGGAGGCTCCACAAATATCCCCATCCTCAATAATAGAAGAGTGCAACACATTTATGCAGAAGATAAGACTGAAGAGTTTGCACCAATTTCAGCCAAAAGATGATTCATCTCTGCTTCCTCCGCTGGTCGCCAGCATTACAGTTGCCAGTCTTCAGCCAATTTGATTCATTCTTTGTGATATCAAGAAACAGTTGGAGGCACTGGATACAGCAAAGGCTGGGCCATGACAACATTTCAGCAATAACACTGAAGACTGTGCTCTAGAACTTGCTGTTCCCCTACCCAAGCTCTTCCAAAACTGTGAAAAATTCCCCAGGTGTTTCCTGAACATGGAAAGCAGGACCAATCCAATCTGGCTAATTACTTCCTCTCTGTCATTAGTAAGGTGATGGAAGGTGTCATCAGCAGTGCCATCAAGTATCATCTGCTCAGTAGTAACCTGTTCAGTGGTGCTCAGTTTGGGTTTCACTAGAGCCACTCAACTCCTGACCTAATTTCAGCCTTGCTTTAAACATGGACTAAAGAGCTGAATTCTAGAGGTGAGAGTGACCAACTTTGACATTAAAACTACATTCAACCAAATGTGGTATCAAGGATCCCAAGCAAAACCTGGACTCGATGGGTATTGGGGGCAAATTCTTCAGTGGTGGAGTCATACCTGACACACAGGAAGACCGTTGTGGTTGTTGGAAGTCAGTCATCTCAGCTCCAGTGCATCTCTGCAGGAGTTTCTCAGGGTACTGTCCTTGGCCCAACCATCTTCAGCTGCTTCATCTATAACCTTTCTCCACCATAACATCAGAAGTGGGGATATTTTCTGATGATTGAAATAGCAGGTAACATTTGCACCACACAAATGCCAAACAATGACCGTCTCTAATAAGAGACAATCTAACCACCAGCCCATGATATTCAGTTGTGTTACCATCACTGAATCCCCAACTAACAAGACCTTGGGTTACCATTGACCAGAAAGTCAGCTGGACTCACCACAAAAAAAAAAGGGGTTACAAGAGCAGATAAAAGGCCAGGAATATTGCGGTGAGCAACTCCCCTCCTGACTCCCCAGAACCTGCCCACTGTCTACAAGGCACAAGTCTGAACATTGAAGGAATACTCCCACTTGCCTGGATAGGTGCAGCTCCAACAGCACTCAAGGTTTACACTATCCAGGATAAAGTAGCCTACTTAATTGGCACCACATTCACAAACATCCAATCCTTCCTCCACTGATGCTCAGTAGCAGCAGTGTGTACTAACTACAAGATGCACAACAGAAATTCACCAAAGATCCTTAGACAGCATCTTCCAAACCCACAACTGCTTCCATCTTGAAGGGCAAGGGCAGCAGATACATAGGAACACTACCACCTGTAAGTTTCCTTCAAAGCCATTCGCCATCCTGACTTGGAAATAATCTGCCATTCCTTTATTGCCACTGGGTCAAGATCCTGAAAATTCTGTTCCTAAGGACATTTGTGGGCTAACCCACAGCACACAGACTCAAAAAGTTCAAGAAGGCAGCTCACCACCACTTTCTCAAGGGTGATTAAAAAATGCTAGCCAGCTAGCGATGCCAACGTCCCACAAGTGAATAAAAAGCACATAGGTTAGCATGTTTCTATTCCTCTGGACTAAGGCAATGAAGAAAAAACATGAGTAGTAATTCCTACCAAGATATTTTCATGAAAATTTGTTCTGAGCTACAGATACAGTTAACAGATTAAAGCACGTAGCAGAACCAAATTCTAATTCATTGACATGACAATTCTTGTTTAAAAATAACATCATGCTAATTTCAAGCTAATTAATTCAAAGTTTTACTTTAATCTGATAAAGAAGCCTCAGGTTTTACAGTGTAATTAAAGCAAATGTGATAGCTGTTTTCCAACCAGACAAAATGACACCAAGACAGCTACTGTGACAGTTAACAGTTTGCTTTTAAAACTTTAATCTTACCTAGCAGACATAATTTAAACTGGACTATTCGAGTGTAAACCTGAAATAATACTTGAAAACAATATGGGAAAATTAGTATTATCAAACTCCTTCACTGTTGCTAAATGTATTTAATAATAGCAAGATGCTTTTTTTGTTTTGTAGGTTGTTTGGACTGTAATGGCTGGATTTGAACTGGTACGGTTGTTCAGGCCAGATTCGAGGGTAGATGTCTCTATGGTTGGTATTCATCTTGAAGGTGTCTTTCATGGAGGTAGGTAAATATTTTATATGTTCTTTTTTCTTAACATTTTAATGATTTTAGATCAGAAAATCTGCAGTGTACCAAAATGGTATGGACACAGCCAATGTATGTTAGTGCTGTAGAACATGATGAGCAACCTTGCATTTTAAAGTCATATATTAGATTCAAAGGCTTTAGTATATCACCTTCCATTTTTACAATACTATTTTTTAAAAATATAAATTTAATGTGGCCTGGCAATACATGACTTATTTTGGTTTTGATAAAACAAAATTAAGTCTAGGTTTGGTTGTTTTGGAAGTGAAGGGGTAAAATGTATGTTTTGGAAAGGGGAAAGGGCAACTCTTGCGAAGTAACTTACTTGTTTTTGGTAGCGGCTTTTCAGTTAAATGAAAATTGGTATTTTTTTTTTGATCCTGAATATTGGTTTTGATGCTCATATCTAGATTACATTTTTGTTCAGCATCTTAGCTTTAAACTATTCCGTTGACCTCAAAGAAGCAGAAAGTCAAAAATATTCCGGTTGTTAACTAAGCAGGAAAAAAGTTTGAAAATTTATTCAAATAAAACATTAGTTCTCAACCCAATTATTATCAACACACAGGTTAACTGTATTTTACTGGAAAGGGGTTTGGTTTTTGAGCAGAGATACAGTATGTCTGTCACTTGTCATTGCTGGACAGTCTCCTAATTCATTTGATTAATTGTCACATCTTAATTCTGCTATTTGCAGCTATTTTCCATTCCATTAATGCGTGAAAATATACTATGTCTTTCAGCGGACACTTTTACATCGTTTATCTTTGACGTTTTCATGACTGTTTTAAGTGGCTTAGGAGTTTATGGAATTATTAAGGTAAGATCTCACATTTTATACTAAAGTTAGCAGGCATCTATTTGTATAAAAACATTCATTTAAATTATATTAGGTTATCAAACTTTTTACATTACCTTGGTTCAAATTTGTGCATCTTTTCTGAGATTGCAAATCTGAGTTAATGCTCTGTTTTGTCATCCAACTTGACACTACGTTGAAGAGACTGAGCTTCACAGAATTTGTCATGTAATGGAACCTGGAACAAGATCAATTTTCTAAATGTCTATTTTTGAGCTTTCTCGGCCAGACTTTCTTTTTTTTTTAAAAAAAAAGCTCCCAGCGGGGTCTTTTTTTAATGTGGGATTTGTAGGCTTCTTTGAACATGTGAAAAAAATGCCACTGTTGTTCCAACTGCATGAAGTTGACCTTTTAGAAGTTTGTTTATCTATATGTGCACAGACCTTCATTTTACTAAGTACAGACCAAGTTTGGAGCACTACCTCTGTGTGAAGGCTGCATTAAATTATTATTAATACAGCTGCAGAAGTCCTACATTACACTTATCTGCAATTTTCATTCCAAATTGGTCCACAAAAGTACTCTGTGAAATTCTATCTCCTTGCCTCAGAGCACAGCAGCATGCCAAATCTTACCTATCTCAGTATTTCCCTTGTGTAGCCTGTGAAAAACCAGTGTTATTATAATGTTTAATGGAATAAATTTAAGTAATTAAAAAGAAATAGATTTACAGGAAAAGAGCAAGAGTCCTATTAATGAACCAGATGGGTTTTTTACAATTCTTGATGAGAACTTTGTTGTCATCATTGCCGATGCTAGCTCTCAATTGTAGTTTTTAAATTATTATATTTAAATATCACCAGCTGCTGTGGTGGGATTTGAACCCCTGACATTAGCACTGCTTTCTAATTGTACTCTAATTGAACTTATTTAAGTTCTGCACCATTGGCCATACTTCCAGTGCCAAAGCCCTAAGCTGTCTCCGCCCTTTCTCCTTCTTTAAGACACTCCTCAAAACCTAATTCTTTGACCAAACATTGACTATTTACTGTGGTATTTCCTCAGTTCATATTTTGTTTGATAACATTGCTATGAAGTGCCTGGGTTGCTTTACTCTGTTTAAAGATACAAAATAAATACAAATAGCTGTTGATCTGTGTCCCTTCTGAATTAAAATGAAAGCTGGCTATTAGGTTTTTATTATATGAACGGTCTTCAACTGAACAGAATAAAAACTTGTGGGATTAGAAGGACAAAGGCATAATGGTTACAAAATTGACTAAAAGACAGAAATCAGAAAACAATTGTGATTGTTATTTTTCAGATTAAAAGAAATTACATACAGATGTTATCCAAAAGTTGATATTAGATCTATTGTTTTGATATGTATTAATGGAATGAACTTGAGCATCCAAGTAGTAATTTCAATGTTTATTGTTCATTTAAAACAAAATCTCTAATATAGTGAACAATGAGGTGGACGTAGACTTGTGAAATGGGCAAACATGGCATATTAAATTTTAATGCAAGAAAATGTGAAATATGTTTTTGAAGGATGAATGAAGAAAAGCAATTTGAATCAAGTGCCACATTTCAAAAAGAATGGAGGAACAGAAGCATGTAGAAACATGTACAGAAATCTTTGAAGGTGGTAGTGCAAGTTGAGAGGGCTGCTAAGATATATGAGCTCTGTGGCTTTATTAATAATCAAATAGATTACAGAAGTAAGGTAATTATAGGGAAAAAATAGGAAATTGGTTAGGGCTTATCTGGAATATTGACTTCATTTCTGGACACCACATTTTCAGAAGGATGTCAAGTTCCTAGAAAGGATGCTGAAAAGATTTACTAAATCAGTTCTTGAGATGGGAAGAGATTGCTGCAAGGTGATCCACAGAGTAAAGAAATTTCATAGAATTCATCATGAATGAATGAATCAATTATTACAGTTGGTTAGGAAAACCTGTTTCCAGTAACAGAATAGTCAGTAAACAAAGAACGAAAAAATGTGAGTGGTAGAATAAAATAACCCAAGACAACAAGAAACGTGCGCTATCTGAAGAGGTGATGGAAACTGATTCGGTGGCAACATTCAAAAGAGAATTAGACATATGTACTTGAAAGAGAGAGAAACAATCTACAGGTTAAGTGCAGGGAAGTGGGAAAAATTGGCTAACTTTTTCAAAGAGCCATCACAATCATGATAGGCCAAGTGGACTCCTGTATTTTACTGGTTTGTCAAGTCTCTGTTTGTTGCTTATGTTTGTTATAACATTTTTTTTAAAGTGTGAACACCATTTTGGTCTGTTTCCGTCTTTTATTATCCCTGTGTCCACAAATCTTTCAGTGATAATCAAGTGAATCACAATTCTCTACTGGTGCCTCTTTCAGCAATTTTGAATAAATACAACCTATCCATAGGGAATTAAATGTTTTGAACTGATTAACACTTCTTTCTTCTCACAAACAGCTGTTAAATTCACTTGCGATATCTCGGGCATGTTGCCCACAAACTAACTTTGCAAAATTTTGGAGGAAGTATTAATGTATTAATATATTTACAGTGCATTGCTCTCGCTTTGATTTTTACAGGAGGGGGCATAAAGATGCAGGGCATCCAAGGATGAGATTGACAGGATCCCAATTGATTAAACCTTTACAGAGTCCTTCCTGACACCTGGATAGATTGACTAACTGCCTAATAGGTGAGGTTGGGAATCTTGTGGCAGGTGGCTGCACTCAAAGACCTAGGAATATAATCAATGGTAGTCAGTAATGAAAGGAAACTTTGCTTGCAGATGCGGGGTAGGGGAGAGAGATGTACCATACAACCTAGGAGAAATGTACTCCATGAAATATAAAGACATTTTCAAGTAGTTATTTCACTTTTTTAAATTTCCCAATCATCCAACAAATATACATGGGGAAACAGCACTCTTATTGATTCATTTTGTTTCCTTTTTCTCTCTCTCTCTGATGTAGTACTTTCCAGATTTTCTGATTCCATTTATATGCTACCTGGTAGTTGACTTCCTCATCTATTGCATAGAAGTAGTTGGCATCTATGTTGATCTTCCAGATTACGTGCACGCAAAACATTATATTCAAAATGTGGTAAGTACCTATTTCTAAGGTTCTTGGATTTTCCATTTTAAAGGGAACAGTTTTTGTCTTTTTGCCTCTTGATTTTTTTTTGTATGTGTGTTGGCTGAAGATGAGATTGATAATGGTGATTCTCTTACCTTGGGTATTGTCCTTAATTTCTTTGGAAGCCTGTTTTTATTAACCCTTCCTCAAAAGAAAATCTACCGGCATCTCATTATCCTCTCAAACTACTATCCCATCCCTATGTGTTATTACCTGCTAATTACACATCCATCTTTCCTACAACTTGTTTGAACATCTCCAATTCTATTTATGCTGTCACTATAGTAATGAACTGGCCCTGGTAAAAGTCTCAAGTTATGCCACCTGTCATTGTAACATTTAGTGTGGTTGACCATGTAAACCCCCTGTAACACCTTTATGCTCAACGGGAATGCCTTTGCCTGATTCCACTTTTAAATATCTAATTGGAGGTAGATATCTAATTGGAATATCTTGAAATAACTCCTATTCCCACTCCATGCCAGTAATATTAGAGTCCCTGAGGTGCTCTCCTTGGCCACATTCTATTTCTCATTTACTTGCTACCCCCTTTGCAACATCTTCCAGAACATAGTTTCACCTGCTTCCCTATATAGCCTTTGGTCTACCTCTATATTGGCAGCATTCTTGCCTAATATCAAAGATTATATGAGCAGCAGTTTCCACCAGCTAAACACTGAAAGATTGAAGCCATTGACTGGATGTGCTGCAAATGCCAATTCCTTACCATTGATTCTGGTCTCTCCCTCTCTGGTCACTGTTGTGGGTTAACCAAAGTGTTTGAAACCTCGATATCCTGTTTGACCCTGAGCTGAGCCTCTGACCCCATAACCTGTCCATCACAAAGACTACCTAATTACATCTCCATCCCTACATCAACTACCCTGTTGAAACCCATAAGACTATAAAATGTAAGAGTAGAAGCAGGCTATTTGGTGCATCGGGTCTGCTCTGCCATTCATGATGGCTGATCTGATAACCTTCAACTCCCCGCTCCTGATTCCTCTACAGGTTTAAAAATCCTACTGTCTCAGGCTTGAAGCTACATAATGACTTAGTCTCGCCACCAGTCTGTGGCAAAGAATTCCATAGGTTCACTACCCTCTGACAGAAGGATATCCTCCTCATCTCTATCTTAAATGAGTGACTCCTTATTCTGAGATTATCCCCTCTGCCCTTAAAACACTCCCATAAGGGGAAATAACCTTTCTGCACCTACCCAATCTAGCTCCCTAAGAATTTTGTATGCTTCAATAAGGTCAACTCTCATCCAATGAGTACAAGCCCAAATTATTCAACCTGTCCTCATAAGAAAATCCCTCCATGCTTGGACTCCACCTGGTAAACCATCTCTGGACTGCCTCCAATGCCAATATATCTTCAGTTAGGTATGGAGACTAAAACTATTCACAGTATTTCCGGTGTAGCCTGACAAGTGTCTTATATTGTTTTAAAGATGTGAAATCAGTAGTTTTGTAATGCTTTTTTTTTAAATGATGTTGCTTGGTTTGTATTTCTAAATAAGTTATAATTTTCCTGCCAAGTTTTATTTCCCAGAACGAGACAGTCTGATTGAGCCAGGCTCCACTAAAGCCATGATTGCATTCACATTTCTGTTTCTATGTGTTATGGGTTTGAAGGTAAGAAAAACAGATGTTGTTGAATGACAAATTTATATTGGTATCTAAAATAGCTGGCATGAAGTATAACCTGTTGTTTGGCTGAAACTGATATGAGTTGAGCATCAGAGCTGTTATATTTACTACATGAGACTCCCCAAATAAATCTACTGTGTTTTGTCCATTCAAATTGATCTATGGTCATGAAATAAGAGATCCATTAAAATTGATCAGTGAAGTATTTAAGTAAAACAAAAATGAATTCTTAATCAACAACAAAAACAAAGTTGCTGGAAAAGCTCAGCAGGTCTGGCAGCATCTGTGAAGGAGAAAACAGAGTTAACGTTTCGGGTCCAG
>NC_063358.1:8015908-8027190 GCF_021869965.1 Rhincodon typus
CCTCCCTCCCCCCCCCCCCCCCCTCCTTTCCCCCCTCCCCTCCCTCCTTTCCCCCCTCCCCACCCTCCTTTCCCCACTCCCCACCCTCCTTTCCCCCTCCGTGAACCCTTTGTTGGAAAAACCCATCTTATTCCCTATTGTCCTTCAGGGAAGGAAGCTGCTGTCTTACCTGGTCTGGCCTACACATTACTCCAGACCCAGTAATGTCATTGATTGCACAGAGACAGTTAAGAGTCAATGCCAATCTAGCCCATGAATGAATTTTTAAAAATGCTTGTACCCAACACTAGTCAGATTTATTTCAATGGTTTGTCCCTAGAGCTGGTAGGAAAATTCAGAACAGTTTGACATCATTCCTGTGTTTGTCATAAATGATCACCTCTCAAATCACTTGTCAAGTCACCACCACTTCATCCCAGTGATAGGCTCAATGTGCTTTTTCCTGTAACCGCTTGGTTAGTAAAGATTGAATCTATGTTCATCTATCTGTGTTTCTCTGCATTTCGAGTGTTTTTTCCTTAGTTCATATGTACATCACGTGGAATTTTCTCACGCTCACCCTACTGTTGTGTAGAAATTCTAGTGACAAAACCAATCTTAATGGAAACATATCCCTGAGTCATTCACATCTATGGTGGAAGTTGCCTGTTCATTGCATAATTTATTTATTGCAATACTGTCATCTTTTGGTTAATTGCAGTGATACCATCCATTATTTAATTGTCAGATTAAATCAATGCAAAGCCCTTTTAGACTAAAATTATTGACCAGTTTATCATGAGATTTCTTTGGGAGTGAAACGGCCATAACATTGGATGTATGGAAGTAACTTTGATGTACATCTGCCCTGGAGATTGTTTGTTTGAGTTTGTCTGTTGAAGAAGTACTTGATGCAATGCAGTGTTTTTTGTAAGATAATTCTACATCCTCATATAATGTTATGATGTAAAGTCAATTACACATTGCATCTGCCAGAAATGCTTTAAAATAATGCCAAGATGGAGTTGAGAATCGTTGATGTCTGCTGTATGACATTACTGCTGAGATAGATCCATTTGATCTCGGACTAGGTATTTGAAGTAAAAATTTCCTCTTACTGCAGGCAATCTAAATTGTAACCATATTACAATAAATGAAGAGTTGATGTTTTTCAGAATCTGTACCTAGAATGTGCATTCTGAGCTGTTGGCTCTCTAAGGTAAACAGAGGCCAGTCTGCTAGGTGAATGCAAAAGGTCCCACAGCATTCTTTAAAGAAGAGTAGAGCAGTTTACCTGGTGTCTTGACTAACATTTAAACCTGAACCAACACCTTTTCTTTTTAAAAAAAAAAAGTCTGATTATTTATTTCATTTCTCTCTCTCCTCGGATGCAACCAGACCTGCTGAGTTTCTCCAGCAGTCTCTGTTTTTGTTTGTAATAAATTTCAAGTCTGGTTGATAGAGGAATGGAAATGGCTTCAGTTATAACAAGTGGAAAGATAAATAATTGTTTAACTGATTTATTGGGAAATAGTGGCAGCAGGTGCTGAATTGTGATGGTTAAATGGAACAATCATTGTCTATATCTATTATTGAATATTCATTATAGTAACTATAATGTATTAAATAAAAGGATTGCACAATTATGAACATTACAGCATGCAAAAAATGACAATACTTTACAAAATATGGCCGCCTTTGAATTGTTGAATAAACATGAAAGGTGTCCTTAAATTCATTAAGTTCTCATGCATGTATATATTGTTTGTGTTCTATAAAGTAAGGGATTGGCTGACTCTCATAAATGTTCAATATCTTATTTGTATAATGCTGAGTTTTCTCAATTCTATTACACCTTTTACTTTTGAGAGTAAAATAAGCAATAAATCTGCAGATGGAGGTCTGAACTAAAAACAGGAATGACTGGAGAAAATCAACAAATCCAATCAATTGTGAAGAACAATCACTGGACTTGAGACATTAACTTTGCTTTTGTGAGATTGCGGTCTGGTAAGAGATGGTGGCAGTGGAATTCAAGAGTTAGTATCATAAGATTCCACTGTCCAACGTGAAAAGATGGGACTAATGGGTCAATCTGAAATACAAAACAGAGGCTTCAAGAGTGAAGACCACCCTCTTTAGGCTGTACTATTGATTGTTTATACATGTAACACGCGTTTCGTTTGGTTTAATCATTGACCTCTTCAAGTTCGTTAATGAAGAACTACTCTGACTCGAGTCATTTTGCTGCTCGGAGTAAAAAAGATTTGATTGCACTTATGAGAATTTAACTTTGTTTAAAGACTTCCATTATACAAAGATTTGGGGCAATATGCACTTAAATCACTTTTCTCTGTTCTGTGCAGTTACAGTTGTTTAATAAAGCAGGTGGAACATGTCATGTCCCACCTTTGGGGCTTGAAGCCAGACATTCTCATTCAGAAGTAGCGACACTACCACTGCTCAACAGACTCTGATATATAGTTCTACACTAAAAACTTTTTCTAATTTCAGGGCAGGAAAGCCTCCACCAGGACTTCATTTGGATGTTGTGAAAGGAGACAAACTAGTAGAGGTGAACACTTGTGTTGTATTTCCTTTTGGGGAAAGAAATTTTGGTGTTTCGTTTTTCTTAATTGCTTCAGTGGATTAGCAATACAATTGTATTGCTAGTCGGATCTGATAGGAAGCCTGACCATCACGTATCAGGGCAAATAATTAAACACGAATACAAATCAAATGCGTTCATAAACTGGGGTTACCAGTCAAAGCAATGTCCAAGTCCATATGCAGATTATGAAGGTTTAACTCTAGAACATCCCCAGAGCACATGGCTAATCTAGGTGGTTGAATATCTGAAGAGCCATTTTCATTGTAGATAATGCATTGGAAGTCATCTTCCTTATGTTAACTCTCTTGAAGGCATCTCCCCCATTCCCTTGCTTTTCATTATCTTGTAGTTTTCTCCCTTCTCCAATTGCTTTACCGTTAGTGTGTGCATCTTAAGTGGTCTAAACACCATACACTAAAATTCCCTTGCTTCAGTTTCTGTCCACTTCACTGTCCTCTAAGACTGCCCTTAAAATCTACACATTTGGCTAAGGTTTTGACCATCCCTGCTAATATTTGTTTTGGCAATTTTAGTTTAATGCGCCTCAGTGGAGCACTGTGGGATATTTCTCTGTATAAAAGAAGCAGTATAAATGCAAGTTACTATAAAAATGTTTACTCAGTTTAACCTTACAGCCATCTTTTGGCATTTTGTGTTTTGTTTTGTTAATGCATTCCATTTTGTATTTGGGGGTGATATAGGATGGACGCACCAGATACTAACCTGGCTGTCATTGTCACAGTTTTAACATAGAACTGAGACAATCCATGATTGTTGGGTCCAAGTGGTGCTAAATCAAAATTTAAAAACCTTGAGCATGTTAGCTTAGTGTGCAGAGGAACACTGAGTTATAACTCAGAGGTACAGCACTCTCCTATATTGTTAGAAGCCTCCAGTTTATATTATCAAGATTAATGGTTAGGAATTTGCTGGAATTAAATATTTCATGACATGGCCTAAGTTGCAGTTTTTGCATCATTCATCTCAAATTTTTTGAGCTTCATTATCAAAGTGCAAATTGATAATGGTCAGTGCAACATCTCAAACCATGATGATTGTCTGGAATGCACTAAAGAAAGAAACTGCAAACAGTAAAGAACCTATTTGAATTAGAAGTGCAATTTAATAGAGAAAGACCGAAGGGGAGGGGAAAAAGATGAGATTAAAGAAAAGGATAAAAGAATACGAAAAGTAAGAGAAATATTTTTTAAAAATTCCTAGGTCAATTTTTTTCTCCCACAGTGGGACTCAAGCTTCGGTTGTTGCTTTTGGTGTTTGGAGTGCCAACGTTGAATTGCATTACAGGAATATGAATTATGCCATTATAAGTCCACAAGTTGACAAATAGTAGCCCTAACTTTCTGCAGTGAGTTTAGTTTCATTCATATGTAAAATTCCAGTACAACCAAGTTATAGGGTGGTTAGTGAGGCTAAAGGTCAGAGCGACACACAATCAGAATTTGCAGTGGCTCACAACTCTAACACGTCGCTTCCTCACAAGTAATGCGGAGTCTTTTGCTGTTATTTTTCTCCAAAAAATGTGCACTTATGATGCTAAATTGTCAAAAAGTCAATAAATTTATCTTGGACATAAACCTAAAACATGTACTTATTGAACAATGCAAAGATTAACAACCTTTATTAATCCTCGACCAATAGTTATCATGTGTCCTTGAACAAATGGTTTTAGTATTTTACCATTTGATACCATATTATTTTTCTGACTTATTGCAAACAGCATCTGTAAGTAATGAAAAACTGTTAAATAATATGTCATTGCGTTTTGGTATTTTATTCCCAGAAACTCATCATTGATGAGAAAAAATACTACCTCTTTGGAAGAAACCCTGACATTTGTGATTTTACCATTGACCATCAATCATGTTCAAGAGTCCATGCTGCGTTGGTCTATCACAAACATTTAAAAAGAGTTTTCATCATTGACTTGAACAGCAGTAAGTACTATTGTATTGTATGTTACAAGTCTTTTAAAAATGTTTGCAATAGTCACATTTGAGGAACTGCAGGATTTCAAAGCACATGTGAAGGGCTGTGCTGACTGACAGGATAAAGATATGGGCTTCAATGAGATAAATGTAATAAATAAGATTTCAATGCTCCAATATTAATGTACTCTACCCATTTCTGCCCATTTGTTTTCCGTTTGTGTCTCTATCCTGCATCCTACTCCCTTTTCTGCAACCCCCTAACTTAACCATTTACTGCCTTTTCAACTGCTTTTTGAAAGTTATGTACCTAACACTGCATTTTCTTTACTAGTACGACCATTGTAAATCTTCAAAACTGTCTGGTAACTGTGATGAAAATTCCAAAAATGTCCCTTTGGTTCTCCTTTTTATAAGCATGTTGAGATGTGTTTTTCCTCTGCCACCCAGACCACTTTCTCACTAAAGATGATTATGAGCATCGACCTTTGGAGCGGTATCTTAAGGTCCTGTAGTTTTGTTAAGTTGCTTGCTAGTTTTCAGTCAGATGATTCAATCAGATTACCTCTTTCAAATATATTGCACTTGTACATGTGTGTTGACAGGGCATTTTGCTTGGTTTATTTTAAGAACATTTTGCCATTGTGTAATAGTTTTACCATTACCTACGTCACATGTTGCTGTCGCTAGGTAGCTAAATACCAACCTGAGCAAATTGTAAGTGGTTGTTCAAAATATTCAATTCCTTGTTTCCCAATTTTGGTCCCTCCTGCCCTGCATGCATGAAATTTGTTGGTTCCCACATTAATCCAGCTCCTTTTTTCATTTTAGTATTATTTGATGTGATTTTTGTCTTTCTTTCACAGTTGAGTTGACCTAGTTAAATGGAACACCACAAGATAATTATTAATTGATCAGTAGAAGGGAATTGATAAATTTGTTAAAAAGGCCATGATCTTTTCCTTGAAAACTGTATCAGGATGGAGAAATTTTGTTCCTTCTCTTTCTTCCCTCGTCTAAAGCAAAAGTGATCAACACTTAAGCTGAAGACTGTCAGACTATAAATTAGTGGAGTCTGCTAGTTTACTAACCACTTTAATTCATCAAGTACTTAATTAACTTATAACCATGTATTTGCTTTTGCAGCTCATGGTACATATCTGGGGCGTCTTCGTTTGGAGCCCCACAAACCACAGCAGGTTCCCATTGATTCCACATTGTCATTTGGAGCCTCAACACGAGCATATACACTACGTGAAAAACCACAGACGACGCCATCCACAATCAAGGGTGATGAAATTGCAGTGGAAGATGATGAACTGAAGGGACTGCTGGGCTTACCTGAAGAGGAGACGGAACTCGATGTAAGTCCTAGTTTACGTTAGCATCTAAATCCATTTCTGCGCTGCCGGGTAGTCTGGTTAAAAGACACGTCAAAAATTCTTGGAACTCTGTTTAAGGTAGTAGCTATATGGTGACAGTGGATTTTTGTGGAAGTTGATGAATTGCATAAATAGTTTTGGTGATGTTGGCTTGATAATGTGTGCTGAATTTTGCAGCCAAAATGAAGACCTTTAGCTCTTCAAGCTCCCATTTCATACCCAATGACACACTGTCATTTAATTGTCACTCTAAATGAACAATTTTGGCTGCACATCCTAACCAGTTAGTTCTTTTTATTTTTGAAAAATGGTTGAACCATTGTTATATCCTTTCCATTTCTGGTGCCATCAAAGAGAAAGGGGAGGTTTCCAATATGGTCTCATGGTTCATGGGAGTAGGATCAGAGCTTGTTTGGTGGTCTGTTTTACAAGGCAAAAATGTTTCTTCAATTTAGTTCATTGGTCTAATAGTTTAATGTGCAAATGCCTTTTCAAGTTAAAATCAAAGGACCTATCGAAAATACCATCCCTTTGCTTGCCTCTCTTAGAATTTGACAGAATTCAACACAGCTCATAACAAAAGAATATCTACGCTGACAATTGAAGAAGGAAATCTGGAAATACAGAGGCCAAAACGCAAAAGAAAGAGCTATCGTGTATCGTTCAGTGATGATGAGGAGATAATAAATCCGGGTATGACCATCTTTAAACTTTATGCAGTTCTCATTTGAAATAATGAATTTCAGCTTGCAAGTTTGGCTGTGATTTTCACTGCCTACAAAGTTGAACAACGTGAACGTCTTGAGGTGCAGCAGAGGTGTGCTTCTTTAAGTAAGTATCAGAGTGCTCAGGCTAGATTTGTTAGTGACTATATTTATGTTCTGAGGAAGGGTCACCAGACCCGAAATGTTAACTCTTTCTCCTTCACAGATGCTGCTAGACCTGCTGAGCTTTTCCAGCAACTTTGTTTTTGTACTATATTTATGACCCCTGGTTTTGAGATCTCCCATAGGCGGTGACAAATATTATTATGCTGTCAGGTCACACATCTGCCTTCTCTTTACAGGAGAAGCTCCAACTTGCTCAATGATTCTAGTTAGGTAGAACCATTTAGTTTTGTTCAATATTATTGAAGCTTTTTGCAAGTTATCCAGTCAGCTTGTTATCTCTTTATAATATGGTGTCCAGAATTGTGCACAGTATTATGTGTGGTCTAACCAAGATTCTAAACACATTTAAGAGCTTCTCCGCTTTTAAAATTTATCCCTCAAAATAATCCTCAGTTTTCTTTAATGACTCATTAATCTGTGTTAATGCTTTGAGTAAATTGTGTGCCTGCTGCCTGAGATCCACTTGTTTCTCAACTCCATTTTAGACTTTTGTTCTCCATGGAATATGTAGCCTCCTGTTCTTCCTACAAAAATACACCACCTCTCAGTTTTTCATATTGAAATTAATGTTCCAATTGCATCAGTTATAATTTTAACTGTTATGTCTTTGATCTCATGGTGGAAAGATAATGGCAAACATTTAGAGTGCATGGCGGAACTACAACAATTGTTCATTCCTGTCTGGCATAAAAATACAATGGGAAAGGTAGCCCGACCTCGGTTAACCAGGGAAATTAAGGATAGCAGCTAAAAAAAACCTGAAAGAACTGCATATGCTGTAAATAAGGAACAAAAACAGAAGTTGCTGGAAAAGCTCAGCAGATCCGGCAGCATCTGTGAAGTAAAAATCAGAGTAACATTTCGGGTCCAGTGACCTGTCCTCATAATTCAAAACTCAGAAATTAAGTAAAGCGTTAGATCCAAAGGATGGACCTACAAATTTTCTTTTTTTAAAAAAAGAAGCAGCAGACCTAATAATTAAGTAACAGGTTAGATTTCTGAAAAGGAGAACAAAGTAATTGATTATGAGTGGGAGAAATAGAGTATGAGAGTAAGCTTGCTGGGAATATAAAAATTGTTTGTTGAGGCTTCCAAAAGTATGTGAAGAGAAAAAAAATTAGTGAAGACAAATGTATGTCCCGTACAGTCAGAAATTGTAAGAAACAAGGGGAATTATAATGGGAAACAAAAAGATGGCAAATCAATTAAGGTCATACTGCAGTTCTGCCCCCTCAGAGGAGGACACAAATATCACAACCAAAAATGTTGGGTTAAGTGAGAGGGAGGAACTGAAGGAAATCCATATTGGTGGGCAATGGTTTTGGGATGTTGATGGGATTAAAGACTGATAAATCTCCAGGGCCTGATAATCTATATCCTAAAGTTCTTAAAGATGTGGCCCTAGAAATAGTGGAAAGTTGGTGATCATCTTTCGAGATTCAATAGATTCTGGAGTAGTTTCTACGGATTCGAGGGTTAGCTAATGTAACCCCACAATTTAAAAACAGACATAGAGAAAATGGTTAATTACAGACAGGTAGCCTGACTTTGCTAATGGGCGAAATGCTAAAGTTCATAATTAAAGATTTAACAGCAGAGCACATGAAAACAGGGTTGGGCAGTCAGCATGGATTTGTGAAAGGGAAATCATTCTTGGCAAAGTTACTGGAATCTTTTGAGGCTATAGCTAGTAGAGTTGATGAGGGGGAGCCAGTGGATGTGGTTTACTTTATCTGAATGGTGATAGATTGGGAAAGGGGGAAGTGTAACAAGACCTGCGCATGCTTGTATACTACTTGCCAAAAATAAGAATGCAGGTGCAGTGGGCAGTGAAGAGGGCAAATGGTACATTGGCCCTGATATCAAGAGGTTTCAAATACAGGAGCAGTGATGTCTTGAAGTTGTACAGGGTCTTGGTGAGACCACATCTAGAGTACGGTATGCAGTTTTGGTCTCTATCTGAGGAACCACGCACTGGCTATGGAGTGAATGCAGCACATGTTTACTTGATTCGTGGGAAGGCAGGACTGACATTTGAGGAGAAACTGGATTGGTTAGAACTATATTCACTGGAGATTAGAAGAATGATGGGGAGGGGGGCGCGTGTCTCATTGAGATCTATAAAATTCTAACAGGACTAGGCAGGGTAAATGTCAGAAGGAAGTTCCGGATGACCAGGGATCACAGATGTAGGATGCTTAGGACTGAGATGAGAAAAAATTTCTTCACTAAGTAGGAATCCTGTGGAATTCTCTGCCACAGAGAGCAGTTGAGGCCAAAACATTGAATGTTCTCAAGAATGAGTTAGATCTCGTTCTTGAGGCTAAAGGAATCAAGGGAGAAAGCGGGAACAAGATACTTAGTTGAATGATCAGACATGATCACGTTGAATGCCAGAGAAGACTCGAAAGGCTGAATGGCCTACTTCTCCTATTTGTAATGTTTCTAAAGGATATCAGTTTCGATGTTCAAATGCCATTGTGTTGTATGTTGCTATTTTTCTCTTGTATTTCTCAGGTTGCACGAATGTTAAGTGTTAACTCCAGTTCTGAAGAAGGGTCACTGGACCCAAAATGTTGTGTTTTCTCTCCACAGGTGCTGCCAGATCTGCTGAGTTTCTCCAGAAATTTGTTTAAGTTTCAGATTTCCAGCATCCACAGTTTGTGCATAATTATATAGTTGTTTGAACAACACATTATCTGACAATAATAATGTACCTTTACTGAAGTGACACATGGGGACATGTGTGCAGAGAACGCAGCATTGCTAAGTAATCATGTTCTAAATAAGAATCAGAATTTGGATTAATTGTGATACTTTTGCCTTTGACTCGGGAAATTGAATTTAAGCCCAACTCCAAGGACCCCGTGCATCTTCTATGGTACAGCATCGCAGTAAAGCCCCAATGAAGTGTAGCATTGGTGATTCCTGTTTCCTTTTTGGTGCAATATTTTAAACTGAGATCATACCTGTGTGTTCAAGTGGATGTAAAAATTCCCATCGTGCTACATAAAGATGATCAATGTTCTTCAATTTTGACCAACATTTGTCCTGTAGAAACCACTATGACAAACTACATAAATCAGTCATCCTCATTGTGTGTTTACAAGAAAAATTGCCAACCATGTTTTCCCACAAAAATAAAATGTATTTCCTACACTTGGAAAATAATTAGTTGTCTGTGAAGCGTCATTTTGGATGGCCTATACTCTGAAATATCTTCTGTAAATGCAATTTTATTTTCTTGTTGTAACCTTCAACTGATGCAGTGCCTTAATTTGCTTCTTCCCTTTTCAGAGGATGTTGATCCTTCAGTGGGTCGCTTCAGAAATATGGTTCAGACAGCAGTGGTGCCACTTAAGGTAAGCAAAGCCATTAGTTTTTATTGTATATTATAGGCAGTGGTATGTTTTGAGTTTAAATTAGCTTGTTGGTTTGGATCACAGTCCAGGCAAGTTAGCATATCCTGCTTAGGAATGTAGGAACAGGTGTTGGCCATTTCAGCCCATCAAGACTGCTCTCCTGTTTAATATGATTATGACTGATCAAACATTTTTAATTCCTCTTACACCATTGATCAAAAATTTATCAACCTGTACTTTAAATACACTCCAAGACTGAGCTTCCCCAGCCTTCTTAGGATAGACAGTTCCAAAGATTCACCTCCTTCTGAGTAAAATGTATTTTCTTCATCTCTGTCCTAAAAGGCATCCCCCTTATTTTTAAATTGTGCCTTTTGGTTCTAGCCTCTCCATCTAGGGGAAACATCTTACCTGCATCTATACTGTATGCCCCTTTTTAAATAATTTGTAAATTTCAATGAAATCCCCTTTTCATTAATTCTAAAGATTACAGGCCCAGTTTGTCCACTGCTGCTTCATAGGACAGTCCCACCATCCCAGAAACTGGTGGGGACCTTGTTGCACTCCCTCCAAGACAATTCTGTCTTTCCTGAGATAAGGAGACCAAAACTGTGCACAGTACTCCAGGTGCGGTCAAACCAAGCTCTTATACAATTGGAGCAAGACTTCACTACTCCTGTGCTCAGTTCCTCTTGCAATAAAGATGAATTTTCTATTAGCCTCCCTAATAGCTTGCTGAACCTGCATGTTGAGCTTCATGACAGGGGTATGCAACAGTACATTTGCACACCTACACTTTCCAACCTCATTGTTTAGGATGTACTCCACACATTTGTTCTTCCCATCAAAGTGGGTAACCTTTCAATTTTCCATATCATTTTCCATATCATATTTCCTCTAAAAACTGATGTAAGGCTAACTGGTCTGTAGTTTCATTTTTTTTTTTAAAACCCTTCCTCTTGTCTTAAACAGTGGTGTGACATGTGCAAGTTTTCAGTCTGCAGGAACCCTTCCAGAATATTTGGAAGAGATGGTAGGAACTGCCGATGCTGGAGAATCTGAGATAACACGGTGTAGAGCTGGATGAACACAGCAGGCCAAGCAGCATTAGA
>NC_063358.1:8027690-8052690 GCF_021869965.1 Rhincodon typus
ATGCTGTCAGGCATACACTGGATTGGCTAGTTTGGCGCAAGTTGTGAATTGAGCAGAGTGATTTTTTTTTTTTAAATTTCAAATTACAAAGGAATATCAACTTGGATTGCTTGGATCCTAAGGTGGGTTTTGAATCAGGTGAGGATGCTATTTGGCCAGAGCAGGCCATTTAGTCTACCAAGCTGTGAAAGCCTTTTCTTTTTAATCAAGTTACTGTATTTTCTAGAACTGATCAACTAATGGAGTGAAGTTGACTTTGGGAAAAATGATTGGTTTGGAAGAGTATTGCAAGGTAAAGACTTATTCCAAGTTGAATGTAGGACATTGCCTCAATACAATCTGCTCTCTCCAGAGAGTTGAAAGAACATCACACTGAAGTCAGTGGACTGTTCCTGTATTTCAACATGTCATGCCGTGTGAACTGTTAGGTGAAAGTAGCTGCAGTTGTTTTATTTTCAAAGTTGTTAATGACCACATTCCTGGTCTCTGAATTCATCAGTAAATTGCAAGATCCTGTATTTATGAATACTTCACAAACAATGAAGGTAAAGATTTTTCTTCCTATATTTCCCTTCCTGAAAGTGACTTCTGCTTTATCGTTTTGATTTTAATATACAGCTGAGACCAGTTCTGTCCTCCCTTGATGTGTACATTTAACAGTAAACTTCATTAACTAATGATTTGGAATGAGAATTTAGATGGATTATCTCCTTATGAGCCCCTGTTTTCATTGAGATTGGCTAGTTTGGCACAGGTTGTGAATTGAACTGTGATTTTTTTTTTCTTAATTTCAAATTACGAAGGAATGCAAAAACATTGCAGTCAGGGAAATAAAGCAGACTGAGCATAAATCTGATGGATGTGCCCTGTCAGCAGCAAATTGTCAAACTATCACTTGCCTAATTAAATGGTAGTATGTCCTGTTCATGTTTACATTGAACTTTCACTTCCTATTCACAAGTGACTACATAAATATAATGCTGTAGAGAGTTATCAGCTGAATTTTTCATGTGGAAGTTCCATCTTTTAAAGGTATTATGGCGACACAACAGAATATCGTGCTGTCGGTTAGAGCAATTAATATTTGTTTTGAATTATCTATACAATTTTGGAATTGTAGCACTTGTGAATTCCAAGCATATAGCCGTTTGCTCATTGGTTTAAAAGTAGGAAAAGGGAATCTGTGACAATTTTACCATAGTGATGGGTTTATGGTGGCCACAGGGCATGGAATTGCGACTAGCTAAAATTGCTGTGGCAGAGTTCCAACACTGCCTAAAGTGGCTAAATGGCAGTCTCCTATATAATAACTGGGGCAGCATGGTGGTTCAGTGGTTAGCATTGCTGCCTCACACCACCAGGGAGCTGGGTTCAATTCTACCCTTGGGCTACTGTTTGCAGTTTGCACATTCTCCCCCTTCTCTTCATAGGTTTGCTTCCACAGTGCGGGTTAGGTGGATTGGCCATGTTAAATTGCCCATAATGCCCAGGGATTTACAGATGAGGTGAATTAGCCATGGGAAATGCAGGGTTACAGGGATAGGGTAGGGGGTTGGTCTGTGTGAGCTGCTCTTTGGAGGAGGGGTGTGGACTTGATGGGCTGAATGGCCTCCTTTCACACTGTAGGGATCCTATGATAACCATTCTAACTGAATCATTTGTTACTGTTTTGGTGGCCTTTCCGCTTTGTGTTATTCTGAAAAAATAATAGGTGGAACGGGAAACTAAACTCAACAATTGGAAATGAAGTCCACAAGAGGAGTAAATCTAGAGTAGACAACCAGGAGTCAATAGCCAGTGATAGTCTCCATCTCGGATTTCGAAAAGAAACTTCATTGCATCTTTCACAGTATTCACATTTTTACACTATTTTTACATACAAAAATTGGAACAATATGTTCAGTTCTGGTCTCCCTCCTATAGGAAGAATGTTCTGAAACTTGAAAGGGTTCAGAAAAGATTTAAAAGGATGTTGTCAGGGTTGGAGGGTTTGAGCTATAGGAAGAGGCTGAATAGACTGGGGCTATTTTCCCTGGAGGGTCGGAGGCTGAGAGGTGACCTTGTAGAATTTTATAAAATCATGAGGGGCATGAATAGGGTGAATAGTCGAGGTGTTTTCCCCAGGGTGGGGGAGTCCAGAACTAGAGGACATAGGTTTAAGGTGAGAGGGGAAAGATTCAAAATGGACCTAAGGGGCAACTTTTTCACACAGGGTGGTGCATGTATGGAATGAGATATGACAGGAAGTGGTGGAGGCTGGTACAAGAACAACATTTAAAAGGTATTTGGATGGGTCTATGAATAGAGGGGTCTAGAGGTATATGCCAAATGCTGGCAAATGGGACTAGATTAATTTAGGATATCTGTTTGGCATGGATGAGTTGGACCGAAGGGTCTGTTTCCGTGCTGTACAGCTCTGACTTTATGTAAGTGAAGCTGACGCTTCAGCAAATGGCCTATTTCATTTCACTATTTAATTACTAAACACAACCTTTGTGTGTGCATGAATGACTGTCTTGCAGCAAGAATTGTCTGGATTTTGTGGTCATTAGTGAAGCAAGGGCATGCCCTGCTGACCTTGAAGCAAGCTGCCTTCCAGGATCTTTCTTGCGTTTCCTGACGATTTCAATCCAATGCCTAGTCAGAGGATGTGTTGAGGTCCAATTAAGTCAGTGAACCAATCACGTTGAAATATTCTGGACAGCATCAAACCAGGAAGTTAAAATTACTTGACATTCTTTTTAAATTTTCAGATGGCAAAATATCTATTTAGATGGAAGCTAGACAGGAGTATTTTTCAAAAATTCTTAATTTGTAGTTCTTTTAATCGTTTAGAGAAATTTGACATTCCACAATTACCTTCTCGGAGCTAGAGAGTTTTGTGCAATTGCAGCAAGACTAAAGTGTAAAAGGAGAAGTTCTGGTTTACTCGGTTGATTTCTCATTGATTGCAATCTGGGTGATTCAGTCTGAAAATGTGGAATCAATGTCAGTGACTGAATTTAAATGTTATCCCAGACAAGCGCAATTCCAGATGTTGCTGTCAGTTACATTGGAGTATTGCCAATGAACGTAGACAGTTTCGTCATCATTAATATTGCAAAATATGGGACAGTAAATACTACATTTATCCTGAAAACTTTGAGATTCTTGGACAGCTGCGGTCAACAGTACGGCAACGTAATCATATGATGGGTCATGAATTCCTTTTTAAACGATTCATTTGCCATCTAATGCAGCAGCCACCATGTATACAAAATCTTATGAGCAGCAGTGAATGACAAGTTCTTCTAAGGATTATGGATAAAATGTTGACCAGAACATCTGTGCCCTGCAGATCTTTCCAAATGCAGTACTTTGGAACTTTCTTACAGGGATCTGTCTACCTATGGGATTATCTGTTGCTTGTTGCTTGTTGCTTTTTGCTTTAATCTGTTATGGCAGGGTTTCCAAACTGGGTTATAACTGCAGTGGAATCATAAGAAATTTTGGGTTGCAAGCTCAGGCAGAAATGGTGGCAGTGGAACTTTGACGGATGTCTGACAGCTGTGAGGCCCCATTTAATTTTTTTCAGTGGATGTGGCCTAATGGGCTGTTCTAACAACCCTCAGGTTTAGGTATTTGTTTATTTTTGTCGGAAGTCTGCTTACGCATCAACATACACTCTCTCTTGCTCTCTTTTCTTTAACCCTTTCACCCCCATTCCACCCCCATTCCACCCAATTCTGTGTACGACACCTGAAGCCGCCTCTCCTGCTTAACAACTCTAGTCACCTCCAAACTTTTGTTGTGAATCTCTCTCAATCTGAGGGATTAAAAATGGGGTCAGATTGGGAGAAGTTTGGTAAATGCTCATTTGAGGCACAGTGGCCTTGCATACCTCATTGGTTCATGTTCATTATCAGAATGGCTCATTGTTGCCACCCCATCTTGTTCTAGGTTTACCTTGAGCTCATCCATTTCGGTGATGCATGATCTGTTAGCATCAGATGTTAAGGTGGTGCTTTGGTTGACAATGCCAGAGCAGTTGGTGTTAATCACCTATCTGGGGACAGGTTATTTAGTTAGATGTTTGTTTGCATTTCAAAATCTAAAAGGGAGACAATCTGGAATTATTTGAGATGTTTTAATATGTATGATGTGTATACTGGGACTGTAACTTGTGTTTGATTTCAGTATGTCTGTATTCATTCCAGAGCATTAAGGTTCATCGCAGTAAGTGAATTGTCACTGAATGCACTGTCTTGGGTGGATTGTCTTCTATTATGAAGGTAATGTGACAATATTGCTGTCTGGAGATTTGCAATTCTGTCATCTTCCCGCTGATTTGAAAACAAGATGACAGATGTCTCTTGATTTTTAAAAAAAAAAAAAAAAAATTCACAATTTCAGTAAGGTGTGCATTGTTTTGGCCAAGGTAATGAGTGCGGTGGTCTGAATGGTCACCTCTTGCCCTAAGTTCTACATTATATCGTTTGCAACTCTACTTTTTAGATCGCAATTTTATGTTAGTACAGGCAGCAAATTTAAAAAAAAACAACTGTTTTGTTTTGAAGGTGAATGGGTTAGAGGTTCAACTACGTTGATATGACTTTGGTGAGACTGTAATGACGAATCCATGTACAGTTTTTGGTTACTTTACCCAAGGAAGAAGAGAATTACATTAAAAGGTGATGGTTCAGTTTTAATTCCTGGAAATGAGGAGAGACTGACTAGTTTAAACTAATGTTCTCTGTAGTTTTGAAGAATGAAACATATAAAATTCTTTGCGGTTTTATAGAGTATGTACTGAGAGGTTGATTTCCCAAGCTGGGAGTCAGGATTTCAGGTATTGGTCTCAGAATGAGTTAGAATTTAGGAGTGAAATGAGGAGAGATTTCTTTGGACACTTGTACGTTTTTAGAATTCTTGATTGTGAAGGCTTTGGATGTCCATTCGTTTTGAGAATATTCGAGACAGCTTGATAGATGTGTGGATATCAAGGAATATTTGGATAGTGCAGGTAGATGATAAGTCATCATATCAAATGGTTCAAGGACTGAATAGCCTTAGGCCTCTTTGTTATAGAGGTCTTCATTCCAGTAACACAGCTGTGCTTTATGTTCAACTAATTTTGTCTTAACCAGGACTTTGAACTTGAAATTTGTCTGTCATGCTCTAAATATTTCCCCTACTCTGATCCTCAGGTCTGCAGTAAGTACTGACGTTTCTGACACCTCACTGTTGCTTGCTGTGGGTTAGAACTGACCTTTTATGCAGCAATGTCTTACGGACGAATTGAGGACAATCGCTTCAACTACCACTCTCAACCTCGGGACTTCAATGCTCTCATTCAAACATGCAGTGCCAACATCCAGAAGATCTCTCAGAATAGTAAGTCGTAATTGCACAAATCTTGGGGAAAAATTAATCTGAAATTTTTCTTTTGAGCTAAAGAGACCTTGCTTGCATTAAGATTAGTTTACAACTCCAAATTAACTGGTTGGCACAAATCTATTACCAATTCAAGTTAATGAAATGTTTATATGTTTGCTTCCAGTGTTTTCATTTGTATACGCAGTGAAAACTCCCCATTCCTTGCACCTTGGGCAAGATCAATATGCAGCAGATCTGATTAATAAGCTATTTTAATAACATTTGAAAATGTAAATAGTTACATGTCAGTTAAAATGCAGGCACCTAGCATAATATATTGCTTTAATTGAGGTGCAATTTCAGTTATTCTCAGTGGGCATGTTTTGGTCTGAACTGAATTACAAACTGGAAGATTTGGTGACAGCCCCAACTTTTTTTGGAGAGAACATGCCTCTTAACATTTGGCTACATTTTGCCAAATGTTTCTGTGACTTGTCAGTAAATTATAGAATCATGTAGTACAGAAAGATGCCCTTCAGCCTATCATGTCTGCCAGCTGTTTGAAGAAGCCATTGACTGGTTCCACATCCATGCCACCTACCCATAATGCTGCAAATCTTTCCATGTTAGGTATGATAGTGTTTGCTAACACTGGAACTGCAGGGAAACTGGCTGTGAGCTCACTTGGAAACATGCTTGCAGTTGATTCCAGACCTTCTATCATTGTGCCATATGTGTACAGAACAGGTGTGCCATTGAAACAGGGTTCAGTGGCAGAAAAGACCACCAGGATTCATCCTGGGGAGTTGCCCCCTACCTGAACCATTCTCCTGCCAGTTTTCACCTACACCTCTCCCTCCATACCTCCTGTGGTTCTTTTCAGGGTCCAAATGATGATTCTCAGTTCCGGATCTACCCTACCTCCCCATCCCCATCCATCTTGATCCCGTTCACCACCTCCCTCCCTGCCCCACTTCCTCAGAGTTCTCTATAATTCACTTCACTTGGATATACAGGATGAAGATCATACAATTCGATTAGACAATAGTTGATCTTCATCTCAAATCTGCGCATGCGCCCTAACTGTGCATCTCTTCTACCCCCACCCCAATCGAAACCCTGCATGTGTGGAAAATAGGTGCACAATTGAAACACTTTTCTACACATCCCGTTTGTCAGCGCACACACTCAAGTGTCTCCTTCGAGCATACGTGCTCCTCAGTCAGCAAATGCGGTCTTTATGTATCAAAATCCCTTTATGAAATAAAAATTATTGGATAACTGAATTTCTTTGTACTACACGTATTGGTTGACTTTGGATTTTATTATCGCCTGATATTCTTTAAGATGTTACGAATTCAAATTAGCAGATAGCTACGTAGCTGCCTGTAAGTTTAAAGTCATACATTGTATTTTTCAACATAAGTCACTAAAAACTATGAACAAAATAATCTCGTTCTTATCCCAAAAGATTGTAATATTCTGTTCTGTGAATAAATGGTATCATTTGCACAAGAACCCATATTGGGCTGTGACAAGTGCAAGAGTTTTTAAGTTTTAAGTTGTGTTGAAGTCCCAGAAGTAGAACAAAGATATGCTAGGAAAATTTACTGAAGAAAATGGGAGCCAGAAGTGAAAAATAGGTTCTAACATTGTTAGTTCGTGAAAGTGTATTAAAATGAGAAGATTAAAATCCACTGTTTACTTTCTGATCCCAACACCTCAGTCTTGCAGTGTAGTTCGATTTGAGGTGCGTCACATTGAATTGTTTTTATTTCAAGTGTCAAATGAATGTGTGTGGATCTGTTGAGTCTAGGATCTTGGTGATGCCCATGTAACAGATTTGCTTTCAAATAAGAATGAAAGCAAACGACAGCCATCATCAATTAGGTATCACATTGTAGGTCCCCATTCTGCTTAGGGTCAGTGATCACATGCAGGGCAATTGCACTACATAGTTTACATTGTTGAACTGACCACTTTTACGTCTCTTAGAAAAGAGAAACAGTAATTGGAAGGGTTAGTATTGATATGGTCTGTTTAAGAAAATCTTTATCTCTCATCAGAGGTGGCTATCTGCCATATTTTAAAGGAGAGGACAAAATGTAGAGAAAAATGAATGCCTTAACTATGTAAATATGGTGCTCCCTTTCCATCAAAGAATGGTTTGAAACATACAGAAAACCTTAGAAATAGCTATATATTACAATAACACTTTAAAATAAAGTTAGTATGAAGTCCAGTGCACCCAAAACCTGCTTCATAATCATCTAATTTACATATTGTAAGACTAAAAATATTAAACTGTATGCAGCTGCACCTTAATACTATCACTGGTGCAGTTTCCTTTGTGGTATTTAGTTCGATAATTAATCCAAATAGAAGTATCCATTTAAACTTGCCTATACCAAAATAGCTTTAGCATCTCTTGATGGGAGATATTGTCGAACAAGTTGTCATTCTCTTCTCTACACCGTCCACCATCCTCCATCCCTTTCTAATCTATGTACGTGAGGATCTTGTCGAGTGATTCCCTGTGCAGACTGTCAGTCGTTTGGCAGAATGCCTCCTAACCAGAGCCGTTCAACTAGCACCAGGGCATTGCTTGACTGGTGGTTAGAAGGGCTCTGCCTGTGAGATCTTTCATACATGCCTGGACTCTCTGCGCCACTGCACGTTGCCCTCAAAGCGGCTGCGGAGGGAACAAGACTGTCACACACTTCGTCTGGGGAGAAATGCAAGCTTTGTCCAAACAACTCCGTGACGCGGGACTATGTGCTATACGGTCTGTTTCCCGGGACGCACAACAAATCAAATGTCAACTATGCCTGGAGGACCATCAATATGGTGAAAGACGCTCTTTAGTCTGCCTGAAACTTGCTGGTCTTCCAATTGAAAGTGTTGACCCAGACTGAGTGCAGACTGGCACATTCCAAGGTCCAGGGTTACTTGCTGAGGAATACACTAAAGCGTGGGGCAGCTGCCACCAAGGCATAGTGGGGAAAGACCACTGGGTAAGGTCCTTCTGCTAAAGCATAACGTGGGTCCATTCAATAACTGGACCCTGTTGATGCCTCAGCTGAAAGCCTAGAGGTTAATTGTAAATATAGAGAATGGTGCACGCCATTTTACATTGCGTTGATGTCCCAGAAGTAGAACTGATTTGCGAGGAAAGTTTACTGAAGAAAACGGAAGCCAGAAGGGAAAATAGGTTCTGAGTAAAGAGAGTATAGATCTGAACGGCATCATTAACTGTGTATGTACATAAAGATTTCCTTCTATGAATAAAATATATTTTTGCAACAAAATACACATGAATGAGCAAAAGGAGTTTTTAGTTTAGATGAAAAACATTGCTTTTTAATACCAAACCTTACTTGGTTCTGCTGCTCTCATGATAATGTTTTAAATAAACACTTTAAACCTGGAATTACATGTTGAATAAGTCAGGCACTGAGCAGAAACAGCATCTACAATACAAAACAACCTGTTGAAAAGACTATGTTTAAAGCCTTTGGCAACTTATTCATTTAATAATAAGCAGTTAATTAGATAAAAATCATATTGTTGTGTTATGCATAATTCAGCAGTGGTTATGCTGGATCAAAAATCTTAAATTTATTGCATTGGAGATTTCAATGTGTTAGAATTTTGTTGTAGTTATTTAAGAACAACATCAAAGTAATCATCTATTATTCACAGCTGCACAGATAACTACAATTGTGCAACAACTAGGAACGCAACAAGATACAAGTGAACTTCAGGATAGGCTGTAAGTATATAGGTATTTATGTGAGGTTATATCCAATTTATACCACACTTACTAAAATATTTGCGATTCAAAGTTAAACTAGACAACAGAGTGCCATTTTATAGTACATGCATGAGTATATTTAAGTTGGAAGCTTATCAATAATTCTGATTCAGATTTGAGGATTTTGTAAAGTAGATATTACACCAATGGCATTTTAAGTTAGAAGATTTGGCCAGAAGCAATCTCCTGAAGTATAAATTGCATAATTTAAAGGTGCTCTAAATATTAATTTTCAATGAGCTATAGTGTCTAGGTTTGAATTGACTAAGATTTAAGAAATTGCATGCTCAATCTTTGGGTGTTGAACAACTCTGTCTGTCTTTACTCAGCAATAGATATGTGATAGATTATGCCAATCCTGCTCTGGCCCCTGCCCACAACTGTTCTTCCAGTACATTGAAGATATCATTGGTGTTGTTTATCTATTTTGCTTCCAATTTCCACCTCGTTCTCTCCTTCACCTGATCCATCTCTGACTCCTTCCTTCCCTTCCTCGACATCTCTCTTTTTTTTCTTTTCTGGGGATAGGCTGGCCACCAATACCCACTACAAATTCGCCGACTCCCACAGTAGCCTTAACTATACATTCTCTCCGCCTGCTTCCTGTAGGACTGTATTCGGCTCTCCCTGTTTCTCTGTCTTTCACGTCTGTTCCAATGCTACCATCTTGGACAAGAGTCCCTTCAAATTGTCTACATTCTTCCTCAACCGAAGATTCACCCCCACTGTGGTTTGACAGCGCCCTCAGCTGTGTCCCACCCATCTCCTGCGCTTCAGCTCTCGCTCCCTATCACAAGTGTTAGGGTCCCGTTTATCCTCACCTACCACCCCACCAGCATCTACATTCAAAGGTTCATTGGCCGCCATTTCTGCCACATCCAGCGGGATGCCACCACCAAACACCTCCCCTCCCTTGTCAGCCTTCCGCTGGGACTGTTTACTCTACTGTCAACACCTCCCATACCTCCATGGCACCCTGGAAATTGCAGAAGGTGCAACACCATATTTACTTCCTCCGTAGGAGAAGCAGCGGTTTACCTGCACTTCATTCAATCTAGTCTCTTGTACACTGGGGAGACAAAATGCAGACTGGGTGACCACTTTGCAGAAAGTGGTCTGTCTGCAGAAATGACCCAGAGCTTCCACACACTTCAGTACACCACCGTGTTCCTTGGCCAGCATCTGTCTTGGGCTTCATTTTCAGCTTTGGAACTCTGCAACCTTCTGGACTCTATTGTGTTCAACAATTTGAGGGCTTGAGTACTTTCTCCCATGTCCTTACCCAACTTCCACTCACCAGGCCTTGTCATCACATGAGCTGCTACCGCAAACAACCTATTGTCAGCCAATAATAGTCCCCATAAGCAGGTATTCATTTTCCAAAACAATTCTTTAGCCATTCCTTTGTCTGCCCAACTATTCCGCTGATGCTCTCGGCTGTACTCCATTTCCACCTAATATTTACTCCTACCCGCTCTGGCCCTCCCCACCCCCACCCTATCTTCAGCATATATACCAAACTTTGCTTAGCTACAATCAGTTCTGAAGCAGGGTCGCTGTACCTGAAATGTTGAGTTTGATTTATTGTCACGTACTGAGGTACAGTGAAGTGTGTTTTGCGTGCTATAGAGGTTGTATCAAACAAAGGTAGCAGAGCATAGTGCAGAATAGTGTTACAGCCGCAGAGAAGGAGCGTAGAGAGAAGTCAACATTAACATTTTGAGAGGTCCATTCAAAAGTCTGACAACAGCGGGGAAGAAGGTGTTCTTGAATCTGTTTGTACGTGTATTCAAACTTTTTTTATATCTTCTGCCAGATGGAACTAGGGTGGGAGGGATCTTTGATTATGTTGGTTGCTTTCCCAAGACAGTGGGAAGTATAGATGGAGCCAATGAATGGAAGTCTGGTTTGTGTGATGGACTAGGCTGTGTTTACAACTCTAGATTCTTGTGGTCTTTGGAGGAGTAGTTGCCATACCATGCTGTCATGCATCCAGATAGGATACCTTTGGTGGTGCATCTATTAAAAATTGGGAAGTGTCTGTGTGGACATACTGAATTTCCTTTGCCTCTACTTCTTTAAGAGGCTTTGATGGGCTTTCTTGACAAGTCATGTCGACATGGGTGGTGAGGAAAGATTATTGGTGATCACCGTTCCTAAGAACTTGATGCTCTTGATCATCTCTACCTGAGCACCATTGTTGCAGACAGGGGCATGTCCTCCACTCTGCCTCCTGAAGCCAATGACCAGCTCCTTCGTTTTGCTGACGTTAACCTTGACTGTTGCCTTTACACCATGCTGCTAAGCACACGATCTCTTCCCTGTACTCTGTCTATTCATTGTTTGAGATCTGACCTACAATAATGGTAGCAAACCTGTAAATGGAGTTGGGTGGAATTTGGCCACACAGTCAACACCACCTTCACCAGAATCCTTAAACCAGTGCTCTGCAAGGCTATGTATTCAGCCACTTACCATGCTCCTTATACACTTTTGAATATGGATAGCAGAATTTTGGATGAGCTGTATTTTATGGAGAATGAAAATTAGAAAACCGGTGAAAAGAGCATTGGCGTAGTTGAGTCTGGAGTTTACAAGGGACTGGATGTGGGGTTTCGGCAGTAGATAGGGAGATGGGGAAGAGACAGGTAATATAATGGAGGGTGAAGGTCTTTTTGAGGGTATTGGTTCGGTAGTGGTGAAGAAGTGGGATGCTGAATCAATATCGCCATCCTTGTGACAAGTCATGTTAGAGGGGATAGAACAAAGGAACTAAGGGGAATGGTGTAGAGGAAAAAGTCAGGCTTTCAATATACTTGTGTTCATGAAGTTGTCCTTTTAAGAAAAATAAAGTATAAAAATAGTTTTCCAGCTGAGAACTTGTTTGTGGTTGAGTTTGCTTCAATCTATATCAGAGTTAGTCTGACTAGATTGCTTAGGTTTTAGAAAATTATCTATTTGGCATAAAATACATGAGTTTTTAACTTACATTTTATTTAAATGTTTTATCCTCTTTTAGGCAACAGCTGCAACACTATACAAATCAACTTGCCAAGGAAACCAATAAACACCTGAAGGAGCTTGGATCATTGCCTTTAGCATACAGTGAGCAGGTACATTTGGTTGCACAGGTGGCCTACCATGTGAGACCCCAATTGCAATCTAATCGGACAAAAAAAAAGATCGCCCTCGCTCATGTAGTCTTGTCATTCTAAAATGGAAGTGAGTTGCCATTTTAGTACAGCTCCCAGTTGATGCAAACAAGCTCAACTCAGCTTAGACCATCCTGTCATTTGACAGTTAATTGGAAATTAATAGCTTTCCCCTTTTATAGGGATGGGGAAATAAAATGCAGAAGTCATTCTGAGCTTGGAGTCAAATTTGTATTCAGAAATTCCAATGTACTATTCACCTGAACAGATTTGTTTCAGTACAAATTTTGATATTTTTGTATTGTTACATATGGTCTTCAATGTTTCACACATGATCTGAGGTAATACAATGTTTCTGGCTCTAGTCTCTACATTCAAAATCAGCATTGGCTCATTACCAAACTTTACAGCCCTTTTTCATACTAATTGGCTGCTCTATTATAGTGTCTGTGCGTTTGGATACAATTGTTGAGATGTGACCCAGCAGGTCTCTGGTAAATTTATCAAATAGGTACTCGTGGAGGCAGTCCCTGCATGTATAAGTTATCCAGCAAACTTGAGACGTTGTTGCGTAGCAGCAGCATATCCATCTTCATCTTTTTTTTTTCCTAAATAAAGTGTGGAATAGGAGTGAGCTAACAATATTTTAGGAAGTTGAAGGTATTTTGCCTCCCATCTAGAAGAGCATTTCTTCAACATATTCGTAGAAGAATCTACAAATGGAAGATTGAATGGAAGAATAGAACGGGTTTAAAATCATTAAATCCGTAACTTTGTTTTAGAGCATGCATTGTTGAGGGTTAAGCATGTAAAATATGTCATGCATTTTTGAAAATTTTGAAGTCTAAATGTTTCTTTATTAACTTCAGCGTCAGCAGCGAATCCAGAAGGAACGACTCATGAATGAATTTTCTGTAGCTCTGAACAACTTCCAGGCAGCACAGCGGAAAGCTGCAGAAAAAGAGAGAGAGTCTGTAGCAAGAGCAAGGGCAGCATCACGTGTCTCAGTAAGTAAAAGTAGTCCATAAATGCTAACTTAATCTAGTACATCGACAATCTCATTCTCTGCTCATGTAGATCACCCCTGCATGATGAAAACTGCTGGTCGTGGTTGTTTCATACCTGTTCTGCCCTAGTCCTTCTATGTGGTAGAATTTCCAGATTTGAAGGGTTCTCTCAAAGAAGCCTTGCTGAGTTGCTTAAATTTCTTGTATGTCAGTCCATGGTTACTGACTTAATTTCCTAAATGGTGACTAGGCTGATGTTGCTCTTGATCTCATTGCATTCGTCCCCTTTTTTTTATCCATTTGCACACCCAAAAACCTGCAGTATATTTTGTATTGAGGGAATTTGGGGTTCGTTGACTGGACTGGGCCAGAATTTATTGCCCAACAGCAATTGTCCTAAAAAGTAGTGGTGAGCTGCTACCTTTAACCACTGCAGTCCATGTGGTGCAGTTATTCCCACAGCAACTGCCTTATCTTCATACAGAAATATAATTCAAGGATATATAGGTTGTTGTGTGGAAGGGAGATTGTGGAATGCATGTCATCGAGACTTAATGGCAGAAGTCTACTCTCAGTTGAACGTGGACATTTTGATTGTCCACTGTGTATTTGGTAGGGTCACATACTTCAGATTTCCTTTTATTGAGGCATGACTCCCATCTCTTTGGAAAGCTTTCATGTGGCCCTGTGTCAGAGCTTAACATTCGGCTTAATTGTTAAGGATACCCTAGAGTGTGGATCTGCCAGGCCACGAAGTTGTAGGTTGTGTTGGAGTAGAATTCTGCAGAAGACCTAATTTGCCTCATGAATTCTTGACATCTATGAATTCATGAAATCTATACCACTTAGCATGGTGATACTATCGCACAACACCATGGAAGGTATCCTCAATGTGAAGACAGAACTTGTGTCCACAAGGGCCATGCAACAGTTATTTCTACCAATACTTTCATGGGCAGATGTATCTTCGGCAGACAATATGGTAAAACATGAGATCAACTGTTTTTCTGCCTTGGTTCCTTCACCACAGCTGTATTCTTTAGGACATGATCAGCTCAGTTTGTTTTGGTGCTGTCAAGTCATTTTTGGTGATGAACAATGAAGTCCTCCACCGAGAGTATATTCTGCACCATTGACCCCTTTCATACTTCTCCCACCTGGTGGTCAAGCTGGAAAAGTACTGATTTCACCACACTGCTGGGATGGCACATTTTTTATCTGAGGAGAGATTGAGTCAATTACTCTTTTGAGTTTAGAAGAATGAGAGGGGAGATAATTGTTTAAATTCTGCAAGGACTGGAAAGAGTTGATGCAGGGATGATGTCTTACTAGTCAGGGGTCCAATGCAAAAGGTCACAATCTCCAGGTAAACATTAGGCTATTTTGAACTTGGATGAAGAATTTTTTTTCACTTCGGGTGATGATCCTGTGGAATTCTCTACCTCGGAAGGCTGAGGAAGCCGTCACTAAATATTTTTAAGCGAGCAATAGATTTGTACAGGCTAAATGTGTCAAGGGGTATCGGAAGAGAGAGAGGAGCAACCATGGTCACATTGACTGGCAAAGAAGGTTTCATGAGCTGCCTTTTTCTATAATTCATCAGCTGAGGAGGGGCAGTACATGGTAATCAACGCGATGTTTCCTTGCCTACATTTGACCTGATACTTTTGAGACTTTGTGGGGTCTGGAGTCAATGTTGAGGGCCCTGGTGCACTTCACTCCTGACTACGTACCATGGTTCTGCCACCTCTGAAAACCAGGGATGATGATGGTGTTGGCTGGGATTTTGTAAGTATGCTTAGATGAATATGAATATGTCATGCTGTTGCTTGATTTTTGTCTGAGACAACCATACCAATTTTGGTGCTAGTCCCAGATGTTAGTAAGGTGGACTTTGCAATGTTGACAGAACTGAGTTTGCCATTGTAGTTTCTAGTACCTACATCAATGCCAGGTGGTCATTTCAGTTTTGAGACATACACCAGCTTCCTAGGCTATTTGAGGACAGTTGAGTCAACTCACATTGCTGTGGATCTAGAGTTGTATGTACGCTAGACCAGATTAGCACATCAAGTTTCTTTCTCTAACGGACACTTTACTTATTGACTGACCAACAATGATTTGAGGGTTTTCAGACTTTTTAATTCCATACTTTTCAAAATTCAGACTTCATCACCTTTGCATCCAGGTCCGCACAGCGTAATCAGTCTCTGGAGCCATTTTGAATCTAGCTTTAGTACAAGATTGGGTGAAATGGGAGATAGCAATGCTGTTTTTAAACAATCTTTTTAGAGGAGCAGCAGCAAGTTTGGTAAATGAGGTTCCAGTTTACATTTCTGTCTGTTTTATATCTGCAGAAAATAAGCAAATCTGGAGCAGCAGCTAAAAATAACTAGTCATGATGCACATCTGCACAATTTAATCGGGATCCCAATGTCAGTTATCTGTAGCTTATGTTCTGAAATCTTTGTTTTTTATTTCAAGTGGTACATTGTAAATATGACTAGTATTTTTGATGTGTTGTTTAGCTGGTTGTAGGATCTCAGTCTTTGAACAAGTAACAATTTGGGTTGCAAACTAGAATGTGTAATATGGTGGAAAAACATATACTTCTTGCCAGGCAAATTTTGATTACGAGTTGTCTGTTAGTGCAGTCTCCAGCTCATTTGCTTACTGGCAAAAGTGAGACACTGCATCAAGATGCTGAGCTGTTGTGATTTGAAGTAGGAACCAGGACAATTCTAGTCAAGCTCTGAATATGTTTCTTTCTCTCTCCTTTCCTTTCTGCCGCAACCTCCTCAAATACTGAAGATGGTAGTGCAACAGTTTTGTTATTAAAATGTTTCTATTTCCAGAGTGGTTTCAGTGATGATGAGGTCAAGGAGGAACCACTTGTATCATTCGAAAGGTACTGTGATTAAAAACTTAAAAATATATTATCATCATTTTGGGAATTTGGATTTTAAAGCAGAGATAAGTGGGTTTGGTGTTTTAGTCCTGTGATGGTATCTTTCTTTCTAAAGAAGTCAGTCATTTTTGAACAGTATTGGAATGTCTTTTCCAAGAATGAATGTGACTTAAACTAATTGGTTTGATTAACTGCCTGGGATGTTAGTTGATGAAATTGTTTTTAAAAAATTGAACTTCTGTGATATGTAGAAAGACTGGTTTGAGGCCACAATTAGGTTTAGTTCTGAAGAACAGTTTAATACCAGCAAGAGTTTAATTTGTGGCCGGCCAGACTAATGGAGCTAGAAAGAAGTCTTAAAGCTGTTTTAGCAGTTTAAGTAGACAGGGCTTTTCAGTTCACATGGAAAAGCAAGTGAGGTAGCTTGTATCTGTGTACCTATAGGAGAGACAGTAACCGAGAATCAGTTTGGTGAATGTATGAAAGGGTTGTAACCTAATCAGTGGAGTAAGAATTTAAGAAGTTGAAATAGGACTAATACTTAATGGATTGAGTGACTGTGATGGGCATAGCTGAGAAAGGAGTTTATGATCTTTCTAAATTGCCTTTTCATATAGTTTTTGTTATAAACCAATTTTTTTTGTTAAAAGGACATTAGTGACTTCATTTGAATATGTTCAGTGATTGACTGCAGTAACAAATCTGCAAAAATGAAATTTGATAGATCAAGTAGATTTCAAGTTGGTTTTTGACCTGTTCAAGCAGTAAACAAGATCATAACAGTACCAAATGTGGTTGTCAGAAAAACTCCTTAGAACATTCTTGATGGGAGCTTGTTGCTGAAATAGGAATAGTTTGCTTTTTCTCTTCTGGAATTCAGTTATAAACCTATTTGGGTGAATTTTTTTAGTTCATCCATGGGCATGTTGCCATCATTTATTGCCTCACCATAAATGCCCATTGAGCAATTGAGTCAACCATATTCCTGAGAGTCTGGAGTGATGTGTAGGCTAGACTGGGTAAGGACGGCAGATTTCCTTCCCTAAAAGACATGTTTTAATCCCCAACAGTTGACAGTGGTTTCATCTTCATCATTAGATTCTAATTACAGATTTTTATTCCCATTCCACCATTTGCCATGGCAGAGTTTGAACCAAAAGTCCCAGAATGTTATCTGGCTCTCTGGATTCCTAATCTTAGTGGAATTATTGTTAGACACTGCCTCCCATTGGGTAAAGGTTACCCCTGTCCAACTGTGGGTTTAGTACACTAACATACTTATGGCCATCTCAATCAAAATTTTAATTAAGTAGATGCTGTGACTCAAGGTTGGAAAAGTACCTGATGTTTGGAATTAGATTCACACATTTGTTAGATTTTGAGGTATGAATCGAAAATTGGGGTAAAATATTGGGAACTTCAAATGCCCTTGTTCTGTAGCACTGATATCCTTCTGGTAAACACACATTTGTCACAGAAGCATATTTTAAAACTTATGCTAAATTAACGATTTTATTTTCTTAGTAATGAAGACTGGAGTCAGACACAAGCTCAATCTCAAGAGGTTGCAATAACTGAAGAAGATCTGGAACTCATCAAGGAACGAGAGACAGCAATCCGACAACTTGAGGTTTGGTTTTAATTTGTCCATTCAAACATATATAAGTAATAAGTCTTTGACGTTTGTGGGATATAAGGGGACCACAAGTTGACCGACGCAAGTTCTGTTAATTATCAGTTTGCAAATTGTCATAAATTTTGGTATTCTTACATTTGAATCACTGCAATTCTACTTTGAAAATGTATTTCTGTGTAGCCCCTGGGTGTGGAAGGCAGAGATAGCTAAGAGAATTAGTTTGTTGCTTCAATAACGTCACCACGTCTTATTTGAGCTAGTGTCTCTTATGTTTCTCCCACCTCATGCATTATATGTGCCCAATGTGTTTGATACTTCGTACACAACATGCTCACCAACACTAGAAATGGCCCCTATAGGGTGAATGAGCACTGGAACAATTTAAGTTGTACCTGTTATAAGGTGTTGACGTCTGTTGTATATTGTGTAGACTTTCATCTTGATTTAATGTAAGCAGAATGTTCAAACTACTTTATTCTCTTTTCCAGGCTAACATCTTGGATGTCAACCAGATTTTTAAAGACTTGGCAATGATGATCCATGATCAAGGAGACATGATTGGTAAATTATTACTCTTAAATGCTTCCCTTTTGTATGACCTTTACGTTCATCAGGTTGAAAATCATGATGCTGGAAATTGTAATTCCCCTATTTCAGCATCATGGACCCAGGCCAGCTGTAGCACTCTTGGATACAATTCATTACAGCACAGGAACAGGCCGTTCTGCCACCAAGCCTGTGGCAATTCCTAATCTTATTTAGACCGCTACTTATTGCCCATGCCCAATTTTCTATCCCTGTGCCTCCCATTCATGTCTATCAAGATGTGCCTTAAACATTGCTTCCACCATTTCCACTAGTATGCATTCCAGGCACCCACCACCCTCTGAAACATTTTTTCCTCCACTTCTCCCTTAAACTTTCCCTCTCTCACCTTGAACCAGTGCCCTCTTTTATAGTTAATCTTTACCACTCCTCTTGGAAAAAGCCTCTGACTATGTACCTTATCCATTCCTCATAATTTTGTAGACTTCTTTCAGGTTACCCCTCAGCCTCCATCTTTCCAGTGAAAACGATCTGAGTTTACCAAACCTCTCCTTGTAATGAAAACCTTTCAAACCAGGCAACACCCTGGTAAACCTTCTGTGCACCCACTTCAAAACATCCACATTGTTCTGGTAGTGTGGCAACCAGAACTGCCCACAATATTCCATATTTGGCCTAACTAAAGTTTTTAAGCTGTAACAAAACTTGCCAACTTTTATATTCTTTGCCCCAGCTGATGAAGTACGCTGTACACCTTCTTGCCCACCTTATCTACCTGTGTTGCCACTTTCAGGGATTTGTGGACCTGTACACCCAGATCCCTCTGACAATGCTCCTAAAGGTTCTGCCACTTATTGTATAATTCGCACCTGAATTTGATCTTCCAAAATGTATCTTCCTGCATTTGTCCAGATTAAACTCCATCTGTCATTTCTGTGCCCAAATCTGCAATCTATCGCTATCCCATTGTATCCTTTGACTATCCTCCACACTATCTGCAACTCTGCCAGTTTTGGTGTTGTCTGCAAAATTACTAATCAGACCATCTACATTTTTCGTCCAGGTCACTTATCCTCTAGCCAGCTCACCCAGATCCCATGAGACTACCTTCTCTACCAGCCTGCCATGAGGTACCTTATCAAATGCCTTAAAGTCCATGCAGACAACATCTACTGCCCTTCCCTCATCAATCATTCTTGTGACCTCCTGAGACAACTCAGTCAAATTAGTGAGACATGTCCTCCCCAGCACAAACCCATGCTGCCTATCGCTAACCAGTCTATTTGCTTCCAAATGTGAATAAATCCTGTCTCTCTATCTTCAACTTCCCCACTACTGACATCAGGTTCACTGGCCTGTAATCACCTGGTTTATCTGTTGCCCTTCTTAAACAAAGGAACAATGCTAGCCATTCTCCAGTCCTCTGGAACCTTGCCCGAGGCCAAAGAGGATGCAAAGATATCTGTTAAGGCCCCAGCTGTTTCCTTCCTTGCTTCTCACAATATCCAGGGATAGATCCCCAGAAAACTTGTCTACCTTAATGTATTTCAAGACACCCAACATTTCCTCCATTTTTTTGACCTCCCCGAGAGTATTCACCTACCTTTTTACTAACCTCAATATCCCTCACATGCCATTCCATCGATGAATACCAATGTAAAGTACTCAGTAAGGATCTCCCCCATTTCCTCCAGCTCCACACACAGCCTCCCTCCTTTTATCCTTGAGTGGACCTACTCTTTCCTTAGCTACCCTCTTGCTCCTAATATATGTATAAGATGCCTTGGGTGTCTCCTTTTGCCCTGCTGGCTTAAGGACATTTCATAGCCCCTTTTAGCCCTCCTAACCCCCTGCTTGAGCTCCTTCGTACTTTGTGTATTCTTCAAGGACTTTGCCTGTTTTTAGTTGCCTAGACATTAGATATATCTTTTTTTTTTTGACTGAGCCGATAATTTCCCTGTCATTCAAGGTTTCTAAGACCTGCCATTCCTGTCCTTCATTTTCACAGGAATGTGCCTGCCCTGCACTCAAATCAACTGGTGTTTAAAAGACTCCCATATGTCAGATATGGACTTGCCCTCAAACAGCCACTCCCAATCCATATTCTCCAATTCTTATTATTCGGTTATAATTGGGATCCCCCCAATTTAACACCTTCATCCAAGGTCCATTCTTGTCCTTATCCATAAGTATCAAAAAAGTTATGGAATTACAGTCATTATTCCCAAAATGCTTCCCTACTGAAACTTTGATCACCTGGCTGGGCTCATTTCCCAATACCAAGTCCTATATGGACCCCCTCCCTGGTTGGACTGTCCACATACTGTTTCAAAAACTCTCTTGACACACCTAACAAACTGCTCCCCATTCAAACCCCCTGGCACTAAGGGAGTCCCAGTCAATATGGGAGAAGTTAAAATCACCCAGCACAACAACCCTGTCACTTTCACATCTTTTCAGAATCTGACTGCCTATCTCTTCCTCTGTCTCCTGCTGGGAGCTGGGAAGGTCTTTAGTCCCAGCATCATGATTACACCTTCCTATTCCTGAGTTCTACCCAATATGCCTTGCTGCAAGATCCCTCCAGGGTGTCCTCCCTCAACACCGTTGTGATACACTCCCTAACCAGTAATGCAACTTCTCCACCTCTTCTGTTTCCTCCTCTACCTCGTTTAAAACGTCATTTTCCCGGAACATTAAGCTACTAATTCTGTCCCTCCTTTCAACAATGTCTCTGTGATAGCAACATCGTCATTGCATACATTAATCCAGGCTCTAAGTTCACCCGTCTTACCTGTTATACTTCTTGCTTTGAAGCAAATACAGACTAAAGCATTTTAGTTCTGCAGAACAGAATGTGGTTGGCCCAAATCTGAGAAAATAACCTCTTCTACACGAGTATAATTTTCAAAAATTCCCACAGCAGCCCTCCAAGTTTTGAATGCAATTGCCAATTTTTTGTTTTTAAAAAGGCATTATACAAGCCCCTTTCTTAACCTTATGATATCCCAAACAATTAAAAAGTGCTTTTACTTTAAAAGCACAGTACTATAGTTGCTGAAGATCTGAAATAAAGCGTAGTAGGTTTAGCAGCATCTGTGGTGAAAGAAACAGTTAATGTTTAGAATCTAGTTTAATTCTCCTTTTGAACTGGAGGGGGCTAGAAATGTTTTTTTGTGATTTTTGTGCAATGGAGATGGAGTAGCAAATGAAATATGAGAAAGATGCCTCAGAGCAAAAGAGAAAGGGGTGTTTTTTTTTGTGTAGACATTGCTGTAATTAAACTGAGAACTCATTAACACAAGGCACTATATCATTTTAAGTTTTTAGGAAAGGTCTGGCCTGGCCTGACAACTTGGGCAGGGTGAGGTGATTTATTTTTTTGTCTGCGTACAATTCTGTTTACGTTCTGTCGATGTCATTTTAAACAACTACAAGCTCCTTGGTTTCCAGTCTGCATCTTAAAATGATGGTGGTGTAGTTGTCCCTAAGAGCTAGTAAACAGTCATTAAAGGGAAGATTTTGTAAAAGAACTATTTATCAAGAGACATCAGGAAAGAAGTAGGAAGCTGGCCTACTGTTAAAGGATCAAAGTTGAAGTAAGCAAGGACATTAAGCTAATTGGCTTCCTTTTGAGCCATGTGTCTGTGACTGTTCTTGTACACAGCCCTACCTCAGTCATTTTACTAATTGATGAAAGTCTGGTTATTTGTATTTATCAAATCTAACTGACTGCTTTGGCGTTCTTGTCTGTGGCTGCAGTCACAGTCCACCATCAGGTGTTAATCCTTTTTGACTGTCTCCAACCTCAAATAGATCTGCCACCTCTCCACTGTTAAAGATGCCTCTGTGAAACTGTTACTTATTTTATATCAAACACTTTCTCTTTGTTTGCATTCAAGGTTAAAGGCTTTCTTTAACAGTACTATCCTACTTCTTGCAGATAGCATAGAAGCAAATGTGGAGAGTGCAGAAGTACACGTTGAACAAGGAACCCACCAGTTGCAGAGGGCAGCTTATTATCAGGTAGGATTGCACACTCTAATTTGCTTTAAATAGCAATTTTCCCAACCATTACATCCTCAAACCATTTGCTTCTGTTCTTGAGTTTTTAGAATCCTAATTTTGTTGCATAAGGGGCTGCTTGGCCCCTCATTTATGCCAACACTGCTAGAACAGTTCAAAGCTAATCACATTGCTCCACCTTTTCCCTATTTTCCTCCTTTTTAAAAAATTTTTTCAGTTTTTATTTAATGAGTTCAGTATTTTCAGCCTGTCATTGTTCTATATTCCAATGTGTGCAGGCCTAATTTACTCAACCTCTCCCCATAAGATGGTACCTCCATACCTGGTATCGGCCCAGTGAACCTTCTCTGAACTGCTTCCAATGCTTATTATACCTTTCTTTACATAAAGGGCCCAAAATCATATTCCAGCTGTGGTCTGACTGGTGCCTTTTATATAGTTTTTAGCAAAACCTCCTTACTTTTGTACTTCATTCCCCTTGAAGTAAAGGCTACCATTCCATTTATCTTCCTTATTACTCATTGAACTTGGATGCATGCTTTGCTGTGATTCGTGGACGAGCACTCCCAAATCCCTCTTGCGCAGCTTTCTGCAGTTTTTCAGCTTTTCTCCATTTAAGTAATATTCACTTCACTATTCTTCCTCAAATGCATAGCCTCCCATTTCCCCGCAATATGTTTCATTTGATAAATTTTTGTCCTCTCATTTAACCTTACTTTGCGTACTTTGTCATCCTTACCACTTGCCTTCCCTCCCATCTTTGTGTGTCATCAGCAAACTGGGTCATAGTACGTTCACTTTACTCATCTAAATTATTAACATGTAAATAACTGTGGCCCCAGCACGGATTTGATTGCATGTCAGTATTTCTTCCAATTAACCATTCTTAGTGTTGACAACTTTCTGGTTATTCAGCTGTCGAAAAACGTAGCCCAATCCTGCCCCTTCCAAAATTTAGAGATATGAAGTTATTTGCAGTCATTAGAAATTGTGGCTGATTTCCATGTCTGTAATCTAATTGCAACGACTGACTGACTGTCACACAGGCTGTAACAAGCTAAATCTAAACAGATTGAGCATTGAATCTGTAAACTTTTTGTTTTCAGATTTACCTTGAGTAGAAGTATTTTTAAACCCAAATTTGGGAAATTCCTTAAGTTTAAAACAAACAAACAGATTTATGAATTAAAGACAAAATACTAGGAACATTCAGTAGGTCAGGCAGCGTCTGACTTTTATTTATTGTCATATGTACTGAAATACAGTGAAAAGCTTTGTTTATAAGTGGTACAGGCAGATCCCAGTAAAAGCAAAGGATGTACAGATCAAAAAGACTTAAAGGCATACAAGTTACATTGCACAGGGCGTGTGCTGGTGAGATCAACGTTAGCAAGATCAGCATTATTTGAGGCTAAAGTGTGTGAAGAGTCCATTCATTAGTCTGATAACGGCTAGGAAGAAGCTGCTCCTTAACCTGTGTGCGTGTTCAGGCTTCTGTATCTCCTGCCTGATGGAAGAGGTTGTAGGAGATCATTACCAGGGTGCAATAGGTCTTTGGCCGTCTTTCCGCGGCAGTGAGCTGTGTAAGTAGAGTCTGTGGATGGAAGGTTGGCTTCCATGATGGTCTGGGCTGTACATGCCGTCTTCTTACGGTCCTGAGCAGAGCAGTTGCCAAACCAGGCCAATATGCACTTTCCTGCACCTCTGCTGCTTGGTCTGCTGTGTTCATCCAGCTCTGCACCTTGTTATCTCATTGTGCAGCATGCTTTCAATGGTGCATCTGTAGAAGTTGATGAGAGACCTTATGGACATGCCAAATTTCCTGAGCTACCTGAGGAAGAAGAGGCATTGTTGTGCCGCCTTGACTGTCACATCTACATGGGAAATTTCAGGACAGGTCCTTGGTTATCGTCACTGAGAAACTTGATGCTCTTCACCCTCTCAACCTCAGTCCCATTGATGTAGATGGGGGTGTGTGCTCCTCCTTTATCAAGTCAATGATCAGTTCTTTAGTTTTGCCGGCATTGAGAGACAGATTGTTTTCATTGCACCATGTTGCCAAACCCTCTCTCTACCTTCTGTAGTTTGACTCATTGTTGTTAGATATCTGTCCCACTAGGGTGGTGTTGTGGGGGGGGGGAGGGGGTTTCAGTGTTGTTATTGTGGAGGAGGTGCAGTTACCTATCCTCCCTGTGGCCCATAGGTCAGAAAGCTGAGGATCCAGTTGCAGAGGGTAGCGCCAACACCAAGTTCACGGAGTTTTGAGATCGGTCTTGGTGGGGGGGGAAACCAGCTAATTTTTTAAGATTGATGGCCTACTGAAACATTTGTTTGTTACTTTGTCACCTCTAGGCTTGACTATTGCAATGCTCTTCTTGCTGGCCTTCCACATTCCACCTGTTTAAACCTGCAATCACCAAAAACCTGACAGTTATCAGTCAGTGATCATGTAACTGGTACATTCTCCATGGCAACACTTCTTCTAAGTCCACTTACCAACTAATCAACACACTCTTTCATACAGCATAAGCAAGTTGCTCTATCTTTTACTTTGGT
>NC_063358.1:8053190-8063108 GCF_021869965.1 Rhincodon typus
AAACGTCAGCTTTCCTGCTCCTCTGATGCTGCTTGGCCTGCTGTGTTCATCCAGCTCTACACCGTGTTATCTCAGAATGTTTGGAAGGTGATAGTCGATGCATAGACAGTCTCTACAGCCACCACCTTCAGCAGTCCGGGATGTAGACTGCAGAGTGCCAGTGACTTATCAATTTTCAATTCCATTGTTTTCTCCAGTACAACCTCCTTTATTAATGTCTTTCATCGCCTCACCCTTCCCAGTCACTTGGATCTCTAATTGTGGGGGATTCCCTGCATCTTCCTTAGTGCAAACAAACACAGCGATCATTTAGCTACTCTGCCATTTCTCCATTCCCAATTCTCCTGACCCATGTACATCTTAGCCAAAAGTTTCCTTTTTATGTACCTTTTCAAAACCTATGTGTTCCATTTTTTTGTTTTTAAGTAACTTGCATTCATATTCTTCCCTCCATTTTCATTTTCTTGTACCTCCTTTGTATTCTTAAATACTTCCCATTCCTCAGATTTATTACTATTTGTGGCAACTCTAAGCTTTTTGTTTTAAAATCTTGTACAATCCTTAACTTCCTTTGTCTGCCAAGGTTGACTGACGTTTTTTTTGAGATTTTGCATCTTCAAGGAATGTGTAGTTGCCAAAAGCCATGTAAGAGTTTTCTGTAAAATATTGTCCATTGCCTGTGTACAGTCATGTGTTTTAATATATTTTCCCAGTCCAGCTCAGCTAACTTGTGCCTAATTCATAATTTCCCTTATTCAAATTTAGCGTCCTTGTTTCAGATTGAGCTACCTCACTTCCAAACAATGTTAGAATTGACCACAGTGTTAGAATTTAACATTGTGTTTATCAGCAGAATATGAGAGACCTTTTTTCAATAAATCTAACTTCTGTCATTTCAGCTGTCTTTTTAATGATTTATTCTGTTGCAACCATTACTACGCTTGTAAAACTAACTGCAGGATTATTTTGGGTAGGAGGCACATACACTGGATAGTGGTTTTTATGTAACAGTTTCTTGACATGCTAAACATTACTGGTACAAGACTGTTTGTTCTTTAAGTAGCAGCCTTTGTGTTATGGCTATTTTAAACACTTTACCGGCGCACGCACGTTATTTTACCTTAAATACTTTCCTCTATTTTGGATAAGAAAACCCTGAGTTGAACACTAAGTATTGTTTCCAAAATGTAATCATTTTATTTTTATGGGAAAAATTTCAGAAAAAGAAGACCGAGAGTCCCAGTTCACTAGGTCTGGAAGATGGAGTTGCTAGGCGTATGCAGAATTTCCCATTCAACGCTAGTTTATATGGTGGCCTCCCCCCAACTAGTGGTGATTCTTCTTCTCAGCTACATGGTAATACAATGGGAACTGCAATGCTAGGAGGACTTCCTATGCCATTCCCAAATCCAGCTCCAGAAGTGGACTTGGCACCAGCAGTTGTACCAGCAACTGTGACTATAAACCCTGTTCCCAACACTGGCGTGTTCAATGCAGAATCCATTAATGAGCCGAAGAAAAAGAAATACGCTAAGGAGGCCTGGCCTGGCAAGAAGCCTACTCCATCGTTGCTTATTTGATCATCTGTTTGTTTTTTCAAAAAAATAAAGTCACCCAGGATTTGAGGACCGAGAGGGGCTTTCTTTTAATTCTGTTAATATGCCTAAAATTTATATGAGCTTTGTACAGATGTTTGTACAGTTGTGTAATAGATTCACAGCCTTTCAACATTTACTGTTACTGCTTTTTACCTGAACCTGTAATTCAGTGTAAATTACGTACAGCATTGCCAGTTGTTGGACTAAAATCTCAAACTATTTTTCTGCCACGTGTGCTTTGTTTCAGTGAGTAGAATTATACATGAGGGGGCTCTACATTTTTATATTGGGCTTTTTAGGTGAGTAAGGAAAGCAGAGCACTGAAGTTACCTGTGCACTGTTAATAATTGAAGCAAGTCATTTATTACTGCTTAGACACACCATGAAACTGTAATTTTCACGCTCCCAGGATTTTGTAAAGGAAAATTGCAGCACTTAGCGTATTACACTTGCACGTGGTAAGTGTAAAAGAAACAAAAAAAAAATTGTGGCAAGTCAAATTACTTTCCCTTTTTTTTTTCATTTACTTCAGAGTTAGTGAATAATCTTTAATTGGTTTCCACAAGTACAGTTTGGCAAGTTTTGATCGTTGCATGACTCGGATATGCAATAAAGCTGGTTGGTTACATTATTTTGTAGCCGCCAATTTTCACAACATCATTTTCCAAATTACTTTGAAGAAAAATCCGTTGTTAAGTCAAGTAATTTTCTTTGAAGCTTTATTTTTTAACTTTACTCTTGTGAAATGAAGCCATTATGAACATATTTGTCTTTATTATGGAAGTTGGGTGCAAAATTAAAACCACTCAAATGTTTAAAGACAAAAGTCCTACAGACACTACCTGCATTGGTGTGTGCTAAAAGGTCTGTCATTACATTCAAACTGCAGCTTTTTAAATACCTTTCGGCTATCGCCAGTGTGCCTTGTTGTGTTGAGGGATGATGAATTAACCTGAGGATAAAGTTCAGTTTTTGGTGTTTTGTGTGTGACTGAGGATGTATTGCTTGTTTTTTTTTTTCCATTGATTTTAAAATCAATTTGTATGAAATACAAAAACAGATCAAATGGTCGGAGGTCTGAAGTACGTAAAAGCTAGCGGTCATTATCTAGGCTGATGTTCTGTGGGGAATGCTATACCATTAAAAGTACAATCGTTATGATGGAATATTAAACCATGTTTTTCTCAAATGTGTATGAAAAACCCCATTTTACTATTCCAAAAAGCATAGGGGAGCTGGTGTTCTGGCAAGCAGTTAACCGGAAACATTATCTGGGCATTTATTTCATGTCGGTTTTTACAGGAGCTTGCAGTCAATTAATTGTTGTTTCCTATGTCTCAAGAGTTCGGAATTGAATAATTAGCTGTAAATGCGTTGGGCCTTTGAAAGATCATCAGCAAAGTTGTATAAGTTCTTAGCAAATTTTTGCATCATTTTAGGGTTGTTCTAATATAAAACTGCAAAGTAGTCAACTTGTGCATTATAATGTCAGCCTTTCTAAAAGATTTAGGGTAAGAAAAGAAATAGATTATTGGATCAAATATTTGGTTCCTTTTTTAAAATAGTAATGTCAATAATTTTGGTATTAACCTTAAAATCTGACCACCTCTATCAGCACGTTAATAACTATAGTTAAAATAAAAATTGCAATAGAACTATAAATGTACAACTTCAAAGCTAGAAATACAAACCAGGTCAGTCAGCATAACTTTATGATAAGGCAGGTTAATGTTTCTAGTGGAACTCTTCCATGCTGCTGATTCTGTGCATTACCAATCCTTTAAGCTTCAGTTTTCCATTATGATTAATCATGTCATGCTCAAACTGTTTGAAATTCGTCTCCATATAGCCCATAAGTCATTTCACCCCAGTTGGTAATGCATTCTAGTGATTTACATCAGGTTACTAAAAAGTCTATCACTAGCCAGCACGGAGTTTGCATCTTGTTTTTCTGAAGAATGAACTTGAGATGTGCCTTGTCGCTGCAGAAGTTTTGAAATACAGACTTCTTGACAAATTGTAGCAAAGACATTGAAACTTGCTGTTTGACACAGGTACAGGATGAGTTGTCCCCCTCAAGTCCAATGTTTATTTTTGGGGACTGTCTTATGGGAACAATCAATTCTACTTGAAATTTCCAGGTAATTTTTTGTTAACATTATATTCCTGCATTTTTGAGACACATTTTTCAAAAAGTGCAGTTACTCAAAGAACTACTTTATCCAAAATATCAATAAATTTGTAAAGGTATGAATTTCTACATTCTGTTGATGTTATATTTTAATACTATTGTTCACACCTACCACCCCCATCCCAGATTACTTGACTTCCTGATGGTTTCCTGGACAATTCACTGGACTTGGTAGAACCTGCTAGAGCACTGCACTGTGCTTGACTTTTCTACAGTTGGCTAAACCAGCTTAAAAATGGACGAGGATAACGTACACTATCTGCAGTTCTTTTACCTGAAATCTCAGCAAAAGCCCATAGCGTACAAGTTAATGAAATTAATAGTGATGTAAAGAAAATTCAACAGCCAAGAGTCAAAAGATTAGAAATAAGCCTCTCTCTTGTAGGAGGCAAAAATATCTGAAAGGCATTGTTTTCCCTGCTTTTTTCACCTGTTCGATCCAGTGCTTGTGATTCATAAAGTATTTAAGGATCAACCCATTATTTTTTGCAAACTCTTAAGTATGAAACACCTATAGCATTAGTTTTGAGATTCTGAATGAGTGAAATAAAATGGTGCAGAATGCACTAGCTAGGGTCAACCTTCATGTTGCCCAAAGGTTGCAAGTCTGGATTAACTGCAGCAAAAATTAGCCAGTGCATTTAGATGTGAATCCTATGAAAGATGATTGAAAGGAAATGAGGATACAAGATAAAACCAAAAGTGCACATTGCTTTAGTATAGTTTTTGTCTGTACTGTTACTCTGCTTGCTTTTTGTATTTTTATGACCAAATCCTATTTTTCGACAAACCTGCAAATACACATGCTACATCACCTTCAATGTTTTCAGTCCTCAAAATCAGTATGGCAGCTTATGTGATCTCAAACACTGTTTTGAGTTTGTGGTTGGTTGTGGATTTTTTTTTTAAAAAAAGTATTATAGGTTCTCCTTTGAAAGTGCAAGCTACAACATGGAATCATTACCTTTTGTTTATCAACAGACTTGTAATTGGTGGAGACTTTAAAGTTCTGAAAATAAATGTCATGTTTTATGTAAAATTGCAATTTGTTTTCTCTTTCAGACCTGACATGCTGAGTTGCAAATATGTATGTTGTTTTCGCTAAAAGATATAAACAATGAGGAAAATAAAACTCAACTCAAAATATGACTACCTTCCAATTCCTAAGCAAAAAGGGGCCTATAAATGACTTTCATTAATTTGATTTAATTATCTATAAAAGAAATTGAGACTAGACAAGAATTTGCTTGTGGAATACATCACATGCTTGGCTTAACTACTCAGCTTGACCGAATTATATGCCTTTTTCCAATGTAAACAAGCATTTGGGATTTACATAATATTGAATAAAACTGAACACTTTAGTTTGGGTCCAACTTACTTGCATATTACCATTTGGTGACCTGCCCTATAATTCCAGGTTTGAGATCTATTTCTAGCACTGCTTTTTTTTCCTTTCACTGCCATGGTAACATCAGACATTATTTCTAAGGGATCATGATCCATTTCTAAAAAAACTGATTAATTGCACAGCTTTTTAAGGAAAAAGAACATGTAGCACTGGGTAGTTTGTGATATGAGATTTCATTTAGCAATTCATTAACATTTGTTCTTTGCATAATTCTACATTTTATTCTGTGCTTGGTTACCATTCTAAGACATGAAATCAAGGGCTTTGAGTTATTATGTGCTTGCTGTTATGGGTTACATTTCATTTGAAAACTCTCGATGTACAATGGTATTTTTTAAGAATGGTGGCTAAAATCTTAAGTGGGGGGGGGGGGAGAAGTCAGCTGATGCAAAAAGTGCAGTGAGTCACAGACATTTTAAATACTATCATCTGATTGTTCCCTCAAGTGTTCAGCTACAAGTATATTTCAATTGTCCTATTGTATGACCACAGTTATTTCTGTTCCAACCTCATGAATAAATTTCAGAACTGGGATATGGTGCAGATGGAACAGTTATTCTTGAAACTGTCTATACTGGAAAACCCACCCAGAGTATTTACAGCTATGACAACATCAATTATGGTATTGTGTTCCCAATGCCAATTTCACAAAACTAGTTTTAATAATGAAATGTTTTAATAATGAAATATTTTAATTTGAAACTTGATTTAAGGGTCATAACTGCAGTGTACTCTGCATTCAGTTTTTTTTCCATTTAAATAATCTAAGAATTCAGTTCTTTTTAACCAAATCTTGGTTTCTTTGTTAGAATTCAACATGTTATATTTATCAAGTAGTCTGCAAGTTTTTCGGATAAAATGATTGTAGAACTTGAGAGTTGTGAACACAGCCCAGTCCATCATGCAAACCAGCCTTCCTTCCATTCGTTCCATCTACAATTCCTGCTGCCTTGGGAAAGCAGCCAACGTAATCAAAGATCCCTCCCACCCCAGTTAGAACCTCTTCCATTGGGCAGAAGATACAAAATTTTGAAAGTATGTACCAGTAAATTCAAGAACAGCTTCTTCCCTGCTGTTATGAGTCTTCTGAACGGGCCTCATATATTAAAGTTGATCTTTCTCTGTAGCTGTAAGACCATAATTCTGCATTCTGTTGTATTACCCTGATGTACTTATGTAAGGTATGATTTGTCTGGATAGCGCACAAAACAATATTTTTCAATGTATCGTGGTACATGTGGTAATAAGAAACTTAAAATCAGCCATGGTCATGTTGAATGGTGAAGCAGGTTTGAAGGGCTGAATGGCCTGCTCCTGCTCCTATTTTCTATGTCTTGCACCCATAGAACTTGGGGTTTTCTCTGCACTGATCTTTATTCATGTTACTTTTTGTTACACTTTGTCCAGTTTGGATATCTTAAAAACTGTTCTTGATATCCAGTTTAAAATTATTTATCCATTAGGCATGTGATTGGCACAAGTCAAGGTGAGGTCTTTACTTTTAATATGTTCTTTCATTGAATATCCTTGACTCCCTGTGGTCCTTCAAAGTTTCTGCTCCTGAGACTGCTAGATTGGCAAGGTAAAACTTATACTGCAAATTTAGATACTTATTTTGAGGTTTTTTTTCTCATTAACAAATTAGTTTTTTTGTCTTAATGAACCAGGATTCCTAATGTATCTCAGAATTTTAAGGTTCCAATTTTTCATTAGTGATCAGATTATTTAGGAGGCGATTAGAAGGATATTGTTTCTTGGATTTCTCAAGTCCAGTAGTCGCTAGTAACGAATTATACACCAGACATGAAGTTCTCACAGACAACCTGATAACAAGTGGAACTGGGATGCGAGATTATCCCATGAGGAGAAATTATGGACATTGAACCTAGACTCTGAAGTTTAAGAAGGAGTGGTCTTATTGAAATGTGTTACATTCTTGAACAGTTTGACAGGATAGATGCAATATGGATATTTCCCTGATTATCAGGGAAGCGTCAGGTCATTTAGGACAAGACGAGAGGAATTTTTTCACTCTGAGGATGATTAATCTTTGGAATTCTTTGCCCCAGAGTCTATCTATCTTGAACCAACTCAATGACAGAGTCATAGTCATAGAGTCATACAGCAAAGAAACACTCTTCATTTCAACTTGTCCATGCCAACCAGGTTTTGCAAACTAAACTAGTCCCATTTGCCTGTGTTTGGCCCATATCCCTCTTAAACCTTTCCTATACATGTACCTGTCCAAATGTCTTCTGAATGTTTTAGTTGTACCTGCTTCTACTATTTCCTCTGGCAGCTTATTCCATATTCACACCAATCTCTGTGCAAACGTTGCATCTCGGGTCCCTTTTAAATCTTTCCCTTCTCACCTTAAAACTATATCCTGTAATTTTTTGAACTCCCCTACTCTCAGGAAAAGGCCTTGGTTGATCACCTTATCTATGATATTGATGGATTTCTAGAAATCTGAATATTCTTGATATTTCTGAAGTATTTCTGGATATCAAGGGAAAGTGTGAGAAAATGGTGTTGAGTTAAAATACCAGCCAGGGCTTAGATTAATGGCAAAGCAGCGCTTGAGGGTCCAAGAGGCCTATTCCTGCTCCTAGTTCTCTGTAGTATAGGGATGCATTGCTACTATCCCCTGACCATAACATGGATATGCATCATTTCCCATCCATTCATACAGCAACCTCTTAAAGGTATACAGCAAGAATATACTGAGCTTTTAGGTAATACCTTCCAGTAGCTGTCACTGCATGTTTCAGATTTCTCATCAGGTATGTGGAATGTGTCCGCCTTAAGTCCGGTGGAAGGGCTGAAGAAAACAATCTATAATAAAGCAATCACCCTCAGCTTCTAAAGGCACAAATTGCTTACAAGAGTTATTCTTCAATACTGACAAATCCTAGAAAATTCTAGAAAGGTACATCAGGGTTCATCTATAACTGAGATATGAAACTTGGGGTTCTACCAGCGTCAACTTCAGAGAAAAAATACTAGCGCCAGTCTTCTCTCAACTGCAGCCCTCTCCCACTTTGCAGGAGGTGCAATTAATAGAACTATTAAGCACAATGTCTAAAGTTGAGCAAAACTAATAAAGGAAGCACAAACTATGTCAACAAACTGAATTGTTAACTTTGTTTCACACTCCACAGATGCTGTCTGGCCCAATATACAAAAACACAGACCGGAAGCACCATTAAGCCATTCAGCCAGCTCCCATGTTCAATAAGATCATGACTGATCTGACTACTCCACATTCCCAGATAATATTTCAGCTCTGGCTTAACAAGAATGTACTGTTTCCTTCAAACATGGTAACCTCAGGCAGTGTTGGAATTGAACCCAACTGTTGGCATTACTCTGCATTACAAACCAGCTTTTGAGCTAACTATAACTTCCATAATGGAGATAGGATTACCACTAAAGTGCTGATTAAATGCATTTTCAAAGTGCAGAATATGCAGGCTTCACAGAACAATTCAACTCTGAAGGGCACGAGCTTTCAGGATACGTCAGCAATAGAGTAAAAGGCCACAAATGTTCTAAGGACATTAGAGTAGAAGTAGGCCATTCAGCTTCTCAAGCCTGCTCTGCCATTCCAGTTCAAGACTGATCATCTCCCTCGAAACCATATTCCCCAGACTATCCTCATATCCTTTGATATCATTAGCATCTAGACTTCTGTCTTAAACCTGCTCAATGACTGAGTTTCCACAGCCCTTTGAAATAGAGAATCCCAAAGATTTGCTATTTTGAGTGAAGAAATTACTTCTCATTTCAGTCAATGGAAACATTGTTTCTGCACCTACCCTACTTAGACCTTTAAGAATGGTGTAAGTTTCATAGGCCAAATCTTCTGATGTAAGGGCCATCTTATGGGGCAATTATACTGTCCCTATCCCTGGACAGGGAGGTCCAGTTCAAGTCCCACCTACTCCAGAGGTGCCTACTTAACATCTCTGAACAAGTCAGTTAGAAAAGAAAGGGCAGATAATCATTTATGAAGCATTGATGGGAGTTGCATCTGGGGATCCCACGGAATTCCCATCCCAGTAGTCTCTGAAGAAATTGGCCTGGGAAATTGAAGATTTTGCTGGGCAGTTGCTCTACACCTGGATCCCTCCAAAAGTATCCAGTTACTCTGGAGAATTCAGAGGGCTCTGCTAAAGTTAAGTAAATAGTTGCTCAGGAGGAGTTAGACTATTACATACCTAGTCTAACTCCCGACTAAGTATTAAGCTATCCTTCAACTTACCTCTCATCCTCAACTATACCTCCACCTGATCTCTTACACCCCTAAGATCCTGATCTGACACTCATCCTCCTGCTATTAGACTCAACAATCCTCTCTAGCCCTGGATACAACAACTCCTCCATGAGAACCAACAGACCCCTCTGTGCCCTAGACTCAAACCCTCCATCCATTTCACCCACTCTCCATCCGACATCCCCTTCCTCTGCTGCGGACCTGACCTCTGTTCCCTTGCTGGACCAAGTCTCTCCAGTTATGATCCTGACCCCGACCCAGCAAAATCCCCGGCCCTCCACCTGCCCTGAACCTAAGATTCCCCCCGATCCTGCGGGTGGCGCTGTGATATGGAGGTGCAGGAGGCCGCCGTGTTGGTGGTGCGGAACAGTCCTCCGATCCTGCGGATGACGCTATGACGTGGAGGTACAGGAGGCCGCAGTGTTGGCGGTACGGGAGAATC
>NC_063358.1:8063118-8098205 GCF_021869965.1 Rhincodon typus
TGTTGGCGGTACGGGAGAATCCTCCGATCCTGCGGGTGGCGCTGTGATGTGGCGGCACCAGAAGGTCGCAGCTGAGGCCTCGCAAGGCGAGCGCAGTCAGAGGTGGTCCGACTCTGGGGGTTAGCAGTTTGTGGTATCGACTTTTGTCGTCGTCTTGGAGCCGGTCGAATCATTTTAAAAAGATCATTTAATTTCACATTCTTTTTCCGGGGGAGGAGGGTGGTGGTGGAGATTCCCCACTGTCGGGATAAAGATGTCGCGGAGTCTGTGGATGGGCGATGTAAGTGTGAGGCGCCGTGTTGCCAGGGGTTATGGATGCGGGGGATTAAGAGGTGAGGGCAGTCAGAGGCCCCGGGTGGTCAGGACCGGAGAACCCCGGGGGTTGGGGGTGACTCGTCTCCTGCAGCAGAGACCACATAGGTCCTCTGAACCAAGCAGACATGGCTAGCCCAAGAACCAAAGAACTGCGGGTCCTGGAAATCAGAAACGGAAACAAATTGCTGGAAAAACTCAGCATGTCTGGCAGCATCTGTGGAGTGGAGATAGATTTAACGTTCAGTGACCCTTCTTCTGAACTGGAGAAGTCTGGAAAAACATTGTTGTCCAAGTTTATAGTCAATAACTATAACCATGTACTAGAAAAGTAACCATGACTTCTATAGTGTGTAATTACCAAGCTGCACCCTTTCCCGTCTTAATATAAATTATAATCTGTTAAAAACGGGCATTCTTGCATTTGCCGTGATGACTACAAAACTGAAAGGTTCTGTGGCATGTCTCTTTTTGTTCATCATCTGTTTCAACAACATAACATGATTGTTTACCAAATCCATTGGTGTACAATTCTTTATTTCCAATTTTTATTTTTAAAATGTTGTTTTGGGGATTTGAAGTTAGTTGGCACCTGGCAAGCATTTATTTTCCTTCCTAATTGCCTTTCACTGGATGGTGGTGAGATGTCAACAATTGAATATTTCAGAGGGCACCTAAATATCAGTTGCATTTCTAATGGTCTGGAGTCACACATGGGGCTGGACAGGGCATGGACAGCACGTTTCTTGCCCTGAAGAGAATTAGTGGCATAGATGAGTTTTTTAAAGCATATCTGATATTTTCATGATGATTATAAATGAACCTGGTATTTTATTCTAGCTATCTTGATTGCTTAAATTTAAATTCTTCCAGATTTGTAGTGATAACATTTGAAGGGAAATAATCTCTACCGTACGTTGTACCAAATTACATGTTTTTAAACAACTTGTGTAGTTTCTCCTTTGCTTCCTCTGAGAAATCTAACATCATGTTTTGTTGGGGACATTTACACTGTGCGAACTGTCATAGTATATTTCCCAGTCTCTCTCTGGAGTGTAGGTTACTGCCATCAACATTTTTGAAGTGAATGGCCTGATGTTTATGACTAGGAATCTAATGTTCATCAATCAGCTGTTGGTGATACACAGAAAAGTTTCCTTCTGACATATAATTGTCTCCCTCTTTCAGAGGATTGTGAATCTTTAGAATTTGTTACCTGGAAAGGCAATGCATACAGTCATTGTGTTTATTCAGGACTGAGAAGGACAGATGTTTTTGTCTCAAGAATTAGGGGATATGGGGATTGAGTGGTAAATTCAATTGTGGTCAAAGATCAGCCATGATTGTATTGAATGGTGGAGCAGGAATAAGGGACTACAGTATTTGGCTACGTATGTTCTTATTTCTTGTCTTGGAAGATCAATGTTGTGTCAGATATCACTTTGATTTTCCTGGCGAGTGTACATTTTTTAAACTTCAGCAAGGCCTGCCTTAATCACCACCTCCAGTTGTGCTCAATCTAGTGGCTTGTTAGACCCAAGTTGTTGGGAAGGCAGGCTTTTAAATGAACAATCTGTTTTGAAATTTTTTTTTTATGTACACAAGCTTGTTACAACACTTTAGGTGGGCACTGATTAATTTTCTGTCATTTACAGTAAATCTTATGCTAGAGTTCAGAGAATTCTTGGATAGGGTAAATAGACAAGGTCTTTTCGCCAGGGTGGGGAGTCCAGAGCTAGAGGGCATAGGTTTAAGGTGAGAGGGGAAAGATGTAAAAGGGACCTTAGGGGCAACTTTTTCATACAGAGGGTGGTGTGTATATGGAATGAGCTGCCAGAGGAAGTGGTGCAGGTTGGTACAATTACAACGTTTGAAAGGCATCTAGATGGGTACGTGAATAGGAGGGGTTTAGATGTATGTGGGCCAAATGCTGGTAAATGGGACCAGATTTATCTAGGATATCTGGTCGGAATGGACGAGTTGGATCGAAGGGTTTGCTTCTGTGCTGTACATCTCTATGACTCTAATAGACAACATCAAAAGTATGAGCAAAATTTAGAGGACTTTTAAGTTGCCTCCCAGAGTCTGGCTAGGAACCAAATTGACTGTGACTTGAAAATATCCACCTGTACTTAGATATATGACCCAAGGGAATCGCCAGTTGAGAATGTTGGGTCGGTGTTTTCATGGGAGAATGATCTTCATTATTTGGTGCAGTTTAACCAAATCCTTGCTAAGTTATTTTCTTGAACAATAATGCTGAAACAATGGATCAGGATGAGGAAAGGTAAACTTGGCCTACAGCATTTGGCTGCATTCTGAACATTCAAATCTTTCTAACAATTTGCCAGTTAGCTGCCTTTGAGCAAACAATTTCTTCCAGTATCTAAAATTGAAACTGTTTGCTTCAATTCAAATGTACATCCCATTAAACTGATGCGCACTGAAATAATGCTTGGATTCATTTTGTACTTTATTCTCCAGTTGGAAAACTACATGGATGAAAATTTTATCTCAAGAGCGTTTGCCACAATGGGTGAAACTGTAATAAGTGTAAAGATTATTCGTAATCGAGTGACTGGGTAAGGCTGTTGTTATATTCATAATCTTAGATCATATCTGTGAATTTAGCAGAATTTGTTTGATTTAGTCATTTGATTAACTTCATTGCTTTTATTTTCAATGAGTGCGCATGTGCTTTGCCATTCACACTTTAGTAAAATGAACGATTTAGAGTGATAGGACTAAAAAGCCAGCACATATTGGAGACTTGTTATAAAACTGAATTCCGGGAAATGCACCTGAGAAGGTAAGTTTTAGTTATTTGAATGAACATGTTCAAACATGCTATGACACACCTCTGGGACAGGTGGAACTTGAACCTGGACCTTGTAGTCTACAGGTAGAAATACTGCCTTGCCTTTGAACAGTGTAATAATTGGATTTTCAAATTTCGTTCACTTGAGTTGACTGTGTAACAACTTTCTTTTTATAACTACTGTGTTTTAAAAATAAAAGTTATGAGCTACAGAAAGAAAATATGAAAGCACTTACAGCCAACAGAATACCTTTTAAAGTATGATTACCTTCATAAAGTAGGGAAATGTGGCAAGTTCAACCAGTTCAAGCAGCATGGTGCCTGATTCAGCAGTTCATCAAACTAATTCATTTTTCTGATGTTGGATTGAAAGAAAACTCTTAGTTAATGCTTTGAGAGAATTAACTGTGTTAATTTTAAATAATGTCTTGGGATTTTCTGGATCAAATGAGTAGAACAAATGGAACCTAGGTTTAACATCTCATGTACTTGAAAAAAGTGTACTTTTAGATGTGCAGCTGAAGTGTTAAGCCAAGGTTTCATGCTGAAGTCTCTAAATGAGTCTTGAACACATAACTTTCTGACTCCGGTGAGAGTGCTGGTCTTGGGTATTGACTCAATTCACTTAATCATGCAAGCTTACAATAAATACCACTGTTGGTATGGCATGTTTTTTCTTCCCTTTTCCCTAGATTGCAGTCAGTAAATGAGTAATGAAATTGTTAACAAGTTTATGTCAACACTATTTTTAAGTGCATGGTGGCTTGGTGGTTAGTACTGCTGCATCACAGCACCAGGCTCCTGGGTTCAACTCCACCCTTGAGCAACTGTCTGTGTGGAGTTTGCGCATTCTCCCCGTGTCTTTGTGGCTTTCCTCCAGGTGCTCTGGTTTCCTTTCCCAGTCCAAAGTGCAGGCTAGGTAAATTGGCCATGTTAAATTGACCATAGTGTCCAGGGATGTGTAGGTTAGCCATGGCAAATTCAGGATTATAAGGATTGGGTAGGGAGTTGGGCCTGTGTGGAATGCCCTTTGGAGGATTGGTGTGGGCTCAATGGGCCTGCTTCCACACTGTAGGGATTCAATGATTCTATCCTTTGTGCCTTCATTAATTTAAATAACTGTTAAGACCATTATAATGTTCTTGCCCACATGATTGTTCCCTAAGCCTGAATAGTCTTGGCTCAGTGATACTGCTCAGCAGAGTAGAAGGCTGTATGGTCTATGAAATGTGCTATCTTTTCGGTGAATTATTCAGGTGAGGTGGCCCTGCCTTCCCGTTCGTGGACATAAAAGAACCTTTGGAACCATTGCAAAGGTTTCTCCGTGTGTCCTCGCCAAAATGTATCTTTAAATCATCATCACTGAAAGATACTTTGGTAATTTATGCAAATGCTGTTTGTGTGATCTTTGTATGAGAAAATTGCCGAAATTTGTTGCATTACAACAGATTTACTTCATTGGTATCCTGAGTTGACAAAAAGTGATGTATAAAACCAAGTTATTTGTTATTGGTGGTTATTTTTTAAAAAAGGGTTGAAAATTGGAAGCAAATAATATTTGGATCCTCTTGGCTATTTTTTCTTTACTTGTTAGTTCTATAGAAGTCTTCCTGAAAATTGTTGGAACTACATTTAACATATATTATTCAAACTGGGATTGCTATTTCAGTTTTTTTTAGTTAAGGGGTTTTAACATTTATTTTTACTTTCAGGACGCCAGCAGGTTACTGCTTTGTTGAGTTCACAGACCAGGCTGCTGCAGAGCGATGTCTACTTAAGATTAATGGGAAAAAACTTCCAGGTGCTTCACCTGTAAGTAGTTCGGTGAATATGTTAAGGAAAAGATGACTACAATGGAAGAATTGTTGAATAAATTTTTAATTTGACAGTTTGTAATGCACTTTGTTACATAGGTTTGTAATGCAAATGTTTATTTCTGCTCAGATCTTCTGATTGCCCATTCTATAATTTTAATACCTAATAACCCTGATCTGTTTAATTCCAACAATTTCACTAACTGATAGAAATGTTTGCAAAGGCACATACTGAGGTTAGCTTATTGCAAAAATTATGGCTAACGGTATCTTACAGAGCATTTCATATTTTGGTGTTCAAATTGAGGTTGGATGGTGGCCAACTTGCAGTGAGATATTGAAATTGATGACTTTTCATGTAATACCTCACCCCCCCACCCCCCCAATTTAATTTTGGTTGTGGCAAACATAATCAAGGAATCTAGAGTTCTGCGGTTGGTTTAAACAACTGGCATTCTGCAATAGATTCCATTTGTGTAGCCGTTCTCATTTTACAAGATCATCTCAGTGCTCCATATATGTCAGAGACTAAAATAGATACCGTACAAAAAGCAAAATTATAAGCAGAATTAAAGTAAACAGAAGGGTTAAAAGAATGGGATGAAAGTAATATTTAACGTGTTTGAAAGCGGGATGGTGTAAGAGATTTGAACTGGGAATTCCAGAGTGCAGAGATTAAAAGAGTATGTGTTAGATTTGGAATGTTGATGAGTGGACCAGTTTCAGGAGAGCGGTATGAGCACAGATATATGCCGCTGTGATAGTGTTATATAACGCTGTGAAGGTATTTAAAGGTGAGGATAAGAATTTTTAAATTGTTTATAGAATAATATCAGAACGTTAATTTCCTGTGGTTTTGCCAGTAACAACTCCTAGTGTTTGGATATACTGTCGATCATTAAATGAAACATAGCAAACTACAGTACTATAACAATTGATTTTATTTCTGCTAGCAGCCCAGAAGATTTAAGCTTAACTATGCCACTTATGGAAAGCAACCAGATAACAGGTAATTCACTACAGTATCGTTTGCAGTTGTTCTGTTCAGTCAGTCCCTCACTTCTTCCTTTGATGTTGCTGCTGCCTCACTTGCTTCCCTTTAAAAGCAACACCAATCTCTACAGTTTCCCCTCCTACTCCAAACTTTTGAATTCACGCTGTTTACCCCAGACTATTCTTGACATAATTTTCCCCACAAGATCCATATCTCATTCTCTATTTCTACTAGAATATTGATCACTGAAGTTTTCTTCCGTGTATTCACTGAGATTGTAAACTGTTTCCTCAAGTCTGTACTCCACATTTCCAAACCTGCTGTCATCACTCTGTCTCAAAAAAACACACATTGTCCTTGCACACTTCCACCGCATTTTCCTTTCTAAAGACCTTGAGCATATTGTTGCATCCCAAACACTTGCCCATCTTTCTTGGATCTCCATATCTGCATTTCTCCGATCAGATTTTCTACAACAGCACTGAAATGCCTGAAGTATGAATAATATCCATGGTGACTGTGGCCAAGGTGTACTATCCTTACTCATCCTTCTCAAACTCCTTATAGCCTTCGATGCAGTCAGCCACACCATCCTCCGCACTGCTGCTGTTTTCCAGCTGAGTGGGACTGACCTCATCTGATGCTGTTCTTATCTGCATTATCAATAGAGAATTTCCAGAAATAGGTTTTCATTCATGTATGCCATTAATGCTGCAATTCACCAAGGAGCTATTTTTTCCTGTCTTTTATTTTTCATCAATTTGCTACCCTTGATTAGTCAAAACTATGATATCAGTTCAACACGTGTGATGGCTACTCCCAGCTTTACTTCATCATTACCCCCACTGCCTCTGTGTTGTCAGATTGCCAGTTCAACACTCAAGAGGCACAATTTGCATGAGTTGAACACTATAAAGTGCGAAGTCATTGCCTTCACTCCCATCAAAACCTCCATTTCCTCACCAATTATATCATTCTCCCTGCAACTGTCTTAATCTGAACCAAACTGTTTGAGAGGTTGATGGCCTATTTAACTCTGAGCTGAGCTTTTGATCTTAATATCCTTTCTATCTACTTTCGACCCACCTCCACATCATTGCCTGCCTTTGCTTCAACCTCATCCCATTTGATGCAGAAATACTCATTCATGCAATTATTTCCTCCAGAATCGAATAATCCGAACAATATCCTGGCTGGTGGACTACCTTCCAACATCCATAAACTTTTCACATTTTACCCATCTCCCTTCCCATTGGACCCAATGTTAATGATTGTGTCTTCTGCTGTCTAAACTTGAAGCTTGAGTTCCCACCCTAATTATCTTAATTTCTCTCTCTCTTTCTCTCTCTCATTCACTCTCCTCCTTTTAAGATCCTCTTCAAAACCTTTTCTTTCACCAAACGTTTAATTATCCCTTTTTGTGGTTTGGTGTCAGTGTTTCTCCCTTTACAGTCCAGTGCAGCATCTTGGGCTGTTTTCTTTCATTGAAGGCACTGTATACATGTAAGTAATTGCCTAACTAGAAATGTTGAGGGGATATTTTTGAGGTGATGTTGTGTATATAGCCATGCAGTTTTATACAGTGGTGACAAGCATCAGGAATGTAGTCACGGTGTATTACCAAACCTAAGTATTGCTAACCAAGAGTCACAAACTGATGAACAATTCAAACTAGCATACAAGTTTAAAAAATTATTTAAAGCCACGAAGCAGACTAGTTAGATATTTAAGTTGGTTGACTTTGGGAACAAGATGGAATTGATTCTAATGGGTAGTGCATGTTTTTACAGAATATAACTACAGAAAATAAATAAAAATTTATCTCTAATGCAATTATTATAATTTTAATAAATTCGCTGATATTTAATCTTTTCACTTTTTAAAATAATGTTTAATGCTTGGATATTAACATTTGTCTCATTTTCCGTAGTCCTGAATATTCCCTGTTTGTTGGAGACTTAACGCCAGAAGTGGACGATGGAATGCTTTACGAATTTTTTGTTGAGAAGTACCCCACGTGTAGAGGAGGGAAAGTGGTTTTGGACAATCTGGGAAACTCCAAGTATGTGGAACTTGTGTATTTACATTAGCAATACATCCAACATTCCTTGTGCTACAAACAGTGCTATAGTCTAGAATCTGACACCATAATCAATGTTCATATTTGTGATATCTGAAAAGCATTTTAAGTGATTGCTTGGATGGAACAGCACAGTACATCTCTACCATGCACAGTGTGCCATGAAGCAGAAGATAAAAAATTACACAGTTCGGCATGCCAGGTATCTATTGTTGACCACTGCTTATGGGTAAACACTAAGCAGATGACTATGTCTCCTCCAGAAGTGTCCAAAGTTAAAGACATTTGAAATGGCTTTTTCATCCTTTCTAGTCGTAGACTGTAGTTTCATAACATTAAATGCAGGTTTGCAATTATCTTTGTAGTCAGCAATGATGTCTTAAAGACTTCAGGAAAGAAAAGTTTATTTTAAAAATGCACCAGTCAGCAGTAGTTGTTTCATTAACTGTGTGCAAGGTTGCAGTTAACCACTTTCTGAAAAAAAGTCATGTAACTTCAATATCGTCTTGTCTTTTGGGTAATCCTGGAAAGGTAGCTTTTATTGCCATGCACTCCTTAACCCCCCAATCCCTAGGTATGCCAAGGATATTAACAGTGACGGGTTTGCCTATTAGACTGTTTTTGCATCCTGTGCTTGCTTAATTGCTAGTTCTATTGTATCACTGATTACTTTGTTGCTCCATTTGATTTCGTTGCTTTAGTATGTATGTTATCTATGAATTAAAATAAATCTGCTTTAAGTACGGGAAGATAAGTGCTGGAACTAAGAATATCTAACCTTTGATTGATTGAAGTAAACTACACAGGCTGCTGCTTTTGTTTTAGTTTGTAAACTCATCAGAGCTTTGCAATTCATTACAAATGCTCTGTTTAATGTAACCCTTAACTCCCAACCTCCATCCTCACCCTCCAGCTCTTTCAAGGTTATTGACCTGAAAATAATCAGATTAAGAATGGAACAGTGATAAGAAATTCAGTAGAATTTATTTCTTTTGCAGAGGTTATGGCTTTGTGAAGTTCTCGGATGAAGCTGAACAGAAACGAGCACTTTCTGAGTGCCAAGGTGCGATTGGTGTCGGAGGGAAAGCTTTAAGGCTGAGTGTGGCAATACCAAAAACGTAAGCAACATTGGAGAAAGGCACAAAAGTTGGGTGTTGCACTTTCTACACTATCCTTTCATTCTGAATGTTTATCCCTTTGTCACTTTTGAAGTTTATAGTACCACATTTTTAATATTGACTTGGTAGTACTAGAAACAAGAAGTTTCAATTTAAGGAAGGCAGCATCGAAGCCATTGCTGTCACTAGATGGAACACTATGCACCCTTACACAGATTTAGAGTGTTGTAGGACAGGAATTCCAGTTTCTGAATGACTGAGCAGAAACAGACTTCTAATTGCCTCTACTTTGGATTAATTGTTCACATGTAAACAAACAGCTACTTCCCCTGTCTGCTACTGTTGGACTTGCTCCCTATCCATGCTGATAGGCTTGGTGGTGGTGGGCTGCGTCATGCTTGCAGTGTGCTTAAGATGTAGGAACGAACATTGAAATGTTGGGTACAGAATGAGCTCAGTGCAGATTCATGTCTTCTTAAAGGCAGTGACGCACTGCCCAACCCCAGCAGAAATGTTTTACAAAAGATGCAAATGGGGAAATCTTGGTCCCAGGAAAAAGGAGTAAACGTAAGCCTCCTGGAGGAGAGAGATAGAATGGAAAACACCGTTATTGAAAATCGTTACTGCTTTCACTCCTGAAAGCAGCAGTGAACATTCCTGCTTTGGCTGTACCTAGTTTGTTGTCAGGTTTCCACTTCTGGGCACGCATCAATGATGTCAGTGCCACTGACTTCCTCAATAGGTTCCTGTACCATTGCAGTGGTAAGATATGCTCCATTTAAGGAAAGTCAATAAAGTTTATTGTATTCTTTTCTCCTTTGTTTTATTAGCTCACTAAAATCTGGTTACTAATTCTGTTTCTGTCCTTCCCCCACCATTAGCACCTTTCCCAAGGTTCCTACGTGTGGACCACTCCATGAAACATCCCAATTTTATTTCACAGAACTGTAATTAAAGGAATAAATTATTCGCAGTAGCACACTAAGTAGCTCAACTGTGTTGTTGTACAAAAATATGTGCTTACATATAAGCTTTATAAGGTCTGTGTTTACATTTATTTCGCTGAATAAATCGTTTTTAAAAATGTCTATTTCAGTATCTTTGAACTCTTAATACAAGTTCCTAATTTCAGGCAAATGTTTTTGCCACCTGCAGTTATATACTAAATCAGTCAGTGCATTTAGGTGAACTGTTATTGATAATCAGTGGTTAAGAATGGCATAAAATGCGAGTATATACAGACCTGGAAAACAATGCTAAAGTAGCTTCAGATAAAAAAAAATGCCAGTGAGCCTTTCTCTTAATTTAAAAGAAAAAGCAAGGCCAATGGATTCCTTGTGAGAGAAGTAGAAGTCAAGGCACCTAAAGAGACTTTAAAAAGGGATGGAGCTGTTGATGTTCAGACAGAATCTTTAGTATTCTTTATATTTAAAAAAAATCAATATGTAGATATATGAGGAGTTTCTAGTTAAAACAGGCCAGTTATTAAGTTTGTTTGGGGCAGCTTTTAGTTTACTATTATGAAAGGTGTGTGTTATTTTTATATTGTAGTCACTGATATAATGTAGGGAACTGCTTTTCCTATATGCATCTTGCAAAGTCCCACAAAAAGTGATGTGATACATGACCAGAATCTTTCTCTGTAATGTTCATGGAGGGATAAATATTTATTTTGACACTGGAATAAGCCTCCTGAGGAGCTTTGAATTTTGCCTCATGCAGTGAGAACCTTCATTTTTGTTGAATGACCCATTCGAATCTATGGAAAAAATTCTGTACTTAAGCAAATGTGTTTCAGTATCACTGTTTGCTCAGCCAAAACATTTAACATTAACTTAATGGCAAAGGAATTGAGATTCTGAAATCTTGTTAATTTAGCAGATGAATGGAATTTACTGTATATTAATACATTTAACGTTTAAAATAAGCATGTAGAATATCAAAGTTGAATCTAAATTTCAAAAGGGTAAAATTGCAGTCAAGACTGAACTGGGTGGTCTGTTTTGCCAGCAGTCTGAGTTACAACTGTTAAGTTGGAGTCCATGTTCCCAATGCTAAAATGGCCATTGTGATCAACCTGTGCATGCTCAGTCACACTGTGACATTACGTGCATGTGCAGTTGCACGACTTGTTAGTGGGAGTTAGAAATGCATGATGCCAGAGCTCAGCTGATCATGTCTGCGGATCTATGACACTACTTATGTTATTTCACTTTAACACTCAGATGTTTCCAGCAAATGTTAAGAAAGAAAATTTTTGTTTCCTTTTTAAATTTTCTAGTGATCTTTCAGCACCAGGTAACAGGTGACACAGCTCTATCTCATGCCCCACTCCAAATTGCTGGTTGTCATTCATCTGCAAGGATATTTTTCAGTGTTTTCAGAATTCTCACCCCTGATGATGGAAGACGCTGCCAGATTAACTTGCTGTTTACAACAAGAGCTGTACATTAATTGAATTGCTAGTCATGGACTACAACGTTTCACCTAGCAGTGATTTTTCCCACAAGCACAGCTCTTTCAAACACAATTGCTTGCTTGTTTCTTTTTGGCAGATAGAATATGAAGTCAGCAGTAACAATATGGAAGAGTTTGCATCTGTTTATTTTACATATTACTGAATTACCCTGCCTTGTTGTAACAAATTTAATTACTTTTAACTTTCAGCAATCGTGTAGTGAAGCCGCCAGACTACAGTCAGACGTATACCTACAGCTACAACCAGTATTACCAGCCGTACCAGAACTACTATACTCAGTGGGGGTATGATCAGTACACTGGTAGCTACAGCTACAGCTACCAACAATATGGCTATACACAAAGCACTATGCAGGTAAACTCATTGAAAATCTACAGATATAAGCCACCAGCTCCCTCTCACCATACTTGTACAGATGTCACTCTATGTTGACAAGCTTAATGAAAACCAAGAAACAATGTCTTGTCAAATTTGTGATATAAAGACTATTTTGTAGCATCTAGGTATACTGTCTCCTTAATTTCTCTCAGATTGAACTCTCTCTTGCTGAAGTTTGATCTTGCCCTTATTGTCTACCTCATGTTAATTCTCCCCATCCACCTACTCATACACTACTGTATAATTCACAGAGTGAAATAGAAAGGATTATTATCTGCAATTTGAAATTACAAAACCAGAGTCTATAAATTGAAGCTATTTGTTCACTATTGAAGTTATTTCACAATTTAGAGGCCAAATGAATCTCAAGTGCAACAAGTATGAGTGAGTTATTTAGACTTTGCTTATAAGTTTAATATTTAAACAGAATCCCCACAGTGTGAACACAGGCCATTTGGCCCAACAAGTCCACAGTCCTTCCGAAGAACATCCCACCCAGACCCATCCTTCTACCCTTTCCCTGCATTTCCCATGGCTAATGCACCTAACCTACACATTCCTGGGCACCATGGACAATTTAGCGTGGCCAATCTACCTAACCTGCAAATTTTGGATTATGGGAGGAAACCGGAGCACCCAGAGGAAACCACTGAGCCACCATGCTGTCCCAGCTTGCCAACGGTTCTATTAATGCAGCACTGCGGGTAACAAATGAAGAGACAAACTTTCTTCAATTGTAATTTGATTTAGTACTGTTTATGTTAAAAGTAGAGAGCACTTCGAAAGTTCCTTCATCTCTGTGAGCTTGGTATCTACAGGACAGTCTCTATTGTGCATCTTCTTTGTATGTTTTGGGGTTAAATAGATTTGAATCCCAACTAAATGCCTTCACTGCTTCTGTTAAATATATGGACAATGTAAAGTTGGTTGAAGGTACAGGGAGTGGTGTTAAAACTGCACTGTTCAAACACGTTTTCCTGCTGGTAATGAAACACCACTTTTCCTATTATTATTTTCATTGGCTTCTTGATCCTGTGTAGAAGTTTTGTAGTAGTGACAAATTTTGGCTACCTTGCATTTTATTGTTGACCTTGGTAAAACGCTTTGTTGCTGCAGAGTTCTTGTATGCAAAGATTCTCCTGTCTATTGATTAAACTATTTGTTTATAGTACTTTAAACTACTTGCAATGACTTCATATGGGCCTCTGCATTTGTGGATAACCATTGGTAACATCATTTAAAATGTATTTTTGATGAAGAGTTGGACAAGGAGTTAAAATAAACTACAGTATATTATCATTTAGGGCGGCAAGGTGGCTCAGTGGTTAGCACTGCTGCCTCACAGCACCAGGGACCCAGGTTCGATTCCAGCCTTGGGCGACTGTCAGTGTGGTGTTTGCACATTCTCCCCGTGTCTGCATGGGTTTCCTCCAGGTGCTCCGGTTTCCTCTCACAGTCCAAAGCTTAGGTGAATTGGCCAGGCTAAATTTCCCCCAGGGATGTGTAGATTAGGTGGGTTATAGGGGGATGAGTCTGGGTGGGATGCTCTGAGGTTCGGTGTGGACTTGTTGGGCCAAAGGGCTTGTTTCCACACTGTAGGGATTCTATGATCATCTGATTTTAAAACAAGGTACTCACTTATGTATGACTCATTTGCAGAATTATGAAGAAGTAGGAGATGACGCTTTGGAAGGTAAGTACAATTGTTAAAAGTTTTCTCTTTTTATTGTTCAAACGCAGTTATGATCAGACCTTACACAGATGGTTTATGTGACACTATACTTTGGTAGGCCTTGTATGTTATAGGAAAGTTAAATTTATTCCACTTTGAGGAATGGTCCAGAAGGTATTTAAATAAAAAGTCATTCTATGGTAGTCCATAGCAAAGTCCATCTCCCTCAGTACTTTTCTTTATCTTTGCTTCCCAACATTACTTACCTTCCATTCTCACTCATTCAACATGCTGTCTGGATGATATTTATCAAAAAGAAACCCTATGTATGTACAAACTAGGAGCATGGGTAGACAGTTCACCCCACTGTAGTCTACTGTATCAATCCAAAATATCTGATCTGATTGTAAGTTCAGGCCTATATTCCTGCCTGCCCTGATAACCTTTAATCACCTTGCTTAACAAGAATCTATCTACTTCTGCTTGAACGAAATTCAAGGACTCTGCTTCCACCACCTTTTAGGCAGGGGTCTAAGGACAGTCCACCTTCTGAGAGAAAGGCATTTGCCTGATCACTGTTTTCAATCTCTGTCCTCCTGTTTATAAATGTTTCAGCAAGAAGAAGGGTATTTTGCTAATTATATCTCTTGGTACTAGTTCCACTTCAGAGCTATTAAATCTCAATCTTTTACCCTTTAGTTAATACCCTGTAATACTTTCCTGTTTCCTATGTTTATCTAATTTGGTCTTAAATTTTGTCATTAACTCTCCTTCAGTAGTTGTCATTAGACTGCATGTTCTGGACCTACCCTATTGATTGCTGTAGACCTTCATTACAACACTTGGTTATGTAACAGCTTATCCTCAGATGAGATGTTCATATGGTGTTACTCCCTCTTTAAACCATTAAAAGAAATCCCTAAGTACCCTGACCCCAGATTTTCCTGCAGATTTCATCTTCATAATGTGAGGTGAAAGGTGCCAGATAAGAAGAAATTCATAAATGTGACATTATATGCATTATATTTCTCTGTTATCTTCATTGAAAACAGTTCATTTTTATACTCCCCCAGTAAAATCATTGCCATCACAATTTTCCTGGATTACAGCCATTTCTCATACAGCTCCTACACTGACTTTACAGTTGTATCAACTAAGTCATTGTTTTGCTTCTAGATCAACTTTTCCCACTTCCTAGTTGGCTCATTTTGTCCAGCTCACAGTAACTTCAGTACAGAGATAACAAGGTGTAGAGCTGGATGGACACAGCTGGCCAAGCAGCATCAGAGGAGCAGGAAAGCTGACGTTTTGGGTCGAGACCCTTCCTCAGAAATGGGGGAGGGGAAGGGGATTCTGAAATAAATAGGGAGAGAGGGGGAGGCGGATAAAGGAGAAGATAGGTGGAGAGGAGACAGACAGGTCAAAGAGGTGGGGTTGGAGCCAGTAAAGGTGAATGTAGGTGGGGAGTTAGGGAGGGGATAAGTCGGTCCAGGGAGGACGGACAGGTCAAGGAGGCGGGATGAGGTTAGTGGATGGGAGATGGGGGTGGGGCTTGAGGTGGGAGGAATGGTTAGGGAGGCGGGGACGAGCTGCACTGGTTTTGGGATGCGGTCAGGGGAGGGGAGATTTTGAAGCTTGTGAAGTCCACATTGATACCCTTGGGTTGCAGGATTCCCAAGCGAAGTATGAGGTGCTGTTCCTGCAGCTTTCGCGTGGCATCATTGTGGCAATGAAGGAGGCCCAGGATAGACATGTCATTCAAGGAGTGGGAGGGGGAGTTGAAATGGTTCGTGACTGGGAGGTGTAGTTGTTTGTTGCGAAGTGAGCGAAGGTGTTCCGCAAAGCGGTCCCCAAGCCTCCGCTTGGTTTCCCCGATGTAGAGGAGGCCACGACGGGAACAGCGGATACAGTATACCACATTAGCAGATGTGCAGGTGAACATCTGTTTGATGTGGACAGTCTTCTTAGGGCCTGGGATGGGGGTGAGGGGGGAGGTGTAGGGGCAGGTGTAGCACTTGCTGTGGTTGCAGGGAAAAGTGCTGGGGGTGGTGGGGCTGGAGGGGAATGTGGAGCGGACAAGGGATTCACTGAGAGAGTGGCCCCTCTGGAAAGCAGATAAGGGTGGGGAGGGGAAAATGTCTTTGGTAATGGGGTCAGATTGCAGATGGCGGAAGTGTCGGAGGATGATGCGTTGGATTCGGAGGTTGGTGGGGTGGTACATGAGGACGAGTGGGATTCTGTTTTGGTTGTTATTACGGGTAGGGGGTGTGAGGGATGAGTCGAGGGCATTTTCAACCACTGTGGAGGGGAAGTTGCGGTCCTTGAAAAACAAGGACATTTGGGATGTCCGGGAGTGGAATGCCTCATCTCGGGAGCAGATGTGGCGGAGGCGAAGGAATTGGGAATAGGGAATGGCCTTTTTGCAGGAAGGTGGGTGAGAGGAGGTGTATTCTAGGTAGCTGTGGAAGTTGGTAGGCTTGAAATGGATATCGGTTTCCAGGTGGATGCCAGAGATGGAGACAGAGAGGTCCAGGAAGGAGAGAGAGCTATCAGAGATGGTCCAGGTGAACTACAGCTCCCAGTCGCGAACCATTTCAACTCCCCCCTCCCACTCCTTGGACGACATGTCCATCCTGGGCCTCCTGCATTGCCACAATGATGCCACCCAAAAGCTGCAGGAACAGCATCTCATATTTCGCTTGGGAACCCTGCAGCCCAAGGGTATCAATGTGGACTTCACAAGCTTCAAAATCTCCCCTCCCCCAACCGGATCCCAAAACCAGCGCAGCTCGTCCCCACCTCCCTAACCATTCCTCCCACCTCAAGCCCCACCCCCATCTCCTACCCACTAACCTCATTCCACCTCCTTGACCTGTCCGTCCTCCCTGGACCAACCTATTCCCTCCCTAACTCCCCACCTACACTCACTTTTACTGGCTCCATCCCCGCCTCTTTGACCTGTCTGTCTCCTCTCCACCTATCTTCTCCTTTATCCATCTTCTATCCACCTCCCCCTCTCTCCCCATTTATTTCAGAATCCCCTTCCCCTCCCCCATTTCTGAAGAAGGGTCTCGACCTGAAACGCCAGCTCTCCTGCTCCTCTGATGCTGCTTGGCCAGCTGTGTTCATCCAGCTCTACACCGTGTTATCTCAGATTCTCCAGCGTCGGCAGTTCCTACTAACTTTGGTGTAGAATCTGATTTATTTCAAAGGGTTCATTTGATATGCCTATGATAATAAATTCCTTTATGTTTTTAGAAATTTTTGTGAATCAAATTGAATTAATATCAAAACCCCTTAGCCAAGCTGTTCCAGTATATCTATAACTCCAGCATCTACCTAAGTGTGGAAAATTGCCCAGGTATGTCCTGTGCACAAAAAGCAGGACAGATCCAACCTGGCCAATTACTGCCCCATCAGTCTACTCTCGATCATCAGTGAAGTGATTAAACTATCAAGCAGCTCCTGCTCAGCAATAACCTGCTCAGTGACACCCCCAGTTTAGGTTCGGCCAAGGCCACGCAGCTCCTGAACTCATTACAGCCTTGATTTAAACATGAACAAAAGAATTGAATTCCAGAGATGAGGTGAGAATGACTACCCAGAGAGAGAACACTCAGTTAGTTGGAGTCATACCTGGCACAGAGGAAGATGTTTATAGTTATTAGAGGTCAGTCATCTCAGTTCCAGGACATCTCTGCAGGAGTTCCTCGGGCTGGTGTCCTAGGCTCAAAATATCTTCAACTGGGCAGAGAAGTGGCAGATGGAATTCAACCTGGAAAAATGTGAAGTGATTCATTTTGGAAGTTTGAATTTGAATGCAGAATACAAGGTTAGTGGCAGGATTCTTGGCAGTGTGGAGGAACAGAGGGATCTTCGGGTCCATGTCCATTAATCCCTCAAAGTTACCACCCAAGTTGATAGGGTTGTTAAGAACGTGTATGGTGTGTTGGCTTTCATTGGCAGGGGGATTGAGTTTAAGAGCCACGAGGTTATGCTGCAGCTCGCTAAAACCTGGTTAGACCACACTTGGAATATTGTGTTCAGTTCTGGTTACCTCATTGTAGGAAGGATGTGGGAACTTCAGAGAGTGTGCAGAGGAGATTTACCAAGATGCTGCCTGGAATGGAGGGCAGGTCTTATGAGGAAAAGTTGATGGAGCTAGGGCTTTTCTCGTTGGAGCAAAGAAGGATGAGAGGTGACTTGATAGAGGTATACAAGATGATGAGAGGCATACATTGAGTGGATAGCCAGAGACTTTTTCCCAGAGTGGAAATGACTGTCATGAGGGGGCATAATTTTAGGGAGATTGGAGGAAGGTATAGGAGAGATGTCAGAGGTAGATTCTTTACACAGAGAGTGGTGGGTGCATGGAATGCACTGCCAGCGGTGGTAGTAGAGTCAGATAGATTAGGGACATTTAAGCGACTCTTGGATAGGCACATGGATGATAGTAAAATGAAGGGTATGCAGGTTAGTTTGATCTTAGAGTAGGATAATAGTTCGGCACAACATCGTGGGCCGAAGAGCCTGTACTGTGCTGTACTGTTCTATGTTTCATCAATGACCTTCCCTCCACTATAAGATCAGTAGTGGGGATGTTTACCAATGATTGCACCATGTTCAGCACCATTAGTGACTTCTTGGCTACTGAAGCAGTTTGTGCCCAACTGCAGCAAGACCTTGACAGTGACCATCGGCTGCAAATTAACAAGCAATATTCACATCACACAAATGCTAGGCAATGACTGTCTCCAATAAGAGAAAATCTAACCATAGTCCTTTCAGGGTGTTACTATCCCTGAATTCCCCCTCTCCTCGAACCTCAACATTGTGCAGCTGTCATTGCCAGAAACTGGACTAGCCAGATAAATACTGTGGCTATGAGAGCTGGTAACCTGCAGTAAGTAACTCACTTCCTGATCCCCAAAGTCTGTCCACCATCCACAAGACCTAAGTTAGAAGTGTAATGGAATATTCCCCAGTTAGCTGATGAGTGCAACTCCAACAAAGTTCAAGAACCTTTCAGGACAAAGCAGCCCACTTGATTAGCACCACATCCACAATCATTGACTCCCACCACCACCATAGCTCAGTCGCAGCAATGTGTACCATTTGCAAGGTGTACTGCAAATAAATTCACCAAGGCTTCTTTGACAGCACCTTCCAAACTCTCAACCATTTCCATCCAGAAGGACAGGGGCAGCAGAAATATGTGAAAACCACCACCACTTGCAAGTTCCTCTCCAAGTCACTTGCCATCCTGACCTGGAAATATATTGCTGTTCCTTCAGTGTTGCTGGGTCAAAATCCAGGAATTCCCTCCTTAGTGGCATTGTGAGTCTGCCTACAGCAATGGACTGCAGCGGTTCAGAAGGCAGCTCACCATTATTTTCTGAAGGGTAACCAGTGATGGGTAATAAACACTGGCCCAGCCAGTAATACCCACATCTCACAAGTTGAAAAAGTAACAGTGAAGATCATTACAGCAGCATATAATTTGAATTTAGGGAGGCAAGATACCCACTTTTCTTGATGTGCGATAATTTTTTTGTGATACATTAAAATTGATAACTGACAGGACGATTTAATTTTCTAACTTGCTATGGCTGAGACGCTTGCCGAAGATGACACTCTTTCATAGTGGAGGTTGATTCTTCAAAAACATTTACTTGTTGATTTCTATTTGGGTTGCTGCCTCATCTACAAAAAGTCAGAGAGTCGCCTCATTGTTAACATCGAAGAAAGAGTTTGTGGCAGTCAGTTTCCGTTCTGATATAGATGATTAAACTGCCTGGTACTCAGATTCAGGAACAGCTTTTGACAAAGGGTTAAAATGGGTACATTAAATAATTTAAAAATGTTTTACCCTGTTTATTACCAATTTCAATGTCACAAGACCTTCAAGTTACAAGAAACCTTTGTTCCAAATGTATAGCCATTGTTATTGTTACATTTGAATGTTTGGAACTACATTCGACAGCTGTTTCAACTAAAAAACTGTAATGTTATCATTGTCCTATCAGACCATAGGTCTGCCGTCTCATTAGAAGGAGAGATGACTGTTGGTGATTTAACCTAAGGGTCACCAAGCCTAGGGCAAGGGGATAGGTTGGGAAGGAAAGTCCTTCTTGATAATTTCAGCCAGTGTGGGAATTGAACTCATGCTGTTGTCATTACTCTGCATTGCACCAGCTGAGCTATTACAAGTGCTAAAAGAAAAGCATTGGCTATAATCTGCCATGGTTCAGATTTGCTGCGGCGCATTATAGTTAAAAATGCAGGAAAGCATATAGTAAGTTACTAAGTGTGAGATTGAAGCACTTGATTAAAAGACAGTTTAGGTAACACAGCCACTAACTTTTTTTTGCATTGGGATTGAAAAATCTATTTCTGTTCAAATTGGTTTCATGTCATGACTGGTGTGTCATAAACATTCAGACACATCAGTAACAGACCAGGTATTACAGGACTATTATATAGTTCGAGCTGTGCAAATTGAGACTGTTCTAGTATATTTCAAGAAGAGTGGAACTTTGTGAAATTGGGATTAACGTTGATATACGGAAGTGCTTAGGGCAATTGTTGCTTCCCCTTTTTGTCACTTTTATTCTGAAGTTACTGACTGCACTGCAGTTCCTTGCACATTAGCTACCCGATTTGTATCTCAACCAAGTAGCTATTCCTAAAATGTGGATCTGAACAGGCTGTTTAGTTGAGAGGACGTCACCACTAAGTGCAATCCTGTCGTCCACACTCTCACATTTTTCGGCAAGAGGCACTGGGTAATGATTAGGAGTGGAAAACCTTGGCTGATATTTTTCCCCTCTCTAACCAGGGAGGCTGCTTTTAGCACCCTGACCATAACCCTGGCTCGGATTGAGATCAAATCTTGGACCTGTATGGCTCAGTGTTACTCTTTCTAACAGTACTTAAGCATAATCTGTAAAACTATTTGGGTAACCACATTAATACTTGGAAATTTTTAAAGAAAAATCATGTGGAAGTATGTTCTGGCACAGACCTAAAATTCTTGGCAGTTGCTTAAAGCTATTTTCTATAAGCATAAATATAAATTGAAAATTAATTATAGACAATAGGCATAGCATGTACTGTGCTGGCCAAATAGAGCCCCTGTGCTTTGTAAAGGAACTTTAACGGAACTACCTCATTAATGCACTGATTATGCTTATTTGGCTCAGTGCATCATGGGAATATGCCTCTTCCTGCTCAAGGACTCTCCTTTCCGGGTATATTCCTTCAGCCAGGAGGATGGGGTGGACAGAGCCAAGAACTTCTCCACGACTACAATCACCAGTGCTGTTCCATGTTCTGCTGACAAGGGGTGCATTTGGCTTGACGAGACAATGTAAGTTTGTGTCTCCAATGAAAACTTTATTTCTGGTGCCCCTTCATTCCCTTGTCGCCTTGTGGGAGAGTCATGAATGGCTGAATATCCAGGATCTCCTGATTGTAGCCATGTTAGAGGTGAAACAAGTAGTTAAAGTCAAAGGGAAAACGATCGCCTAGTGGTATTATCGCTGGACTGTTAATCCAGAGACCCAGATAACGTTCTGGGGAACTGGGTTTGAATCCTGCCATGGCAGATGGTGGAATTTGAATTCAATAAATATCTGGAATTAAGAATCTAGTGGTGACCATGAATCCATTGTCGATTGTTGGGAAAAACCCATCTTTTCTGAAGAAGGGTCTAGGCCCGAAACGTCAGCCTTCCTGCTCCTCTGATGCTGCTTGGCCTGCTGTGTTCATCCAGCTCTACACCTTGTTGGCTCACTAATGTCCTTTAGAGAAGGAAACTGTCATCCTTTTTGGTCTGGCCTACATTCACCCCCAGACCTACAGCAATGTGGTTGACTCTTAACTGCCCTCTGGGCATGGGGCAATAAATGCTGGCCTAGCCAGCAACGCCCTCATCCTGTGAACGAATAAAGAAAACAACAGTATAATAGTGGGCCAATATTCCTGTTTTGGCAGTGCCTGGGTTTGAGTAATGTGAACAAATTATTTCATCGTTTTGGTGAGTTAGTTAGAAAGCATGCATTCAGCTCTCAGGTTGACAATGAATGGAATTCAACCAGTGATTGAATGTGACACTCTGTCCTTTTCTAACAATCGGTCTCACAGTCTGGCCCTCTTCACTTTTATTGGAGAATTTAATGGAGAACAGTATAGCATTGATATTCACTGCAAGTACCTAAATGCTCATTTCTACATTACAGGTCTAGTTTCAGTGTCAACAACAGCCACTGGCTGTCACAGCAAAAGATTAATGATCAAAATATTTACAGCAAATTTTAAAAATTTGACTGCATTGATCAAACAATGAATTTGCCTCCTCCCCACCATCTTAAATTTGCTTCTTTAGATTTTTTTCCTCATTTCCATAATCTTTCTTTGTTATTTTTGCTTTTTATGAATTTTCCTTAAAATGCATTTTAAAATGTTTCAGTTCCCTCCACTTTCCTTCTGTCTTTCTGTCTCTTCTGTGTTGGCCCATGGCTCTGCTTGTGAAGGTACTGCAGTGTTTTGCTATTGCCTTCCACAGATGGCTCATTTGGAGTCACTTATGTTCACGCTGCCTGCCGTTGGCTTATTTTGACAGGATTTGCAGGTGATACTCGACCTATTTGACTGTGTTATGGACATAGCTTTCTTGGCCATCAAATCCTAGAGAGGGACTGGAATCTGAAGCTTCTAGCTTGGAGGCAGGGACCATACCGACTGCACTGTAACGACTCATCACCACCTCTCAGTTTCTCTGGAGTACATATTGCTAAAGGAAGCTGCAGTTCTGAACTTGTTACACATGATGGTGCCTAAGCAGTGAGATGCAATAATACAGTGGTGTTAGCCTTGGACTCTAAAAGAATATTACTGCATCTTTTATGCTTGGTTCATTGTGAGCTCGAGGATATGCTCTAGCATAGAGCTATCTCAGGAGATAGCCTTCACTCACCTTTTCTTAAGATTGCTCTGGCCTCTGCTCATGAGCAAGAATCAGGCCTCAAAGGCTACATCAATCATTAAAAATAGCATAAAAATTTAAAGGGTGCTTGTAGCTATTAACACTCAGCCTTGGTTCCATGGCAGCTACTAACATGCAATGGCAGAATTGTCTCATAATCTGACCAAATGATCTGACCTAGAGTGGGAGGCCTTGCTCTTTGGCTTACTTGTGATCTCTAACCAAAAGACTGATGAAATAGTTGAACTTTATATTTTATGTAGCAATGTTTTGTGCACTCCCACAACACTGGAGCATGAAGCAGGGTACCAACCCTTGTCCGTGAGTGAAAGGCAGGCTGAGGGCTAGTTCAAACTAGGAAGCATGTGTAGATACGTATAGTGTAGGTCAGCGTAGGAAACATTTGGAGACTGGTGACTTAACATTGATGAAATCTGCTCAGAAACCAATTTCTGTGGTCTCCAGTGTATCGGGGAGGTCATAACCCTTTCTCAAGAAAGGTCCAGACCTGAAACGTCAGCTTTCCTGCTCCTCTGATGCTGCCTGTCCTGCTGTGTTCATCCAGCTCCACACCTTGTTTTCATAAGCAGAATGGATGTCCACTTTGCAGAACACCTTCGTTCAGTCTGCAAGCACGATCTTGAGCTTCCTGTTGCTTGTCATTTTAATGCTCTGCCTTACTTCGGTGCTGATCTTTCTGTCCATGGCCTACTGCAGTGTTCCAGTGAAGCTTAATGTAAGCACGAGAAACAATACCTTGTCTTTCGTCTCTTCTACAGCCTTCATGAGTCAACGTTGAGTTCAACAACCTTAGATCATAAATCTGCCTCTATCTTGATCTGTGTTTTTGTTTCCTTTTCTTTGGTTCTATTGGAATAATGATATCTGGTTTTTATTCCTGTTCCCTCCGCGTTCAATTCAGGCAGTTTTTATGTGGCAATCACATCTCACTTGAACGCAACTTTCATTTCTTGAATCTTTCCAACATCTCTCTTTGGTTGTTGCATCTTGAAATCTATTGTTAATTAATCTCTTCTAGCCTCCACCGTTCCACAGAATTCCTTTGTTCTCCCTGTCCCCTCCACCTTCCATCTTCAACTCCTACATTTCTATTTTCCCTCAGTTCTGATTTTTTAAAAAATTCTTTCATGTGATGTTGACATCACTGGTAACGTTGACATTTGTTGTCCATTCCCAGTTCTCCTTGAACTGAGGTGCTAGCTCAGACATTTCAGGGGACAATTAAACATCATTCACTATACCAATGATGAGCAATCATTAACGCTGTTTCCTTCCACAGATGCTGCCTGACCTGGGTTTTTCCAGCATTTTTTGCTCTTACAACTAATATGTTGATTTCCATGATTGCTATGCACAATTGGAATACATAGGTCACAAGTTCCACTTCATTCCGTTGGTCAATTCTTTTGCTATTTCACCACCCACTTTCAGAGAAACGTAAAGCACTGAATAAAGCCATTTTCAGCTCTTTGAAACAGCCATCAGCTTAGTTGCACTCTTCCCCGTAGCCCTGCAAATCTTTCATTTTCTTTTAAGGATAATACCTTAAGCGTAGCACTGCCTCAGTGCGGCAATGCATTAGCAGCCTAGATTTTGGGCTCAAGTCCTCTGAGTGGGACCTGAACACAGAACCTTACAATTTAAAGCTAAGCATGCTGCCCACAGAGGAATGTCTTGCATTTCATGTGATAAGTGGAACATTGGGATAAAAGAGAAGAGGTATTCCACTACTTTGATATTTACCACCAGGAATATTGGTGGATATTGAATATATTTGATAAAATATGGGCCTGGATATTCATATTGTCCACTAATGACTATGCATTATTTTTGACATTAGCATCCAATGTTACTGTGATTTTGGTAGTACAAGAGGCTACTCCACTGCAGCAGGTTGCATACTACTAAAAGACGCAAACAATGCTGACCTCAGAAAACCTGTTTAGGTTAGCAATAGAAGTCATAAATGGAGTTTGGAATTACAAGTAGAAATCTGTCACATTGCACACGAGAGAAGGGGTGCAATGATGCATCAGATTTTGATAAATTAACAGCACTGTCAGTATTGTAACTGTATGAGGTATGGTCTGTTGTATTTCACTGTTTTTCTGTTAAGGAAAAATGTGCTGTTAAATTGATCTCTTGTTTGCAATAGACTGCATGTCCACGTTGCAGCTTGTTTTGCTGTATATAATCTGAAGTCAGTTTCTTTCTTTTTCAGTGACCCTCTCAATGCTAGCGACATTACCAGGAAGACACTTGATTGTATTTTGCTCGTCAAAGAGAAGGAGATTGATGCCTAGTTAAAATATGTTTAGAATGCTCCTGAAGAGGTTAACAAGATTACTTGCGGGCAGGGAATACGAACTTTCACTGATGATTTGGGCTGAAAAGTTTTTTAGGGAAAGCATAGTCTTTTGATCTTGGATATATTATGAAAGAAGGAAGCTCTGAAGTCAAAATCTCTAGTTTTTATTTTGCATTATCCACTGGGTGCTCCTTCACAGGCATCCACTTCCCCAACACCATCGTCATAGTTCTCCCAGATCAGCTTCTGATAATCTCATTCTCAGAAGAAACAAAAAGCATCACAAAGCAGGTTTAAGAGATATACCAAGCAGAGCAAAGAGAACAGAAAGGAAATTGGGATTAAAAAGATAGGGCTGCTGTGGCTAACACAGTGCAGAGTAGGATCAGTGAACCACAGTTTCTACCCTGTTTCGATATTCCCAACTCAGATGGTTAAAATGTTAGCGAAAGCAAAAAGCAAAGGAGAAAAGATTACCGTGAGAGATGGTGAGAAATAAATGACAAGGCAGGTTCTCAAATGGCAATGTTGGGTATGAACTGTGGAAAAGGAAACTGATATGTTTACAAATGTCAGAAGAGGGAAAGGAAAGTGAAGAGAAAAGCTTGAATTTTGATTTATTGATGTGATATTATGGCCACTGTGCCCTAAGAAGTTTTCACAGTAGTGTATAAAAATTGTGCTATGAGTTATGAGATTTCTTTGACTTGTAGAGTACTGTGTACTGTGAATTGAAATGCTATCACACTTATGTTCCAGATCCAGTTCCTCACTTGGATATCGAAGAAGCAAATGCACAGTTCATGGAACAGAGTGAGGAGTTCTACGATGCCCTAATGAATTGCCATTGGCAGCCATTGGACAGTGTTGCATCTGACATCCCTGCTTCGGCCATAGCCTAGCAGATTAATATTGCTACTGCAAAGCCATAAAGCATCCAAGTGATCAGTGCGTCATGGGACTTTTTTTTTAGTCCCTTGGTTCTCAAGATGTTCTGGTTCCAGCAGAATTCTTGTTTAATATGGTTTGGTATGACTGATTAATAAATACTTCATCCTCTTGTTCTTGGTTTATGCAAAGTTTGAAGCAAAATTGTGATTTGAGAAGAAATCTTCTTCAGAAGAAATGTTTTTTTTTTAAGAAAAATGGGACTTATTCGCAAAATGTTGACGTTCGGACTGTCCAAATAATTCATTCACAGTTCATGAGTGTTTTAAAATATAATTGCTACTCTGGCTATCGTACTTCTGTATACAATGTACAGAGTAGTCTCTCAACCAAGGGGTTCTGCTGACTCTTTCGACCCCAACAGGTTCATAAACATTGGGTGAATCTCAACACTGGTAAGTGCCTTATAACTCATTTCTTTGCATCTGTTGTTATTTTAATGCAATTTTGAGTTTTAGGGATTAGGCGTTCAAATATCCACTGACACCAAACACGAAGGTTTCTTGCGCATGGATCTGGATTAATTTTTTCACGAAAATTGTGACATTTTTCAAGTAATTTTGTCATTTTGATGATTTCTGGTTTTTAACCACCTGATACTGTACCGGTTTACTCATTACATTTAGTTGTTTGTGTGTGTATGTACATATAAGTCAAGAAATTTTGATATTGCTGAACATCTACAGTCTGTGTTTGTCAAAATTTAACCCTCGGCCAGCTGAAAAAAACATTACTGATCTTGTAGCTTTTTTTGGTTTGGTTGTAGTTTTAGGATTATCAAAATAGTGGACAAGATGGAGGTTATGATTATAGTGTAGGATGTTGGTGTAGTTTTGACTTGACATCCACCTCCAACCCAAGCTTTTGAATTTATGAACATGGATAAGCTACAGGGTCTCATTTGTTTCTGATTTTCAGAAATGCATTCAGCAGACTGCATTTTTACTTGGAAAGAAGGTTAAATTACCCTAGCTAAAATTTAATGATTACAGTGAGAGAGTATGTAAGACTTGTTTTTAAAATGCCACTAATTCTGCTGCTGTATCCCTCACTGTCTTAGTTCCAGGTCAACTTTTTTCAGCATTGTTTGAATGCCATAGTTGCACCATTCAAAAGTACTACTGAGTTACAAAGTATGCAGTGGGGCTCCAGTTCTGTAAATTAATGAAGGGGCACGATACATTGGGAAATTATTTGTTAGAAGTAAAGTCATTGAATGCCTATTTAAGGTCACTAAGTTCTGCTCGCAAACATTGTCATTTTAATTTTTCCAGTTGTACTTTTATTGAAATTCTGATTTTATCATACTCATGAGCCTGTAAAAACAAATTTATTTTGTAAACTAAAATAAACGTGATTTTCTTTTATCGTTTCTGTTTTGAATGCAGGGTATGCATAACCTGAGCTTTACTTGCAGAGTGTTGGATAACTATTGGTGCCTGATTATGAGCAGAGTTTTGTAGAACTGTGTTGGGCCAATTACTGTTCATGTTTTCCATTATTGGTACAGAGGGAACTTGAACTGAAGCACCTTTTACAATTGTACATGTCATAAGTATATGTACTGTAGTAACACAATAAATCTGTTTGCAGATTGATTTACATGAATTAGGTGAGTTTATGACTTGGTAGGTGTCAATTATGTGGACAAAGATATTGCAATACACTCAGATTAGAAAACATCAACCGTATCAGTAGCAAAATTGTGTAGGCATTCAAGGTAGTAAATCGAGAGAGTGTTACAAAGCAGAGGTTGACCTGCTTTCTGATAACTAAAATCGAAGTACCTAGAGAAGCGAGCCTGGCCTCAATTTGTTAAAGGAAGTGTGAAAAGTGGTATAACCTGCCTTGCACTGCCCAACCTGTTATAAAGGAATGGTTAAATGAAAGAAATTCCTGATACTCACTTCATACTCGACAAGGAACAATTTATTTTTCTAACTCTAACAGTGAACAAATCACAATCAAACTATTAACAAATCAAACAATTCCCACTTAACGACTAACTAATCCCAAATAAAACAAAATTCTAATGGTATGCTATTCTAATAGATACAAATACAACTTGTATAAACCAAATTTAAAAAATTAAAACTTAATCTCTCAAAATTACAACCAGGATACATCTTCCAGAATGTTCTGTGCCTTCTCCGCTGTGCCTTTCTCTGTTGAATTCCTGTGTCAGGAATATTAGCTAAGAGTGCCACTATACCCTTTTTTAGATGATGGTTACTCTGAGAGCTTAGAGAATTCCATGAGAGCCAGTGATTTTTTTTCTTTTTTTGGTTTGTTTGTTTGGTAAGTGATTTTCTCTTTAGAGCTGCTGGTTGTTAACTCTAATAGATAGCAGTTGCTCTCATGCCAATTTTCAAATGTCATGAAACCAACACTGCTGGAACCAAAATTAACATTCGTTCAAAAGCTATTGAACCAGTCAACTCAGACATAAAGAAACCCCTACCTTCTATTTTTATTTACACCTTAACACAAATTTTCACATGTTGAAGATGGAAACTTGCTTCCAATTAGCAGACCTGTAGAAACTTTACTTCCACAAGCAAAATATGCAAAAGATGCTCCAAGGAGCTGTTTTTGTCAAAGCAGGGGAGATAGATTTTTGACTTCAACTGGAGAAAGTGCTGTCAGCCTCTCAAGAAGGAAAAGTGCCTGGTCACACAACTAATTTAAAAAAGGAGCATCTGACCATTGAGAAAGAACAACTAAAAGATTGGCTACTGCTGAGAATTTAAGCGATCAATTATACAACCCATGGTGAAAACCATACACCTCAAGAACACCAGGATTTTAAATTGCATATTCCTTCTTTCAACTTGTACCTATGTGTGCCTAAATAGATTTATGCTGCATTTTCATTATTTTCCTTGAGTTTAGCAGATAATAAGGTTGCTTTCTTTTCTTTTCCTCAAGTAAGACTAGTAAGTGCCTTCTTGCTGACTCAGTAAAGTCACCACAGTCCCAGAGGACTGCACGCTCATTAAAAAGATGATTGCTGGTGAGTTTAACCCAAGGTTTGCAATGCTTTAAGCAAGGACCGTGGTTGAGAAGGTGGAGCTTTCATGGTAACTTCAGCTGGTGTAGGAATTGGGCCCATGCTGTTGGCACCACTCTGCATTGCAAGCCAGCAATCCAGCCACTTGAGCCAACCCACCCCTCCTACTGATACAGTAGACATTGGGTAACTACATTTTATTAGAGACATGGCCTTGGGTTAGAAAATAAATTTCAAGCATTTGTTGCAGCTGAAAAGGAGGTTGAAAAGAGCAGAGTCAATTATCCCTCCTTGTCTCGTTGTAATAACCTGGAAACTAGCCATGCTGCAGAGGAGCCAGAGACAGGCAAATGTTGAAATAAGTGATCTTTGTAGTGTTGAGAGTGTGGTTTTGCAGCTCAGGTCATGCTTGAATAAGCAGCAAAATCTCAAAATTCATACCTAAAATTCTAATATTTCTGTACCCCTCAGTCCAGATATATGTTTTTACTTTAGTTAGTATTTTTGTGATAAAGAATGAGTAGGTTTTTACATATCATTAGAGATTTTGTGACCTGTTTTTAACTGCTCCAACCAGTCAATCAGACTTTTATCATTAATATTTTGACAAGTTATTGAAGAATAGCGCTTTCTTTAAAAAAAAATCTGTATTTTTAATTTCCCCAGGGCTTTCCTAAATGGGTGGGTCAGGATCCCAAATGGAGTCACAGGATGAAGTTTAGAGGTCACATACTCCGTGGCAGTGATAGCTGCCATGGAGCTCTGACTGATTTATGATAGCTGTGCTCCTGCTAACAGGCCCCCTATCTATCCCATCTCTGGCAGATCTAATCCTCCCCCACAACCACTAGGAAAATCTTAAGAGGGTTGGCAATGCTGAGAAGGAGAAAGTGACTGGCTTTACAGGGCCAAGACTTTACCTACAAAGCAGAATTGGATAAATCCTTTGATGAGAAAAAAAATTGCAGGACTATGGGAAAAGGAGCCAAAAATAAGAAAATTCGAGCAAGAAAAGAAACTAACAGAGATTCTACCCAATTTTCTGTATGCATCAGAAACCCAAACAATACTTAAAGATCTGTGGAAGGAAACAGTGATCTTTGAAATGAGGATGTTAGGATATGTGCCTAAAATTCCATTTATAGTCAAATGAAGGGGTGCTTGAAAATGTAAGGTCAAAAAGTGACCTTTAGGGAGGGAAATGTCAGTACTTTTGTTAGTTGATCAGAGCTGAAAAACAACAGGGATCTCTCCTTGAGGGAACCTGACAGGGTGGATGATGTTTCCCCTTATGGGAGAAACAAAGATTAGAAGATATAGTTTAAGATGACGATGACAGGGAAGCTTTTCTTTCAGAGGGTCATTAGTCTGTGAAAATCTTTTCCCAAGAAAGTAGTGTAAGCAGAGTCATTGAATATTCATTTAAGTTCAAATGCAACAAGATTGGGACAATATCCAGTTTTAGGCTGACACCTGGCAAATAACATTTGCACCACACAAATGCCAGGCTATGACCACCGCCAATATGGGGACATCTAACCATTGCCCTTCACATTCATGGTGTTACCATCACTGAAACCCCACTATCAACATCTTGGACTTGCCATATAAATACAGTGACTATAAGAGCAGGTCAGAGGCAAAGAATACCGTGGTGAGTAACTCCTGACTCCCCAAAGCCTGTCCATCATCTATAAGGCACATGTCAGGTGTGTGATAGAATAGTCTCCACTTGTTTGGATGGGTGCAGCTCGAATAACATGCAAGAAGCTTGACACCATCCAGGACAAAGCAGCCCGCCTGATTGGCACCACTTTCACTCCCTCCACCACCGACATTCAGTAGCAGTAGTGTGTACTATCTACAAGATGCACTGCAGAAATTCACCAAAGATTCTCAGGTAGCGCCTTCCAAACCCACGATCACTTCTATCTAGAAGGACAAGGGCAGTAGAGACATGGGAACACCACCACCTTCAAGTTCCCTTCCAAGCCACCCACTATCCTGATTTGGAAATATATTGCCTTCACTGTCAGTGGGTTAAGATCCTGGAATTCGCTTTCTAATGGCATTGTGGGTCAACTCACAGCAGGGGGACTGCAGCCCTTCAAGAAAGCAGTTCACTACCACCTTCTCAAGGGCAATTGCAGATGGGCAAGAAATGCTGGCCAGCCAGTGATGCTCATATCCCACAAATGAGTACAACAAAATGAGGCTGAGTTAGGTAGATTTTTGATTGACAACAGGAGTCAATGATTATCAGGGTAAACCGGAAAGTTGACTTAAGCCACAGTCAGATTAGCTGTGATAAAATTTTGCCTAGCACAAAAGAAAGTTATTGTGGTTGTTGGAAGTGAATCATCACAGTCCTGAGAAATTGCTGCAGAAGACTCTTAGAGTAGTGTTCCAGTCCCAACCATTTTCAGTTGTTTCAATAGAGACCTTCCTTCCATTATAAGGTCAGAGATAGAGATGTTTGGTGATGATGACATAAGGTTCAGCACCAGTCGTGACTCCTCGGACACTAAAATAGTCCATGTCCATATGCACCAAGATCTGAACATCATCCATATTTGTGCTAATAAGTTGAAATTAACTTCTGTGCCACACAAGGCAATGACTATCTCTAACAAGAGAATCTAACCTTTGCCCATTGATGTACAATGGCATTACTAATATTGATTCTGCCACTGTTGACATCCTGGAAGTCACCACTGACCAGAAACTGAACTGAACAACCACAAAAATATGGTATCAGGTCAGAAATTGAGAGTTCTGTAACCAGTAGCTGATCTCAAAGCCTATCTACTATCTGCAAGGTGCAAGTCAGGAGTGTGATGGGATATTTTTCACTTGCCTGGATGATTCCAACTCCAATAATATTGAAGAAGCTTGACACCACCCAAAAATAAAACAGCCCATATGATTGATATTCCAACCAGCAGTTTGAACATTCACTACCTCCACCACCAATGCTCAGTAGCAGCAGTGTATACAATCTGCAAGATGTAGTGCATCAACTCCCCAAGCCTTCTACAACAACACCTTCCAAATCCAAGACCCCTACCAACTAGAAGGATAAAGGCAAAAGATACAAGGGGGCACCATCCCTGACAAGCTCCCCTCCAAGTCACAATTCATCCTCACATGGGACTATATCACTGCTTTTTTTACGCTAATTGGAACAGACTCCGGAAACTACCTTCCTAGTAGCACTGTGTGTATACCTACACCAGTATAATGCAGAGGTTCAAGACACCTTCTCAAGAGTAGTTAGGGATGGACAGTAAATGCTGGCCATTTAGTAACATCCACATCATATAAATGAATATATTGGAGCAACCTCAAGGTGCCAAATGAATGACATCTGATCCTAATTCATGTATGTTCGGATGTTCTGAAGGACAAATGAAGAGCAACAGAAAGAGGGGTCAAGCTAGGCATATGGGATCATACTGTCACAGTGTGTTTACAGATGAGCAGCTGGAGATGTGCTCTGTCACAAACATAAAAACCATCATTTTCCAACCCCTGACGAATTAGACATATTGGGCTTGAAACAGCAACTCTGTTTCTCTGTCTGCAGTTGCTGTCACACCTGCTGAGTTTCACCAGTATTTTCTGTGTTTGTTTCAGGTTTCTGAAATTTGCAGTGTTTCGCTTTTATTGTGACAGCAAAGTGTTCTGGTAAATGGTAAAGTCACCAAAGTCCTACTTGACTGTAGAGCTGCATTGTCATTAGAGGGAGATGACTGGTGATGTTTTAACCTGAGGGTCATCACGCCTCAGGCAAGAGGTGAGATTGAGAAGGGGCCTCAATGGTCATATAAAGCAAAGATCTGCAGACACTGAATATCTGAAACAAATACAGAAATTGCTGGAGAAACTCAGGAGGTCTGGCAGCATGTGTGGAGAAAAGCAGAGTTAACGTTTCAAGTCCAGTGACCCTCATTCAGGGCAAGGACAGCCCTTCATTGGTAACCCCAACTGGGGACAGAAATTGAACCCACACTGTTAGTATCATTCTGCATCACAAACCAGCCATCCAAGCTAATTGAAGTTAAAACAAAGAACTGTGGATGATGAAAATCTGAAACCAAAACAGAAATTGCTGGAGAAACTCAGCAGGTCTAGTAACATCTGTGGAGACAGAAAACAGAGTTAATGTTCTGACTCCAGTGACCCTTGATCACAACAAAATTCTAATTTGAGTTGAGTTCTGATGAAGGGTCACAGGACTGGAAACGTTAACACTGTTTCTCTCCGTGCAGATGCTTCCAGACCTGCCGAGTTTCTCCAGCAATTTGTGTTTGCGATCCAAGCTGACCGTCCTGGTACGATTACGTGCAGGCAAGAGCATGGGAAAGTGAAAGCAGAAGCTAGCTGTCTTCCTGGAGTCGATACAGTGTGGAGCTGGAGGAACACAGCAGGTCAGGCAGCACAGAGGAACAGAAGAGTCGACGTTTCGGGCCTAGACCCTTCATCAGGACTGGTTTATAACATGTTCATCGTTTATAACACCGTTTATGACACATTCATCGACTCTGACCCCAGCATCTGGAGTTCTTGCTAGCTCACTCTCTTTCGGGAGACTGGATGGGCTGAACGGCCTCCAAGGTGTGATTGACAGTTTCCTGGTGACATCATCCCGCACGAGTGGGCGTGACTACGTCCGTGACGCTAAGGTCACGTGATTTTATCCGGGGTTTCGGCTGGTGTCGGGAGCGGCGCTCGGCTGGTTAAGATATACGCTGCGGTAGGAAACTCTCGGATAAAGCGAGGCAGCCTTGGGTGGAGGTGAGTGTTATTTACCCTTTCGCTGTCGACGGTTTTTTTTCCGGGGCCAAGAAACTCCGCGACTGCCAAATTGTGTACCTGTAGAGATAGGTGCCCTGGCGCCTGCGCAGTGGGGCGGTTGGGGTGCATTATTTTGCAGCTCCCAGGGCTACCCAGCTGTTATTGGCCTTGGCCTTGGCCCTCGGCCCTCGCCCAGGCCGATGCTCGCAAGTGTCTAAAGGCGACTCAAAGGCGGATAACACCCTTTATAACATGTTCGAACCTGGCTGCTTTACACCAGGGAGCAAAAGGAAGCACCAGGGCCAGTTTGAAGTGTTGATAGTGACGGATTGCACAGACAAGTGGATGGACTCCAATGGAGGATGGTGGGCGGTGGTCATGAAGGGACCTGTCAATGGGACGAGGGTTTCAGTACTTTTTTACTTAAAACAAAGAACTGAAGATGCTGGAACTCTAAACAGCAATCTCTGTTTGTGTGAAACACTTGCATGTATGGTAGCCTCTGTGGAGAGAAAACAGTGTTAATGTTTTGGGTCTAGTTATCCTTCAGAACTATTTCTCCAGCAATTTCTATTTTTGATTTTGAATTCAGAGTTGGGGATGACTGTGCTTTGAGTTCAAGGGCAGAGGTAACAGCTAAGCACTACTTAGTGCAGGATAAGGATTTGGACTTTGTGAGGCATTGTTTGGAATCTTGATGAAGAGGTTATAAAAGAAGTTGATTTTAATATGTGGGTTTGTGAAGATGTTCTGTAGGATACAGGATTGAGCTGTCTTGCCAATAAAGTATGGCATCTGAAGCTTGCATAATTCAATGTTTCTGGGTGGTAGCCTGTGACCATTATGTTTAACTACTGAATGTTTAAAAGGCAAATGAGAGAATTCTGGGAGCCAGTCTGTTCCAAGCGAGTGCATCCTCAGCAAAAATGTAATAGTTGGAGCTGTCAAGTTGTTAATATCTGTAAATATGGCCAATATTGATGTTGAACTAGCTCTATCGAAGCATGACTGTTTAACTTTGTCAGTTACTGTGGACCTTTTTATGTTTCCAGTATTTGTGACATTGCACTACCTCAAACCCGACAATCCACTTAGATGTATTTGTGGTGTGGCTAAATGACCTAGGTGTTAAGTTGTATTTTATATTTTCAAAAATTTTAAAGGGGTGTGGGTGCTGCTGGCTGGGCTAGCATTTGTTGTCCATCCCTAATCGCCCTGCAGAAAGAGTGCTAGAGATAGTAGGAACTGCAAATGCTGGAGAATTTGAGATAACAAGGTGTAGAGCTGGATGAACACAGCAGGCCAAGCAGCAGAGGAGCAGGAAAGCTGACGTTTTGGGCCTAGACCCTTCT